>NW_024412401.1:48710914-48844343 GCF_014898765.1 Herpailurus yagouaroundi | reverse complement strand
TTCCTTCCTTCCTTCCTTCCTTCCTTCCTTCCTTCCTTCCTTCCTTCCTTCCTTCTTTCCTCTCCTTTCCTTTCCTTTCCTTTCCTTCCTTAATGTCTTTTATTTTTGAGAGAGAGAGAGAGAACAAGAATGAACAGGGGAGGGGCAGAAAGAGAGGGAGACACAGAATACCAAGCAGGTTCCAGGCTCTGAGCTGTCAGCACAGAGCCCGACACAGGGCTCAAACCCATGAACGGCGAGATCATGACCTGAGCCAAAGTCAGACACTCAACTGACTAAGCCACCCAAGTGCCCCTGGAGTCCTCAGGGTTTTGAATCGCTTTTACCCTCAACAGTAGCAAAGAAAGGTAATTTTCAACTAGCTTATGATGGTCTTTTCAGGAATCCAGACAGAAGGCTTTCTTTTTTTCCTCTCTCTACCTAACTCAAATTGAGCTCTTTATATTTTGAAGCTAAGGAACCCATTTCTAACTTGTACTGGATCCTTCAACCTTTCTGGGCTTCCCTGGGTAATGACTTCCAGCCACTTGAAAATGTGCCCTGAATTTTTCAAAGGGACCCTTTGGTCAGAACAAAGTACGAAAGGATACATTTCAGTGGAACCTAACAGCTTAAAAAGACATGCGTAAGTGATTTCTCCACCACGAGGCTTTCAGAGCCACTGCAACTGCTGGGGAGGAAGCAATGCAGGCAGGAATTAGGGGGCACCTTATGAAATGCAAGGTTCAACGGGAAAGCAGGGGCGTGTTCTTAAAAATACTGTAAAGCCCCAGGAAAGGGGAAATATTACATGAATTTAAAAACCCCAAACCAAAAACCAGAAGGGGAAACAGAAACCCTGCAGGTAGACAAAGCTATTGGCCAGTGTGGAGTGAGGGCAGCTTAGAAATGAGAGAACTCACACTCCCCAAGTTGGAAGACCTGTGGAGTAACTTCCCTTCTGGATCGCACACCCATGGTCTCCTTTATCCTAGTTTCTACCCTGTGCCCCAAAGGCTGACCCTGTTCCGCGGTCACCATGACGACACCGGAGCTCAGAGAGGTTTATGGGCCTGTTCTATGCAGCCCAGTGGGCCTGTAACAGAGCCAGGTGGTGTTGACTATGGGCCTCCTGACTGCTGTGTAATCATTTACTGGGTCAATGGAAAAACCATTTCAGCAGAGGCCTCGAAGGGACCCCTGATGCCAAAGTCAAAGGCTGCCTCTCAGGGAGAGAATGTTCAGGGCTGCTGGTGGGGGGGGGGGGGAGTATGAGGGTCCAGAGGACAAGTGTCATTAATAGTCTGCTCAGTCTTTATTATGAAAGAGTTTCCAAATTGTCTCTGGCAGGAACACCTTGAAAGCACACCTTTTTTTGGTTTGTTTTTCTCGTTTAGTTTTTGGTGGAGAGAGGGGCTAGCCTGCTGACTGGCGCTCTCAGCTTGATTCCGGCCAGGCTGTTGGACAAACACCAAACTGTGACTTCATGTTCACCTAAGGTTGAGAAAACACAAGGTGGCTTTAAATGCCCCGCTTGTAAAATCCCAAATGGCCAGGAGCTAGGGGAGCTGTTCCAGCACACCTTTTTCCCCCCCACCGTCTAGGAGACGTGACACTTCTCTATTTTCACGAAGACCCCCAGGGGGCCATCTGAGGTGTGATAAACACAGAGAAGGCACACACAGAGGGAGCTGCGTCCTCACCCCTGCAGCAGGCCCTCCCCTGTACTTGAGAACACAACACTCGTGGTGCCCACTGTTGGTGGAAATCCTGAAGATCAGGACATGAACTACCTTGTCATTTTGCTCAAGGACAAAGTGTGATTCCAGGTGTGGGGCGTTCGGCCAGCAAGTAGGCCCAACTGACACACAACACCTGAATTTCAGCCCAGCTGGGCTGCTCTCTGCTTTTTTCCTGAAAAAGCGGGAACCTTCTGGAGGTGATGGTTTCTTACTCTTCAAAATGGACTCCACCAAGGAGGCCAGTGCTGGTGATGGAACGGAAGAGGGCGTGAGAAAGGAGGAAGAAAATGAAGGGGCGAGGGGAGAGTGTGGACGGCCGAGAGGGAGCCCCCTGCACTTGAGGTATGGAAGGAAGGAAGGAAGAAGGACTGGAGGAAGGAAGGGAGGGAGGAAGGGAAGAAGGGAGGGAAGGAGGAAGAAAGGAAGGAAGGGGGGGAGGGGACTCTGGATGGAGCAGCCTGCAGGGAAGCTGCTGATGAAACAACCACTAACACAGCTTTAAAGACTGGTGTTTGGACAGCACTGGTGATCAGTGGTGAGCAAACTGCCCTCTGCTGAAAGAAAAAGCCTTCTCAGACAGAGGCGAGGTGGCCTGAACAGGGCTGATCTGTTTCCTTCCTGGTTCTGAAGGTGTCTTTATATTCAGCCAGGTTCCTGCCAACGTTTTGAACATCCTGAGGTGGGGGGCGGGGTGGGGGTGGTTTGCAGGGGCAAAAATGGGAACCTCGGCCAAGCACACTGACAGCCTGCTTAGAAAAACCTTGGGTCCTGGCCCAATTCTTTTCTACATAAACAGAACTCACGGTTAAAATTATTATTAATGGTGATGTCATATACGGAGGCATTTATTTTTGTGACAACATTTATTTAAATAACTTTATAAATGACATCAGTTCTTATTTATAGAATCATTAGTTCTCAAAGTTCACCCAAATGTTTCACTTTTTATGTTCCTACATTTCGTGGGAGAATTGTGTGAAGAGCGGTTTTTAAACTTGGGCACTTGGGAATATGGTGGGGAATTATCCTACAAAAACACTTACGGTCTAATTATTGTGTTCGGAAGAGACGTTCAAGATGACCTGTCCAAGTTTATTGTTCTAGAATCACCCATGACCCCAGAGTCGTAACACAGTGCACTCGAAGTTCAAAAATGCCCCCCATTCCAATGATTCAGTTGGGTTTTTTGTGGGACGGAAGACATGAAGAGGTTGAAAACCCACCACGGCCACACCGCCAGCCACTGAAGACTCATCTTTACTCTGGAATGGGAAATTCTTTTGGCCAGGCCCAGCATTCCACTGGCCCAGCCTGGGGCCACAGTGGCCTCCAGATAGAGACTGGAGTTCCTGGGGCCAGCTGAAGAGCTGTGAACAGTGCCCAAATAGGGAAGGTCTCCTCCAGCGATCAGAGGGACGGGGGCGGGGTGGGGGGGGGGGGAGGGGGGCACTAAAGGCCAATTTTGCCCCACCGGGCTCTACTGAGTAAGACTTGGAGGGGCTGAAGGGAAGAGACCAAAGCAGCCTGCTTGCGGGGTGGCGAGGCGAGCTGGTAGAATATTTAAGAGAACAAAGTGGAAGCAGCTGCAGGGCTTTTGTGGTTAAGG
This sequence comes from Herpailurus yagouaroundi, assembly GCF_014898765.1. NCBI lineage: Eukaryota > Metazoa > Chordata > Mammalia > Carnivora > Felidae > Herpailurus > Herpailurus yagouaroundi. The sequence goes on along the minus strand of NW_024412401.1, from coordinate 48,841,016 downwards.
GGACCACGGGGCAGAGGAAACACATTTTAACAGCCAGACCCCTCCTTTCACACATGTGTAAAACCTTTGGAATTTTACTGGAAAACTTTATTTCAAAAGTCATCTTTGAAGTTTGGAAATAAAAGCAGAGAGGCTATTTTTCAGGACAGAAAGATGGTTTCCAACTGAAGGGACCAAAGGAAAGTGCTAATGGGTGGGAAGTCATTCCGATTCAGGGGGATGTGTTCTACGTGTTTGTCTCCGGAAGCTTTCCTCTGTGTTACTGCATTTCTTTCTCAGATGGTCCCTAATGGGACCTGAGATGTTTGTTTTCTCTCTCTCGCTCGCTCTGCCCTGTCGGTCCTGGTAAGCCCTCACCCCAGGCCTGGATGGCATCCAGGTTGATAACGTTGATGTTCCAGAAGGAAAGGGAGGCCGTGTGTGCATGTGTGTATAGAAAGCAACCACAGGAGCCTCGTAGCAGAGAAGACGCCAAGCCTGTGTGACTAACTACCTCTTCCACGAAGCACCAAGGGACCCAGAGGGCCAACGCTGTAGGAAACAGAGTTCCTTCCCAGTCCGTGTGAGCAGAGAAGAAACGGTCACTGATATGTCCAACCTTGGAGTTAAAAATAAAACTCTAAACTTAAGGGGGCGCCTGGGTGGCGCAGTCGGTTAAGCGTCCGACTTCAGCCAGGTCACGATCTCGCGGTCCGTGAGTTCGAGCCCCGCGTCGGGCTCTGGGCTGATGGCTCAGAGCCTGGAGCCTGTTTCCGATTCTGTGTCTCCCTCTCTCTCTGCCCCTCCCCTGTTCATGCCCCGTTCATGCTCTGTCTCTCTCTGTCCCAAAAATAAATAAACGTTGAAAAAAAAAAAAAACTCTAAACTTAAGAACACTTCATGGGCAAACGATGACTGCCACCCCACCTATGAGCCCCCAGAGTCCCTGTCCTGCCCTCGCCAGGCCCCTGGCCCACCCCTGCTCAGCTGGCTTCTCATTCACCAGGGACGAGCTGGCTGGTGGGCAGGGATGCTGAGGACCAGTTGTTCGAGGAGAGCTCACAGGGAGGTGGCACCTTCATGGGTGGGATTGTGTCCATGACACCAGCACAGGCAAAATAGATGCTCAATAAAAACTTCCTGCGTTAAAGAAATCGGGATTTTACCATCCTTGTGTATCTCACAGCTGAGAAGATGCACTACAAGTGCCTTAATTAGTCTTTCCTACAATCCCCCCTTAACAGAGACTGACCTGAAGCTCAAAGGGAGTGAGGGGCTTGTCTTAGGGGCAGAGCTGTTATGTGGGTCCAGCACTTTAAAATGAAACCATCTGATCTGAGAGTCACCATCCCACGCCCCACGACAGGCCACTTGTCCCAGAGAAAGAACCAGATGACAAGTTGCAGAGCTGGAAGTTGCTAAGCATCCCGCAGCTCCTTTGTTTTTGGTATCAATCAGCAACTACCCTTGAACATCCTTTCCTCCTTCCTTTCCTCCTTCTTAAGAGATTCCAATTACTTTTCCAGTGATTTCGGCCAAAACACTCACCAAACTCAAATCACATCCTCTCACAGACACACACGTCTGAGGGCAAAGGCATGGGCATAGCTCCTGAAAACTGTCCCCTTCCTCTGCCGGTTGGAACACTTTCTACCTATTAACCCAGCACAGAGAGGCTGGACAGCTGCCCTGTTATTTCCAGCAACATTCAGAAGAGAACCAATGTCTTGTACCAACAAGCCAGAGGCCCCGTGGAATCCGTTAACGCTGGCTGCCCCCAAGTCACCAAACAGATTGTGCTTTAACGGGGAGCACAATTCCCTGGCTCTCAGGCCAACTCCAAGGACCTTCAGGCTTATGCACACCCGAAGCTGAGTCCTGGCCTTGTACACGGAAGGAGAGCGCCCTGGGCCAAAGGCAGGACCTGTCTTCTGTGCCTTTTATGGCCCCGAATGAAGCAGAGTGACTGGCAGGAAGTGGGGCCTCAGGGTTTAATAAATGGCTCGCTGAGAGGCCTACACTCAACTCTGGGCACTAAGCTGGGTCTGCGTTTTCACAATGCAAATTCTAGTTGGAAGCCCACTGTAAGTGCACGTATGTGCACACGCGTGTGGTGCGCGCGTGTGTGCACACCTGCAAGCCGGCACGCACACAAAAGGAAGATCCTCCACAGCACCCAGTAACGTCTTCCCTCTTCGCAGGCACCGGAGCAGAAGAAGGTGCCTCTGCTGGTCACGGACACCTCCAAAGTCTGAACGAGGCTGGCACAAGTTGACCCCCTGCCTCCCCCCCACCCCCCACAGGGGGCTGCTCGGAAAGGACCTGCCCATAACCCATAAGGGGGACTGAGGAATGAAACGGTGCAACTTTCATAGCCACCGAGCTCACGACATTCCAGGTGTCCTCAATCAAACCAACCCACACGGAATTTACAGAGACTCTGCCAACAGCTCGGGCTCGATCCCATGGATCGCCTAATCTGCTCTTTGTATTCTGCCTGGCTTTTCATTGCTTACCTGTGCCCGCAGGTGGTGAGTTCTGGGGCATCTTTAAAGCTAAATCAGAAAGATAAGTAAATGCTTTCAAAGGACACGTGTCCTGGGCACCCAGCCCAGGCCCCTGAGCGTTCTCTCTCTTCCTCTCTCAGGAAGCCGAGACGAAGGCAGCCCCACCACGGAGCTCCCCCTGCTTCTGTCGCCCTCATTTGAACTCCTGCTGCTTGTGGGGTTTCACGGAATCCACTCCTCTCCAAGCCATGCTATGCTCTGGTCTCCCGGGGCTGCTCCTGATTGCGGGTGGGTGGGGCTCTCAGGACCCCTCTCTCAGTAAGTGCCCCCCCGCCTGTCCCGACCACTCCTCCACCCATAGGTACACCAGAGGGTGGACCTTTCCAAACCAGTCTCCTCTCCCTGCCTCCCCAGCCCCCTCCACGGCATCTCAGGCTGTATCTCACTGAATCTTCACTGTGTTCTTGGAGGAAGCTTTTCACGCCTCCATTTCTGTTTCTACAACTGAGGGAACCGAGTGTGGAGGTTAAGAGCAGGTGCAGAGCCAACCCACCTAAGCTGTGTGACTTGGGTAAGTGAACTCAGTTGTCTGTGCCTTGGTTTCTGGAGGTGTAGGTGGGATAAAGGACGCCCCCACCTCTTCTGTCAGGGCAGAAGAGACAGTTTAGGTAAAGTGCTCAGAACAGGGGCTGATACTCTAAATGCTGGGTGTTTGCTATGAGCATCATTCACTTCCCAAAGGCAAAAGAAAATGACCAGTGTCCATTCTGGAAACCTCCATCACCGTGCACCCCCCCCCCAACCCTATAAAAATCAGTTTCCTGTAAATAATGCTCACACGGGGGAGGGAGCAGGGTGGGCAGGGAGGGTGCCCTTGATCCACAAGGCTGCCATGACATGACAAATAAGCTGCAGGCTGACAGTGTCTCCAAGACATATTGGAGTTTACTTTGTCGTTTGGGCTTGCCATCTGTGCCACCCCAAAGGGGGCTGGCTTCCCAGGCTGCTCTGGGAGCAAGCTGGAGTGTCCACCAGTCCCTGGACAGATCTGCAGGCTCAGCCGGCCATCAGTTCGGCTGCCTAATGAGAGGCAATGGAATTTGCCTGCCGCCTTCGTGGGAGCCAGGTCTTCCTTCCCAGGGATGGCCCGCGTCTACGCCCCACGTGGCACAGGTAACCGGCAGTGCTCAGCACCTAATGAGCCTTCCTGCCTCTGCCTCTCTGCAGCCGCTGCCACGGCCCAGGCCCAGGCTGTTGGCCAGAGCGGAGACCAGACCGCAAGATGAGTTTGACTGCAGAGCCCTCAGTCAACTCTGACGCTATACATCAGGGAGCTGGGATGCAAAGACCGATAAAGCCAAGCACTTCCCCCGTGGAGCATCCAGGCTAGGAAATAAGAAAGCTAAGAGCAGAGCATGAAAGGCTATGACGGAATTCTGTGGAACTGTTGTGATTTACTGTGTGGCCTTGGGAAACTCACTTACCCTCTCTGAACCTCGGTTCCTCCCTTATAAAATGGGGATCTAACAGGAATCCCACGTGCCTCCCAGGGTGGTTGCATAGATTAAGCAAGTTCACACATGAAGGCGATTTTAACTCAATAAAGATGGGCTATTCTCCCCGAAACCAGGCACTCACAGTACTTGCTCCTCCAAGGCAAGGCTGGTCAAGAGAGGACAGAAACCAGTCATTCTCACTATGGGTAATGACTCAACGGTCATCCCAGCCTGAGGACAGCTGCCCATGGGACTCGGGGCCTGCCAGGCCAGGCCTTCCAGGTTCAGAAATACTCCTCGTTCTCTGGGCAGGAAAGGTAGGAAGTGGCTAAATTTGCCCAAATTAGAGGCTGTCCTTACTTCTGACCATGAAGAATGACTTTCTGTCTTCCTCTGGAAATGAGCCTTAGCAAGGAGGTGCTGTGGGCATATTCGCTGTCATCCGAAAGAAACCACGCTAATGACAGGAAACCAGGGAGGCCGTGCTGTCTGTCAGGCAGACAGCCCGAGAGCAAAAGGGCCTGCGGATCTCTGGGGCCCAGGATCGCCCTGTGAAGCGCCTGTACTGCATGCACCTGTGGCCACCGGGCCTTCTGCTGAGACCCACCTCAACGCACCAAAGAGCAACCTGCTTTCCACGGTTTGTACTGCACGGTTTTGGTGGCGGGTCACAGCAAACTGGTGAGGGGCCCCGTGCTTTTTTGGGTCCCCGACCACCGTCCCCAGGCTCTCTGCTGGCACCGTGGACGTTATCAAGCGGACTTGGAGCTGGGCTGGCACGCGGGAGTTGCTCAGGGGCTGCTGACTGAATTGTTGATCCTCGCAGCCCTGTGTGCAGGAGGGACAAGGAGCCTGCCACAGACAGGTGACCGGGATGGTGCCCACCCGGAAGGTGGGGGTCTCCAAAGTCCCTGCTGCCTTTTCTACGCCATGCTGTCTAGTGTTCTTGTGCGCGTCCCTGGAGAATCACCAGGGGACACGGGAAAGCTTTCAATGGCACTAATGAGCAAAATTTTGGAGTAATTTAAAAAAGTGAATTAGACAGTATTTCATGATGAACTCTTAAAAACTGAATAGTCTAGCAGCAGCAATCAATTCCTTTATAACAAAGTGACTAAGCGGGAGAGAAAGCCGGAGCGGGCCTTGGTCCCACGTTCCAGTCCGAGTAAGGGAATTCTGGAAGGGGGCTCCTGCCCACAGGAGGGGATTTGGGGCGGCTGATGTGCATACGGAGGGCACTTGAGAGAGATGTGCTTACGCTTGGGTACAAACGCAGGCTGGAGCCACTCACACAAGGAGGACAGGAGTCACCAGGGATGGCTTCCAGGAAGGGCGTGGCTACCGTGCAGGCTGGAGGCCGGTGGGGATGTGGACGGGGGAACAGAAAGGCTCTCTGTGATGCGCGAGGAGAACCAAGCAAAGGCCTATGTGGGCAGTAGCCTCAGGAGGAGCTTCACTTGGCCAGAGCAGAGGGGAGTGTGACAGAGCTCACAGCCAGGCTGTGGGGCCCGCAAAACACCCGACAGCCAATATGCGACAAGGACTGCCTAGAACTTAAGGCACAAAACACAAATGGAACAGAAAGGGGGGATTTTATTCTGATGAAGGGTCACATATACAGTCCTAACCTTCATGGCCTGAATGGCACTATGGTGAAATATACAAAATAAAATGATTAAAAATGATTAAGACATAAGAAATTTACAAAACAAGACAAGCTATCGTTTTTTTGGCCAAGCAGGATGGATGGAGATAAAGATACGGATATATCCATCCATCCTACCTGAAGAGTTGTGTGTATAACTCAAACACTGTGCCTTACAGAAAGATGATATATTTTCAAGTGTCAATGGAACAATTACTAAAACAGCTAATATATTAGATGACAAAGACTCTATAGACTTGAAAAAACAGAACATTACAGAGACCATATTCTCTGACCAGTGTGCAATAAAATTAGAAACAAGTTAAAATCTCAATCACTCAGAGAAAGTATTAACACCTGAGTCAGAGAGGCAATCAAAACTAAAATGATTGTGTATTTATAAATGTGATTACTATAATTTTTAAAAAACGTTTATTCATTTTTTGAGAGACAGAGAGAGAGAGAGAGAGAGAGAGAGGGAACAAACATGAGTGAGACACAGAATCTGAAGCAGGTTCCAGGCCCTGAGCTGTCAGCCCAGAGCCTGACACAGGGCTTAAACCTAAGAACAGTGAGATCATGATCTGAGCCGAAGTTGGATGCTTAACGACTGAGCCACCCAGGTGCCCCTATAAATGTAATTACTGTATATCAGCCTTCCATCAAAGTGATACACAAAGATATTTCCACAGCTTTGAATATTTTTGTTAAAAGTCAAACCAAAACAATAGATGTTGGCGAGGATGTGGAGACACGGGAACCCTCTTGCACTGTTGGTGGGAATGCAAACTGGTGCAGCCGCTCTGGAAAACAGTGTGGAGGTTCCCCAAAAAATTTAAAATAGAACTACCTATGACCCAGCAATAGCACTGCTAGGAATTTATCCAAAGGATACAGGAGTGCTGATTCATAGAGGCACTTGTACCCCAATGTTTATAGCAGCACTTTCAACAATAGCCAAATTATGGAACGAGCCCAAACGTTCATCATCTGATGAATGGATAAAGAGGATGTGGCTTATATATACAATGGAATATTACTTGGCAACTAGAAAGAATGAAATCTTGCCATCTGCAACAACGTAGATGGAACTGGAAGGTATTATGCTAAGTGAGATACGTCAATCAGAGAAAGACAGGTATCATGCTTTCACTTATATGTGGAATTTGAGAAACTTAACAGAAGACCATGAGGAAAGGAAAGGGGGAAAAATACTTTCAAACAGAGAGGGAGGCAAACCATAAGAGACTCTTAAATGCAGGGAACAGTGTTGATGGGGAGGGGGCAGCAGGGCAGAGGGGAAAATGCGTGGATGGGCATTGAGAAGGGCACTTGTTGGGATGAGCACTGGGTGTTGTATATAAGTGATGAATCATGGGAATCTACTCCAGAAACCAAGAGCACACTGTATACACTGTATGTTAGATAACTTGACAATAAATTATATTAAAAAATGAAACAAAACCAAAACAAATGAAGTGACCATTCAACTCAAGCAGCTATAAAAAAAACCCAAAAGAAAGTAGAAAAAAGGAACTAATAAAGATAAAATTAAATAATGAAACAGAAAAGCCTAATGCCTTTATAAATAGATCAAAAACTAGTTATTTGAGAAGATAAATATAGCAAATAAATCCTTAACAAGACCAAGGGAAAAAAATCAGGAATACCTATGACTGCAGGCATATTAATTTTAAAATCAAGATAAACTCTTAGGCACAATTTTATACCACGAAACTTTAAAATTCAGGTAAAAGTGCTGGTTTTTCTCTCAAAGAAAATGTAAATGACAAAACTGACTCAAGAAAAAGCAGAAAGCCTGAAAAAAAACACTGTGAAAGAAATCGAAATTATTGTCCCTCCTCCCAAAGTCCTTGCTAGCTCGCCAGGTCCATTTAGTTTTTACAGGGAAATTTTTTTCATTTTCCTTTTCTTCCCCCCCAAGGAACAGAAATTACAATATTTAAAAAATACTCTCATATTTAAAAGAAAAAATTCTGGGGGCGCCTGGGTGGCGCAGTCGGTTAAGCGTCTGACTTCAGCCAGGTCACGATCTCGCGGTCCGTGAGTTCGAGCCCCGCGTCGGGCTCTGGGCTGATGGCTCGGAGCCTGGAGCCTGTTTCCGATTCTGTGTCTCCCTCTCTCTCTGCCCCTCCCCCGTTCATGCTCTGTCTCTCTCTGTCCCAAAAATAAATAAACGTTGAAAAAAAAATTTTTTTTAAAGAAAAAATTCTGATTCTTGGATCACTCAAAAATAATACCTTAATTAAATTAAATACCAAAATCCTAATTTAAATAAGAGCAGCTCAAATCTAGCATTATTAATAATGCACTGTGGTAAGGAAGGATTTATTGTAGAAATATAGCAATATTCTAAATGCCATATCACCAAAATAAAATGATTTGTGAGTCAAATGAGAAAAAAAATACAATACTGTATGGAGAGATTTTGAAGTTATTTTTATTTGAAATTGAAATTAGTGCCTGAATTAAAAAAAAAAAAAAAAACTCCCAGGAAAATGGGAATAGAAGAATTGTTCCTTTAACATGATCAAATTCTCTCTCACTACCTCAGACTTGAAACGCTAGAAACATCCATCCCCACTGAAGCCAGGAACCAGGTGAGAATGCAAACAATTTCCACTATCATTTACTGCTTTGGACGTTCTGGCCAACAGTATAAAGCAAGAAAAAGAAATGAAGCGTAAATGTTATCAAAGAAACAAACTTGTATTTGCAGGTGATATTGGTGTCTATTGAGAAAACCCAAGGAAATCAGTTGGAAGCTACTGGAAATAATACACATACAAGAGAGGTAGCTAGTTAAAAATTCAATAACCAACAGTATTTTAAAATATATAAATAAGCAACCCCCGGTTAGAACCAAGTGGACAAAGCAACCACAACAAAAACTTGTAACCTAGGCATTAGATCAACAGAAAGTAAATTCTGATATTCTACTTAAATGACATAAAAGGACATTCGAATAAATGGAGACTCATATTACATTTCTAGAAGGAAAGATCAAGTATTTTAAAGGTGACTATTCTCCCAAAATTAATTTACAGCTTCAATATTTTCCCAAACAAAATCTTGAAAATATTTTCCTTGGAACTTAAAAGTGATTCTGAATTTTAACTGGGTAAAAATTTGAGCTAGGATTACTAGGAATATTTTGAAACCAACTACAAAGGATAATAAGACAGAATACCAAACACATACATTTATAAGAGTTAAAAGAATGGTCCTTTCATCAGAATATGCATTCAGTCAACAAAATATAACAGGATACAAGCTGCAAAATTATTATAGTACTTAATAGGTTTATATAGAATTGTTTTCAAATGAGTTGGTTAAAAAAAAGATAATTTTATAAGTGATGCTAGGACAATGATGATTTGGAAAAACACAGATCCTTACTCATGCTAAGATATATATATATATATATATATACACACACACACACACACACACACAGACACACACATATATACATATATGTATAAAATATATAATATATAATAAATATATTTATATTTCTATAATTGTACATACATATATAATTTATGTACATATATGTTATATATAATTATATATTATTATTAGCAAGCACGTGCATGTGAGCAGGGAAGGGGCAAAAGAAGAAAGGGCTCAGCGTGGAGTCTGATGGGGGGCTCGATCCCACGACCCTGGGATCATCATGACCTGAGCTGGAATTAGGAGTCAGACACTCAGCCACCGACACAGCCCCCTCATGTCACATATCAAAACAAATCACAGATGGATTTTAGATTAAAAAAAAAAAAAAAGGTAACAGAATATACCATGAGACAGAGAAGTCCTTTCTAAAATATGTTGGCAAAGGTACAAAACAGAAAGGTGGGGGGGAAGCAAAATTAAAGGAGAAACCACAAACTGGAAAAAAGAAGTAGTAACATGAGAGCAAAAAAAGAACTTGCTCCATAAGGAGCTGTGACAGCTCGATAAACAAAAGCCGGATGTCGAGAGAAAAGAAACAAGGGCATGAACAGGAAAGGACTAGGAAAGAACAGCCGCCAATCAGCACGGGGAAATGAGCCCTTCACCAGGAATCCTGGAAACATCAACTCACAGTGAGATGCCATGTCCTCTTTCAAACCGATAAGGATTTTGGAAAGTAAAGCCTAGCTCTTTCACACATGTGTAAGTATAAATGGATTAAACCATTTTGGTGGGCAATGTGGCATTATATATTAAAATGCCTAAAAATGCACACTTACCCTAAGGAACAGAGATTTATCTAAAGGAAAGCTCACCAAAGTACTTTAGAAGTGAAGACAATGTAAATATCCAGCCTTAGAGGACCCGTTAGATCAAGTGCACTCTGCAGCCATGAGGAAGATTACACAACCATTAAATCTGCCCTGAGGCAGATGACTGAAAGGCAAGGAGGAAGTCTGTGACCAGGTTTCAAAATGGACCAGACATTCTCAGGAACAAAAAGGAGCAAGCTACCGATATATGCAGCATGGGTGAATCTCAAAAACATGATGCTGAGCAACACATAAAGCTACATCCTGTATGACTCTATTTATGATACATGAAACATGGGTGATTGACATGGACTGGGGGTGGGGCAGAAAATGACCCGCAAGAGGAACCAGAGAACATTTTGGTGTGAAGGAAAAATTCTGTATCTTGTTTCTGATGGTGGTTACATGACATTTAGCATGTCATTGGATGTTTGTCAAAACTCCTAGAACTATACGTATTAAAGGGGTGAATTTTACTGTATGTAAATTTTATCTCAATAAATCTGACAAAAAACCAGAATGGACAATTAGGTAGCAATATTTTTATAAAGATATATATGGCATGGAAAAAAAGGTTAAAAGATATATCCTAAAATATTGCCTGAATTTACAATTCACAGAAGTTTGTGTCTGTTTTTGATTAAAAAAGTGTATATATATATATATATATACATATATATATATCAGTGTATGTATATATATGTATATATGTGTATATATATGTGTGTGTATATATATGTATATATATTATATATACATATATATTATATATACATATATTATATATGTGTATATATAATATATATATAATATATATATATATTATATATATATATCAATGAGCTGTTCTAACAACAAACTTCTTAAGGTTCTTATAGGAATTGCTGAGTCCCACAAGCCCTGCGGCAGCATTTTCTGGAACACCTCTGTTCCAGTCCCTGCAAAGTGCCTGGCTTTCAACAGGTGCTCAGAGGGGTGCTGGGAGGGCAGAGCAGTAGGAAGGACCACCACCTAGTCTAACAGCTTCATTTTGCAGCTGGGAAAACTGAATCCCAAAGAAGTGGCCTTCTCAAGTTTGGAACAGGTCAAAATGAGCCTTAAACCCCAGAGGGCAACGCTATTTCCACCACACTGGAACACCTGTGAAAATCCTGTGCTAATACCTAACTATGCCAGGAGAATCAAGCTCCTGACTGTTGAAATAAGCTACAGAAACCATAGGCCAATGTTTCCCAAACTTTACCAAGTTTGGACATGTCTCATGTCCCGCTTCACTTATTTTTTCCAGCATAATAACTAACTTTATATTTTTCATTACATCTGAAAACTCACTTAAAAATTTTTTTACATTAACATTTTGATTTTATTTTGTATTATTTTTGTTTTTTCCTGAAACTTTTTTGGTTGAAACTCACTTTTTAAAAATTGAAGTATAAACGACATGCAATATCTTATTAGTCTCAGGTGTGTATCACAGTGGTTGGATATTTTTACACATTATGAAATGATCCCTATAAGTCTAGTTACCATCTGTCACCAAAGTTTTTACAATATTATTGACTATATTCCCTCTCCTATACATTACATCCCCATGACTTGTTTTATTTATTTATTTATTTATTTATTTATTTTTAAATTTATTTATTTTGAGAAAGAGCAAGTGGGGGCGGGGGGAAGGCAGAGAGAAAGTGAGAATCCCAAGCAGGCTCTGCACTGGCAGCGCGGAGCCTGATGCGGGGCTCAAACCCACGAACTGTGAGATCATGACCTGAACCAAAGTCAGACACTTAACCTACTGAGCCACCCAGGTACTGCCCCCATCTGTGACTTATTTTATAACTGCAAGTTTGTACCTCTTAGTCCCCTTTATCTATTTCCCCTACTGCCTCTCCCCCCTCCCCCCCCCGACAGTCCTCTCTGGTAACCAACAGTTTGCCTTCTATATTTACGAGTCATTTTCTGTTTTGTTTGTTCCCTTTTTTTTTTTTTTTTGGTTTAGATTCCACATATAAGTGAAATCACATATTTATCTTTGTCTGACTTATTTCACTTAGGATAATATCCTCAAGGCCCATCCATGTCGTTGCAAATGGCTAGATTTTATTCTTCTTTATGGCTGAGTAATAGTCCATTGTATGTATATACCACATGTTCTTTGTCCATTCACCCATCGATGGACGCTTGGCCTGCTTCCATATCTTGGTTATTGTGAATAATGCTGCAATCAGCATAGGAGTGCATAGATCCCTTCAAATTGGTGTTTTCATTTTCTTCAGATAAATACCCAGAAGTGGAACAGCAGAATCCTATGGTAGTTCTATTTTTAATTTTTTGAGGGACTTCCAGATTTTCTATAGCAGCTGCCCTAATTTACATTCCTCCTAACAGTGCACTAGAGTTCCCTTTTCTCCACACCCTTGCCAACACTTGTGATTTTTTTGTCTTTTTGATAATAGCCAATTTGACAGGTGTGAGGTGATATCACACTGTGGTTTTGATTCGCATTTCCCTGAAGAGAAGTGGAACATCCTTTCATGTACCTGTTGGCCATCTGTATGTCTTCTATAAAAAATGTCTATCATGTCCTCTGCCCGTTTTTTAAACTGGATTGTATTTTTGATATTAATTGTATACCTTCTTTATATATTTTAGAGGTTAACCCCCATCAGATGTATGATTTGCAAGTATCTTCTCCCATTCAGTAGGTTGCCTTTTCATTTTGTTGATGGCTTTCCTTCTGTATAAAAGCTTTCTAGTTTGGCGTTCAAGTTTTTGTTGCCCTTGCTTGAGGAGAGTGGCCCCAGAAAGTGTTGCTAAAACCAATGTCAAAGAGCTTATTGCCTATGTTTTCTTCTAGGAGTTCAGGTCTTAAATTCAAAGCTTTTAATCCATTTTAAATGTGTTTTTGTATATGATGTAAGATGGTGGTCCAGTTTCACTGTTTTACATGTAGCTGTCTAGTTTTCTCAACACCACTTATTAAAGACACTGTCCTTTGCCTATTGTATGTTCTTGCCTCCTTTGTCATAGACTAATTGACCTTATGTGGGTGGGTTTACTTCCGGTATCTGTTATTTTATTCCACTGATCTGTGTGTCTGTTTTCATGCCATTACCATATGTTCTCGATCACTAGAGCTTTGTAGTAGTCTGAAATCAGAGCATGATACCTTCAACTTCATTCTTCTTTCTCAATATTGCTTTGGCTATTAGGAGTCTTTTGTGACTGCATGAACACTTTTATGATTCTTTGTTCTAATTCTATGAAAAATGCCATTGGAATTTTGATGGAGATTGCATTTGAATCCATAGATTGCTTTGGGTAGAATGGACATTTTAACAATATTAACTCTTCCAATCCATGATCATGAAATATCTTTCCATTAATTTGTGTCTTCTTCAATCTCTTTCATCAGTGTCTTACAGTTTTCAGCGTACAGGTCTTTCACCTTGGTTAAATTTATTACTAGGCATTTTACTCTTTTTGAGGCAATTGTAAATAGGATTTTCTTGATTTCTCTTATAGATCATTATTAGTGTGTACAAGCATAATCAAGTTCTGTGTGTTAATTTTGTATCCTGTGACTTTACTGAATTTGTTTACTAACTCCTAACATTTTTGTGTGTGGAGTCTTTAGGGTTTTCTGTATATAATATCATGTCATCTGCAAACAGTGACAATTTTACTTTTTCCTTTCCAATTTGAATTCCTTTCATTTCTTTCTATTGCTCAATTACTGTGGCATGATTTTCAACACTATGTTGAACAAGAGTGGTGAGGGTGGGCATCCTTGTCTTGTTCCTGATGTTAGAGGAAAATCTTTTGTCTTTTCACCACGGAATAGGATGTCAGCTCCGGGCCTGTCATATATGGCCTTTATTCTGCTGAGATAATTTCCTTCTACATCCACTTTCTTGAGAGTTTTTTTTAAATCATAAATGGATGTTGCATTTTATCAAATACCTTTTCTGCATCTACTGAGATGATCATATGATTTTTTTCATCCTTCATTTTGTTAATGTGATGTTATCACTGATTTATTGCATTCCTGGAATAAACCCCACTTAATGATGGTGTATGATCCTTTTAATGTATGGCTGAATTAAGTCTGCCAATATTTTGTTAGAGAATTTTGCATCTATATTCATCAGGAATGTTGGCCCGCAGTTTTCTTTTTGTGTGTCGTACTTTTGTCTGGTTTTGGTATCAGGGTAATGCTGATCTCATAAAATGAGTTTGGAAGCATTCCTCCTTCTTCAATCTTTTGGAATAATTTGAGAAGGATATGTACTAACTCTTCTTTAAATGGTAGAATTCACCCAGACTGTCTTGTCCTGGACTTCTGTTGTTTGGGAGTTTCAAAACTACTGACTCAATTCATTACTTGTAATTAGTCTATTCAGATTTTCCGTTTCTTCACAATTCAGTGTTGGAAGGTTGGGCATTTCTAGGAAATTATACATTTCTTCTAGGTTTTCTAATTTGTTGGCATATGATTGTTTGTAGTAGTCTCTTATGATCTCTTGTGTTTCTGTGGTAGCAGTTTTAACTTTTCATTTCTGATTTTATTTGGGACTCTATCTTGCTAAGTCTGGCTAGAAGCTTATAAGTTTTGTTTCTCTTTCCAAAGAACCAGCTTTTAGTTTCATTGGTATTTTCTATTTTGTGGTGGTTGTTGTTGTAGTTTCTATTCCATTTCTCTCCACTCAGATCTTTATCATTTTTTCCTTCTACTAACTTTGGGCTTTGTTTATTCTTCTTTGTCCAATTCCTTTACGTATAAAGTTAGATTGTTTATTTGGGATTTTTCTTGTTTCTTGAGGTAGGCTCTGTACAGCTATGAACTTCTCTCTGGAACAGCTTTTACTATGTCCCATAGATTTTGGAAAACTGTATTTCCATTTTCACTTGTCTCAGGATACATTTTGATTTCCTTTCATTTCTTTGTTACCCATTGCTTGTTTCGTCTCCACATGTTTGTGTTTTTCCCAGTGTTCTTCTTATAACTGATTTCTAGTTTCATACCATTGCGGTTGATAAAGCTGCTTGATATAATTTCATTTTTAAAAAAATATTTTTTTATAGTTTATTTTTTTACTTGAGAGAGAGTAGGCATGAGTGGGGGAGGGGCAGAGAGAGAGGATCCCAAGCAGGGTCCACTTTGTCAGCATGGAGCCCGATATGGGGCTCGAACCCATAACCATGAGATCATGACCTGAGCCAAAGTCAGAGACCTAACTGACTGAGCCACCCAGGTGCCCCTATAATTTCATAATCTTGAATTTATTGAGACTTGTTTTGTGGCCTAACGTGTGATCTATCCTGGAGAACGTTCCATGTGCACTTGAAAATAACGTGTACTCTGCAGGTTTGGGATGGAATGCTCTGTGTACATCTATTTCATCCATCTGGTCTAATTTCTTGTTTAAGGCCAGTATTTCCTTATTGATTTTCTGTCTGGATGATCTGTCCGTTGATGTAAGTGGGGTATTAAAGTCCCCTATTATTCTATTACTGTCAATGTCCCCCTTTATGTCATAATATTTGCTTTATATATTTAGGTGTCCCTATGTTGGGTACATAAATATTTATGAATGTTGCCTCCTCTTCTTCCATTGACCCCTTTATCATTATGTAATGACCTTCTTTGCCTTTTGTTCAGTCTTTGTTTTAAAGTCTATTTCATCTGAGTATCATACTCCAGCTTTCTTCTCATTTCCATTTGTGTGGCATAGCTTCTTCCATCCCTTCACTTTCAGTGCGTGTGGGTCTTCAGATATGAAATGAGCTTCTTGTAGGTAGCATATAGATGAGTCTTATTCTTTTTTATCTTTTCAGTCACCTATGTCTTTTGATTAAATGTAAATGGACTAAAAGCTCCAAAGTAATTACTGACAGGTGAGTACTTATTGCCATCTTATTGTTTTTTTGAAACATTTTTTAAAACTCAAAACCACCACCCCTATGTAAGCGCTCCCACTTTCCTGTGAGAGTCTGACCATCCCCACCCAGCGCCATGGGAAGGTCAGGGCCTCCTGGGGAAGACGACACACCCCTGCACACTGATGCTGACTGGACTAGATGCCTTGCCATGCCTGACCAGAAGCTTCTAGAGCCACTGGGTGTTACTTCTGGGGTCCTGCTCTTTCCCCTCTTCTCTAACAACAGCATGTTGCAGATTGAGGCTGCCTTCAGCCTGGGTCCCAGAACAAGAAGACCTATGGAGCAGGACCCCAACCAACCCCCAGTCTCCAACTTAGAACCTGAGTGACATACAAATGGCGGTGTTGCACTCCACTGCGATTTGGGGGCCTGTTACTGCAGCCTAACCCAAAGACTCATTAATATACCTACTTTAATCTCATTCTAAACAATGATCTTCACTGATATGCTATTATGGGTGAAATAAAAGGTTAAAGAAGCCATTCACATCTCATTCTCCCTCATGGGTACCCACCCCATCTTTCGGGAAACACGGCTACAGCCTGAAGGAGGGAAGTGGATGGGTACCAGAGGATACATAGCTCAAGCAGCATCTCCGACTCAAGGACCACGCAGATGAAATTCAGAAGGCTTGGAATTTCCCCCAAGAACTGTAAGCTCTACTGTCAATTTCATAACTTGCTGTGCTCGCGTGTGTGTATAACTGCTTTAAAAGTACATGTCAGGGGCACCTGGGTGGCGCAGTCGGTTAAGCGTCCGACTTCAACCAGGTCACGATCTCGCGGTCCGTGAGTTCGAGCCCCGCGTCAGGCTCTGGGCTGATGGCTCAGAGCCTGGAGCCTGTTTCCGATTCTGTGTCTCCCTCTCTCTCTGCCCCTCCCCCGTTCATGCTCTGTCTCTCTCTGTCCCCAAAATAAATAAACGATGAAAAAAAAAAATTAAAAAAAAAAAAAGTACATGTCAGAAGATAGACCCAATATTCAGAAATGCTCACGTACGTAAGGAAAGTACATCTGAGATTCAAGGCATGTTGGGAAGCATGCGGAAATCGAAGTCAAGGAGAGGACCATGTGGCCAGCTCTTTCCCGAAGCAGTTGGATTCATTATTTAACCCTCCAGCTACTGATTCTTCTTAAACTCTGACCTTCCAAATACAAAAGGTCCATACCTGCTCTATCACTTTGTAATTTAGATACTTGGCATAATGGATACCATTCAGCTCTCTAAAACTTTCAGTCGGCTCTATCACACTCCCATCATTAACGGTCCACTTGCTTGGTTCAGGTAAATTACATTTGCATATGCAAATTATGCCTAAATACTCTATACTATTAATGTTATCTCTAATTACATAATAATAGTTACCAATTTCCACACGGATCAAACTTACAGTTTTGTAGCTATTAGGGAAATTGTGCTTTGTAATTAAGATAATCCTCATTTCCAGATGCTAATTAACTATATAATAATTAGTCTCATTCGCTAATGCAAATTAAGGATTTTCATCTTTATTGATAAAGGAATGGCTTCTTATCGGTTAAGGAAAGATAGCCCCAGAAATCTTGCAGAGAAATACTTTTCCCCCCTCTAAAGGTTAAAAGGTAAATCCATTTTTATCAGTCTCATTTGAGAATGCAAATTAGGTCTGATTAATCAAGTCGGAGATAAATGTGCTAGTCTTATTTCAGGACAGAATGTATAGCTTCCTGAGTTCATCTCTTTTCCCCTTATAAATACTCAGATAAACAGAGTCCACGAAGCAGAAGCCCTCGTAACGGGAGCAATCCATCTACGGGCGGAGGAAAGCGTGGTGATATGAGTGTCTATTACGGTACCTCGTTCCCCCTTCAAGTGTCAGGGAAGCATCTTGAAACGGCTGTGTCTTCATGGTTCGGCCGCAACGGAAACGGGCGAGCGGAGAATTTTGTGAGTAAATTGAGGAAAAAGGGAGAGCCACATTTGCTTGGATTATTAAGTTTTCTGTGCTCCAAACAGAATACAAACTGGCACCTCCCATCGTGACTAATGAGGGCTGCCTCGGTGAGAACAGAAGGGCTGACAGCCAGCGAGGCCTAGTTGGCAGGCCCCAGCCCGGGCCTCCCCGCATTCATCATCCGCTAAACCAATCCACCAATTCCGCACCACCATTTGTCATTAATTATGCTAATCAGCACACCATTACTCTCTGATGACACTGTAGCTGTTATTAGCTAGTTATGGCTTTTCAAAAGCACAACTTATTGTGCATGCACGGGCTATGCGTGCATTAGCCTACAGGGAAGAAATGTCCAATTATGAAAAGAAGAAATTTGCTATTATCTTTTTATAACAAACCAATTTAGTAATTAGAAAAGTCTCTGAACTCATAGGTTCTTTCTTTCCCCCCCTCTCCCTTAAAATAATGGAAACAACAACAACAACAAAAAACGTGCTTTTCAATATTTCTCTGAAAGAAAAGGAAATACCGACACAGATTTTTTTTTTGTGACACGTTTGAAAGTAGGGCCCGGGGAACGGTCACGCATGAGCATGGGGCGCACAGAGATTGCTGCCGGGCTGGGTTTTTCCTTTCCAATTTTGAATTAGCAGGACTGCTTTATTAGGTATATTTCAGTCACTACGAATGCCTCAAAGATGAGAGCACACCCCTGTGACCTTTTACAGTTCACTTATGGCAGATCGAAGCTGTTCACATAACGATGCCAGACTGCTCACACCTTACCTGGCAGATGCTTACACGGGAAGCACGGCAAAGACCTCCCTTAACCCTCCCGTGCCCCGTCAATGCCGCTCAAATGACCTTGAAGATGTACAATTTGGCCAAATTAGCACGTGTCTTGTGCACAGTTTCTGGGGAAAAGGAGGACTGCTTTCAGGCATGCGGAAGAACGGGAGTGCTCTGGGGTCAACATCCAGAACAAAGCAGGAAGAGCAGACCCTTTTCCAGAACTCAGGGCTCATCAGAAGGGCTTGTGCTGACCCAGGAATGTTAGCAGGGCTAACCTGTGGGCGACTGTCCACACCAGGCACCAATTTCCAAGTTGTTGTGTTCAGGCTGGAGTCTTTACCACTAGTTTTGGAAGCTTAGTCTGTATTAAGAGCTCATTAATATCATCAGAGTAAATGGGCCTATTAAAACATCTTTAAGCAATATCTGAACATAAATCTCCCTAAACTATATTTAATGACTGTACTTAAGATACATTATATGCAAGTCTTAATGAGACATTAGATAGCATTTTGAAGATTAAAATTAGAGAATCCATATAAAGTCTGTCCACTTAATGTAGCCTTAAGCTATACTGATGAAAGCATTACTACCAAATTATTACTGCATTAGAACAAATATTTTTAATCATGTCTGATTTATGCATTCTCTTTTTCATATAATTTTCATTCTCACAAAAATATGTTTTGAGTTTACCAAAGAGGGCGTGTGAAAGGTTTCAAGTTTTGGAAGTACTTAAGGAGGGCAAGTGAAGACAGAATTTCACCAGTGCTGCCTTTCTGAAGTGCACTGGGCTGTGGATCACATTTATGTTTGGTTTAACTAGCCATTGCGGAACTATAGGTAGCCAAATACACAGCATATATCCCTTCAAGACTGGACTAGATACAGAACAGGATTTAATCAAAGGTGTCCCGAAGGCCAAGGTACACAGTACATACTTCAGGACCCTGGTGGTGGTAACACCTGGGCATCCAACTGAATCTTTTTCTCGACTGGTCGGGGGAGATCTCAAACTCCCAGAGAGCGACTGCCGTCCTGCACTCCATGCCTCAGTGCCCACAGACCCAGACGGACAGCTACCCTCTGAGTTCTGAGGATTTCACGGATTTATGTCTGTCTCTTTCATGGAGGTACCAGTGAGGTCCTGCTTCCACTCCAGGGACCCCTCTGGTGAAGAGCAATCAGTATTGCTGTAGATTAAAAAAAAAAAAAAAAAAAAAGTTTGACACCCCAGGGGCCTAGGGGAATGAAACTCTGTAAACAGATCCAGATCCACCTCAAGTTCAAGCGATGAAAAGTTCTCAAGGCCTGTGGACGACCAATGTGGGTAATGGGCCAGGACTGTGCTACTTGGAGCAAGCAGCTGGGCCGGCCACAGAACGGTCTGTGTCAGTGTGTCTGCATATGGGATGTGACTCCAAAATAGAAATCTATATCCAGAGTCTCTAAAAGTTCCTCTAAGACTTAATACGCAGAGGTCTGTTTTGAAAACAAGTTAAACTTCAGATTATATACATAGAAATACTGTCCTTTATCTGCCATATATAAAATACCGCACACCCAGGCAGGATTGTTGGGACAACAGGAAAATCTATCGCCTCCCACCCCCTTGGAAACTGCATCCGCCCCTGCATTGAGGTAACAGCTCTACAGTCCCATTTTGGGGTGAATCTGCTCAGTCTTTCAAATCCCACCACCAGCTGAACTGTAGAGAGAATGCTATCTGAGAGCCTGGACACGGATAAGCCTAGATCCACGTCACCTGTGACCCGGACTCCGCTCTGACACTGGCACAAGACGCTTTGCGACAATCGACACTTTGGGAAATGTGAGAGAGACGAATTATCATTGAGGCTTTTTGGACTTTTTTTTTTTTTTTTTGATACTTTATCCCACCTTTTATAAATGCTATTCAATTATGAAAGGCTTCTGGGATTATGTAAATCAAGACAAGTCAACTGATGACACCTCTCTTAATAGAATGAGATTATCTGGCCCCCCTTTCCCCCCCCTTCAAAGAAAAAGCAAGTAGCACAATTTAAACAGTCTGCTCATTAAAGAGGACCCCTCCTTCAGCATGTAAAATCTGTAGCGGCGTGCCTATGGCCATTTCCTTCTCTCAGATATTCTCTCCCCAAAAGGAACTACTTCATAGTACAATTTTGCGTTTTTAACTGTATGAATTAGGCATTCTTCACAAATAACAGCTATGTTCTATACACAGGAGCTCCTTTTTATTAGGGACACAGTAATGAACAATGAGCAATGTGTTCTATTATTCTCTGTCAAATCACAAAATGCTACATTAGAATAACTGTGCTGGTCAATGTAATATAGTAGATTAAATTCAACTTCTGTGGAAAAACCACTGTAAAACAGCATGATAAGAAGGCTATAAAAAATTTAATTTTACTCCAAACTCCATCACAAAAAAAATGGTGTGAAAAGTAATTTTGCATAATCAGTACACGCCATCTGGAACAATTAACCGATTTCTATAGAACTATGAGGATCAGTCATATCTGCTTATTAAAGATCAGAAATTATACAAGTAATAAATCCTTGAAAAAACTAAGCGTACTCCCGCCTGTCAACGCTATTTTAACTTCAAATACTGAAGAAGGCCTGATAAGGCTGAAAAGAAGAGATTAATATATGCAAATTACATCCAGCATTTAAAATCCCCACAACTGTCTCCGGTTTTCTGTCCCTTATTGCTGCCTTTATGTTTTATTCATACACCAACTCACCTGTCACTTCATAAGCTATAATATTATGGGGGTATTATTAAACAGCATAAAGCCGTGCTTTAATTGGAAAGCTTCATTGCATTTTCCAATTATTTGGAGTAAATTAAAAGCAGATGCACATAGTTTAATAAGGAGTCTAATATCAGTTCCGGGAAATCAAAATTCATTGTCATTACTATGCCGTGATAGTTTTGCAAACTGTACTCAATTTCAGAGGTTTTCAAAAGAAAATCTGTCTATGCAATCTGTTAATTGTCATTCGGTTAATAACTGTTTAAATATCCAAACTACACAGCAGCTTCCTATTAAAAAAAATTAAACTATGGGGTTGATGCGAGCAAACAAATGCGGCGGGTGCCACTCCTGGGCTGGACTTTTCCAGACTTGCCCGTTCACCTTAAAACAATGGAGGCTGGGAGAAACCCACCCACGTGGCAGCTTCGCCCAGAGGGGAGTACAAAGAACAACGGTTCTGTACTTCCAGGAGCACCGGAGGCTGCGGCATTATCAGACGGCTCTTGCTGGAAAAGGGCAGAAGCCATGTTGTAAATTGTGTTTTTCAGAGGTCTGCGCTGCTCAGCAAAAAATTAGCTTCCAAAGTTTTAATTGGTCCTCCTAAAATAAATCCTTTTAATGAGTGAATTAACTGATTCAGGACACAAACACGGAAAAATCAAAGAAAGCAAATGTCATGAGCAATTTGTTTTTGAAAAAATTGACTCCCGAAGGGCCATTCCCTTACTGGTTCGTGACCCAGGAGCGGAGCGTTCCCCAGGCTCCGCAGGGGCTGGCCACGGTGCCTACAAGTAGCTTGCACCGCAAGACAAAGGACGATAGTCTAAGCCATTATGGATTTAAAGGAGCTAACTCTTAAAGGTTACTCCTCATAAGGAGTCGCGCTCACAGATGTAGCTATATTAGAGCCGTGCAGCTACAAGTTGCCTACCTACAAATATATGTCGCTAAAGCATTTACACGTGAAAAGACACAGGTATACTCAAACTAGTAACATAACCTTTTCACTTTCACACTAAGTGACAGACTTTTTCAAATCTTAGGTGTGTAAATTAGAATAGGACAAGCAGTAATTGACTTTTAAACTCCACCCACTGTGAGGGCTACAATTAATCTGTTTTCAGTACCGCGGGGCTGCTGTTCTGCCAAGTTCATAACTTGTAGGCTCTTTTCCCCAATCCAATTAAAACCTCAGAGTCTTTCTAAAAGGTAACAGCACAGAATTTACTCTTCCTCTCCCGTTTCAAAGGGCGGAGTGGCTAACACCCCAATCATCCAAGGGCAAGCCTCTCCAGACCAGAGAGGGCACCAAATGCTTGAACAGGAGAGCCTTCTGGCAAAGCAATGAGAAACTATGCTCAAAGATGAAGATAGAAGCAATTCTTGTGCAGTGATCCAAAAAATAGCATCTCTTTTTTTTCAAAATTACCTGTTTTAATAAAGTAGACACACTGTGCCAACTGAACCATTTAATTATCTGCAAAAATGATGAATCAAAACAATAGTTTGCAAAAATAAATGACTAACCTCTGATTAAAATGTCTGTCCTCATTAAATCCAAGTAAAAGGTACAATATCTTTAAAACAAAAAAAAAAAAAAAACGTAGCCTGAAGAAAGGAACAGTTACTCACCATCGATAGATAGGCCTCGTGACCTCTCGTAAGATGGGGACATCAAGGAAAGTTGTTTGATCTAGTCTCAAACGCAGAGCAAGGATGCCTTGGATGCCTGGTGTGGCCGTGTCGCCAGGCTGTGGTGCCTTAGAGCCTGGGGGCCCCTGGGCCCGGCCGTGAGCTTTGGAGCAGGGGACTTAGAGATCAGCTCGGTGGGTGGTAGGACTATATACCCTGAAATCAAGCCCTGGCTCACAGCTTTGTAAGGATTCTGGGGACCTTTCTCCCAAAGGGTTCTGGGATAGGAGGGGCAGGAAAGAAAGCCACAAACCAAATGGCAAAGACAAAGTCAAACCATTTCAAGGGTTGAACACAGCTATGATCCTTTCTCAATCAGAGCTAACTGGATGAGAAGGGATAGGGAAAATCAGAGGCTGATTTCAATGCTGAGAAGTTTTCTTTAAAATTGTTTTACCCAGTAGCAAACTAACATTTCAAGCAATTACTGATCTCTGGACTAGGATGGAAGTTTTGCTTTATGTTCCACCGAGAAGTCCCCGTATTTGGCAGGGTCCCTGAAGGTGTGAATTCCCTTCTGGTTCTTCCTTAGTGAAGCAGCTGTTCCCTCCGACAACTGCATTTTTAGGTTGGGCGGGGGGTGGGGGGGGGGGGGGGGGGGATGTCAAACTGCAGGGTGAGTAAGACCAGTGCTTCCTGAATAATGAGTAGCACTTTGCTGGAATAAGTGTTTATGACAGTCATACCTGCTACAATTTCTGGGTGCCCATCCAGTACTAGGTACTTCACATACATTAGCTGATCCTCAAAATACAGAAAATGAACTGAAATGTCACATAAAATGTCCAAAGTCACGCAGTCAATGCAGCTGGAAAGGGTGAATCTCGAGAACTGATCCGACAACAAATATCATTGAGTGCCTCCTGGCCCCCAGGCCCTGGGCTGGGCATTAGACCCATCCCAGTGAATGAGGGGCACCACTGTGTCAGCATCCCAGAAGAGACCCTGAATTCCAGCAGAGAACTCAGCACCGAATGAGATGTTACGACCAAAGCTGGATCAACTCTCTTGGAATTGAGAAACCAATCACACAGCCAAAGTTTTATAAGAAGCATAAATAGCCAAGAGGCTTCTGACCAAAGAAGCTGCTCATTTGGGCCTACAAAAGGCACAACCATCTTTGGCAGAATAAGGGTGAATGAGGACTCTAACTCATGAGCCAAAGGACCTTCCGACAGGATTGACACGGGTGTTTTGTTAGCACGGGGCGCGCTTAAGGTAAACATGCAGGGCAGTGGAACATCAAGATGGGTGCGTTTACTGCCTCTAGGTAGCAAGCGATTAAGTACCTCTAAGTGTCTCGCCAGAAACGATGCTTAGGGCCGACGAGGCAAGCTTTACTCTCTCATTCAAAATTATGGATGTTGTCTGGCCAGTGGATCATGAGATTGTTCACGCTATAAAACAAGTCAGGCGTGAGAAACCTCTCTCTGACAAAGGATCTCAGCCTTGAATTAGAGTTCCGCATCACTCATTGTCTTAGAGACAATCGAAAGACAAATCTGGGAAATAAGGGGCCTCCTCCTCTGGGATATGTGACAAATATATTCCATCCAAATGTAGGCTGGAGCACGGAGTTTTTTGTTTTGTTTTGTTTTTTTGAAAATACAACAGGTGAGGACCATTGTTGGCCATTAATAAAAAGAGAGGGAAAATGCAGTGGATATGCAGGACACAAAACCCCAAATGCACCACAACGAATAGATTGAGGTATTCTGTCCACAGGAAAGGTGGCTTCCTTGTTCTAAAAGAGATCAGAATTTCTTTTGTCCTAACGTGAGCAAGCGAATGCATTCATTCTGCCACAAAAGTGAGGATGCTCACATTGTGTGATGAAGGATAACTTCTGATCTCACCCCCAAATCCTCCGTGGCTGTCCAACTTCTCCCCAGTTTCTTCAAAATGCCCAACTTCACTCATGAAGCTGTCAGGAGTTTAAATGCACTCAACCTGGAGTCTGACCCTGTGGTTGCTGTCTAAGTCGGCAAGGTCAAAGCTCGGGTGCTTCGTGGCAGTAGCAGAGCTCGGGGAGCCGGACCCGGGCAGGAGGGAAACACGGGCTTGGAGCCGACAGGGACCCACAGGGTCAGTCACCTCGGGCTTGGATGCATCCTAGGAGCCCCAAGCCAGAAAATGAAGCTGCAAGGCAGGGGAGGCACGGACAGGTGACTGTCACTTCAAACAAACGTCCTATTGTGGGCCTGGTCCAGGACCGCTGGGGCAGAAGGGGAGAACAGCTAAAGCTCAGTCCTAGTTAAGTGAAGGGGGTGGGTCTGGGCCACCCACTCTCACCACAGGGCTAAGAAAAGACCACGGCAAGGGAGAATCCAGGTGCCCAGAGCTCCCCAGACAAAGGTCACCAACAGCAAGAGCAGTGGTAGAGCCACCTACTGATGGGGGAGGAGGTTCCTGGAATATTCCCTTTCCTGGTCCGGAAAGATCCGAGAAGCAGTGGGAACAAGGGGCCATGGAATAATTACAATCACAGCAACACATCTATGGGCACTTTCTGTGCACCAGCTATGGTTCTAAGCCTCACCCCAAACCACGGTCATCCCCATTGAACAGATTAGGAAATTTAGGGACAAAAAAGTTAAGCTCCTTGACTCAGGCCGCTTAGCTTGAGTGAGGGAGCTGCACCTTATCCTTTCACCGTTCTGCCCAGCAACAGCCAACGGGGGGCCACAGCCACCATTCAGTTGCTCTGTAGATTCAGGAGGGGTCATCCATCCAGTGTCAAGGGCCTCGCTCTGATGAGGTTTCAGAGAGGACAATCCAGGGAATCACCTGAGATGTGAACAATGCCGAGACCTAATATCCCAAGTCAGTCCCAGATTGATCCGCTCTAGGGGTGGGTGCCGTTTTCAGCTTCAGTTTGGCACGGGGAGCAAATGGCCACACACATCCTGGAGCACCTCTCCGGTGTGGGGATTTGGAACTTAGCGGCTGGATCAGAGGGACCTGGGGGTGAATCTCGGCCCTGCCCCTTACTAGCAGTATAACTGTGGAGAGATCACAAGTTCTCAAAACCTGTTTCCCCCATCTATAAAATAAAAATGTTTATAAAGATAAAATAAAGCTATTTATAAGAGAGATGTGTCTTACAAGGTTTGAGCATGGGAGCTCGGCAACATGGGCAGTTGGGCCTAGGCCTACAAACCAGAGATAATGGGGGCGCCTGGGTGGCTCAGTCGGTTGAGCGTCCGACTTCGGCTCAGGTCATGATCTCACGGTTTGTGGGTTCGAGCCCCACGTCGGGCTCTGTGCGGACAGCTTGAGCCTGCTTTGGATGCCGGGTGTCCCTCTCTCTCTGCCCCTCCCCCACTTGTGCTCGGTCTCTCTTTCAAAGATAAACTTTAAAAAAAAAACATAAAATAAAATAAAATAAAATAAGATACTAGTAATGGTACAAGCCCTAAAGGTTTTCTTGGTAAGGATTGTTGGGGTGACATGATACAACGTGCACAGGGTGCTTACACAAAGCCTTGTACGGGCTAAGTGCTCGAGGAGGGTTAGGTATTATTAAAGTAAATTAATATAATCTATTTTAATAAAAGCAAAAACAACCTCAGCTCCCTAAATGTGTTTAAATTAAAGAAGTTGCCTTAATTATGGCATTTCCCCCTCCCAGCCAACAGCCTATTACCGTGAGGGAGACAGAGCTAGAAAAAGACAGAAAGGCTGCCCTGGTATCAGCTGTCCTGAGGCAGGACTGTGTGTTGGGCCAACTAGGCTACTTCATTTGCCCCAGAGAAACCCTCTGAAGAAAGGCAAAGGGCAGACGAAGAGAGGGGCTCAAGACGCTCCCTTGGTTTTCCAGCATTTCTGGGACTAGGCCTGCAGAGAGGACCCTGTGGGCTCCCAGGCATGGGGCCCACCAGGAGGGGACATAGGACGGCAAAAGGGAGGCACGTTCCCGCTTGACAACCAGACACGGGACATGGACACACAGGGACAGAGGTCTCAGAGAGCCGGTTTTTCTCCACGTGTTCCTGTGTTCGGGGACGTCCCAGTCAAAGCAGTGTTTGGATGGTCTGGGGGCAAAAACCGCACATACTTGCCGGTGACACAGTGGGCACCGAATCCATAAACCCCGCAAGGCTCCTTCCCACGGCGTCCTCGACCCTGGGGGGTGGGGGCGACCGCTGCCACCCCGGAGACGAGACCACGTCTGAGGCCCAGGAAGCTTCCGGGAAACACGAGCCGAGACACCGTTCTACTTAGATTATTGATGCTGTTGTTGCAACAACGGAGACGGGAGAGATCTGGGATTTCAGATCCAGGAAGGCTTGGTGCTGTGCCTGCCATTTCGGGGCTCATCAGAGGGAGAACGGGGTCTGAATCTGGCTTTTCTGGCTCCTGCCCTGGCTCTTCCCGCTGCCCCTTGGCTGCTTTGCTCTTGGCTTGAAGCAGGGGATGCGGGCCATTAAGCCAACGCCTGCCTGAGCTCGGCCTTGCTTAAAAACCAGAGAGAATGAAAGCACAGCGGGAGGGTGGGGCTAGCCCTTCAAGGGCACCGGAGTATCTGTCACCTAATAATTTTTAAATTTTTTTTCACAACGACGAAACTGGAAAAAGTCTTCAACTTTCTCCTGCTCGTGGAGCACAGGAAAGGCAGAAATGAAAGCCTTGAGTAGACAGCAGCCCCCTGGGCGGCCCCGCTGCCCCACGTACTTTTCTTCCAAAAAACCCCCAAAGCCACATTGGGCGATTTTATAGAACTTGCTGGCTCACTCTGCCAACCACTTCTCTCCTTCCTGCCCCAAGCCATCATCCCGTCACCCTCCCGAGAAAGGGCTCGTGGGCTGCCAGCCACAGAAAATAGCCCACTTCTAAGTGACGATGCGTGACAGAATGTCTCCGTTTCCAGGGGGTGCCGAGCAGAGCCATGCCAGAGAGCCTTTACTGCAACTTTGTTCCGACTGACGACGAGATTTTCTCCGAGCACTGTGATTACGGGGAAGTAATCTTACATACAAAATCACAGAAGAGCAGGTTAAGACGACAAAGACCGGGCTGGGCAAGAGCCAGGGTGTCCCGAGTGGTAACTCTCAACAAGTCTTTGGGCTCCTGCTCTGCTCACAGCCCTGCAGGGGAGGCGGGGATGGAGAGAAGGGACACTCCTGTACTGCTTCCCGATTTCTAAAATGTCCTTCTACCCCCTGGTTCCTCACGCTGATGCTGGGAAGGCGGCAGTCCTTACTGAATCGTTTCACAGATAGGAGCACCTAGTGTGGAGTGAGTTGCCCAAGGTAACTTAGTGTATGCCCGTGCACTGGCACAACTCTGGTGGGGAGCCATCCACACGTGTTGTGTGGTGCACAACCTGTGTGGTCATTCGCAGTGGCTCTGTGTGATGGCCACATGTGCTTCTGACTCCAAATGTCCCCTCAGTCACCTGCTGAACCTTCTTCCACAGGCTTCCTATGGTCCTCGGAGGGAGTATGGGGCTGGGCACACGGAGCTCTCAGGGTCTGCTAAACAAATAAAGGAGTTAACAACCTTTCTTTTCAGCTTAGTTTAATTACAACCTCCTTGGTTCAGGAAGCATGGAAGGCATGGCGTGCCTGGGTGGCTCAGTCGGTTAAGCGTCTGACTTTGGCTCAGGTCATGATCTCGTGGTTCTTGGGTGCAAGCCCCATGTCGGGCTCTGTGCTGACAGCTTGGAGCCTGCTTCGGAGTCAGTGTCTCCCTTTCTCTCTCTCTGTTTCTCCCCTGCTCGCACTGTCTTGCTCTCAAAAATAGGCATTTAAAAAAATTAAAAAAAAAAAAAAAAAAAGAATGGAAGGCAGCCTCCTTCCTCACTGCCCATCAACCTTTGTTGTCTCCAAGTGCTCACAGGTGGAATCTCTCCAACGCAAAACAGTGTGGGAGTACATAAACCAGGAAGAGAGCAGTCCCAGATGGAAGAGAATCAGAAAAGCTTAGTGGCAGTTTGGGGACAGGCCTTCAAAGATAGGTCCACAGAGAAGGTAGGTCAATCTGAGCCATTTGACCGGCAGGGGCACACGCACAGAGAGCCAAAGCTGAGGACACTGGAGTGACACAGGTTGGGGAGCACAGGTGAAGAGAAATGGAGAGAAGGCACCGGCAAAGTAGAGGCTGGCCACCAGACAGCCTCAACGCTGGGCAAGCGAGGTGTGAATTCACACAGTGGAATGGGGCAGGCATGAAGGTTTTGCTCTGCAGAGTTCTACTTGGGGAGAGGAGTCTGCGACCTGGGCAACCGGACTGAGGGTAGACGAGCCAGGTAAAGGAAGACAGACAAGCAAGTGTGAGGCACCAACGCCTGGTCCTGCCGGCCCGAGCCTGGCCAGCCCCAAGCGGGAGGCAGGAAAGTCAGGAGAGGACCACCCTTGATGCTTAGCTCTAGGAGACTAGCTGGGGCCACTCACCATGGCTGTAGATCCATACTTAATCCCAAGTAAGATGATCCCGAGCCCAGCTGAGGGGTTTCAGGGTCTCTCTGTGAAATCCTAGAGGAGGCACTTGCCGAGCGGAACACCTCCAGGAGGCGAGAGTTCCCCAAGCGCCCCGTGTGCCTGCCCGCACACGCTGTTCATTAACTTCGGTGACACAGCCATCACGGTGGGTGTATAAAAGCACATCCAATTAGCCAGGCCTACATGAATATTTGCACTCTTAAATCTTTTGCATTTCGAAAGGGTTAAAGCTTATTATTAGCATATAATTTATAGTCCTTTCTCCCAGGAAAGGAATAATGCACAGTAAATGCCACATTCATTTTAATAATACATGTTACAGTCTGTGCCCAACATCTGCACAAAGGTAAAGGAGGCAGATTTTTTTGACATGTCCCACTCTGCCATCTAAACACAGGCTTTTTGTTTCTTAAGTGACGGAAGGTTTAATCAAGAAAGCAGGCAATTCATCAATCGAAACAAGGCAGCGTGCGTGCGCGTGACAGCACACACATGGTTGTGTACAGAGCAAACCTGGCCACCTGTCAACTGCACCTTTTACATCAGGATATACAAATACACTATGCGATCAATTCCCCATCCGCTTCCATTCATTTCTTCTTTTTCTTATTATATTTTTCTTTGTGCTCGATTTTGTTGTCAGTCAGGGCAAGAATAGATGGATAGACAAGGGACGCATGGCTGTTAGGGGCGATGATAAAAATTTATTTGCCTTTAAAATGACTTATTTCCTCCTTGATTTGAGCACCCTTATTATAAATATTTCTTTCGCTTCATTCAGGAATCTCCCCCGTCTGCTATTATCTATGGCTGTGTCAAACGGAGGCTTCTCTCCTGGGTCCTGGCCACCCTCCCCTCCACGTTCTCCCCCACCCTGCCCCCACCTTCTCCAACCAGTCCTTGGTGGTTCTGAAAATCCTCGGCGGAGGATGAAGGAAACCGGGGGTCTGAATACAAGGCCACATAAGGCACACGAGTACGTCCATGACGGACAAAGGCCATGGGGGACGTTTGCGAACGCAGAGGTTGCTTGGCGTTCTTAGGTGGGGGCTTCCCCTGGAAGACAGTGGTGTTCCCTCAATTGTGGTTACTGGTAACATCGTCCCTCAACCCACGCACGGCTGACACGCACCCAAACACAGGGGAAGAGGAGAACCAGGGGCATGCACACGGGAGATGCGGACACAAATCCTGCAGAATACCAGCAACGCTGGGTGCGAAGCAGTTGTTGGTTAGAACGTCTCACACAGAAACAAAATCAAACTGTCTTTCTCAAGCACCCCTATTGTTTTGGTCTCTTAGCTTCATTGTCCAACCCGACCATACTTTATGGTCGTTAAAGGATTAGGTTTACGTTCAATTTTCCAGGTGAGATTTTTTTTTCTTTTTTTTTTTTTTTTCCCTAAAAGACAGAAATAATGTAATCACTGCAAATGAAAGGAAAAATGTGTGTATAATTGTTTGGTATGGGGCAGAGGAGTTTTTAAATGATCACACTGTAAAACATACAGATTTTTTTTTTTTTTGAAGATGATGAGCTGGTAGCAGAAATTTTATCCAATTGGATGAAATATATAAATCATGAATTTCATAATGCTGATAATTAAATGTCCATCTTCCAATTTAAATGAGGACTAGATTAAAACTGCATGGAGAAGGCTGATATTCAGAAATCATTAATTATTTTTAATTGCTTTGTGCTTTCCTGGTCTGATGTCAGAGTTACACAGCTCATACACGGTTCTGTTTCAGATGAAATCCTTCTCCTCTCTGTGCAAGTCTTGTGAGTCAAGGCGATGAGTCGATGGACTCAGATTATCCGTGCTCACAGGCTTCCTGGCCCAACATCTTGAAAGGGGGCTGGGATTTTAAGAGGGCACAGCTGTAGAGGGGAATAGCAGGACTTTTCCAGCCATCAGAAAGAACTCTGGAAAAAATGAGAAGACCCAAGAACACTAAAGGTGGGGGGAGACTCCCCCCCCCACCCTGCCCATCTGCTGGGACAGTTCCAGGTTACAGCTGTTGTCCGGGTGCAAGTGGGGACCCCTTCTACTCTCAAAAGTGATGGGGTGGGCAATCAGTTCTGTGGTCAGCCCCATGCTGATGGACAAATGAAGAGATCAGCAAGGCCAACTGCCTACGTACCAAGGGGAAGAGGAGCCGGGCCCCTCGGCCCCCCATGCGGTGAGGCTTCTGGGTATTTCTGCATTGTGGCTCATCCGGAATTCATGGACTGTTTGAGATTTTGGTCTTTCTTGCATGCCAGTTCCTATATGCATTTGCATAGTTTTACTATTTTACACTACTAGGTCAATTTTTTTTTCGAAAGGGAGACAAATGAGTTCTTTGGGGAAAAACCTGCACTTGGAGGTCTAAATCAGTTGATAACAACAAAACAAAAGGGTGGCGCAGCGTGGTTCCCCATACCTATTGCCTCCTGTTCATTAAGCCAAACTGCCCTAAGTCAGATAGCAGACATTCCTTGGTTAGAAAAAGTGATCGCGGGCATGTCGTGGCAGAGCCGCTCGGTATGGGAGCCTATGGCCCAGGTGCGCTGTCCAGGGTGGACAGGAGGCCAGGGAGCTCCTCATTCCTGACACTCCCCACGGCTCCAGTCCCTAAGGCACGGGATGCCCCACACAAGAACATTTTGAAAACGTCTCCTTCAACCACCAAGCATGTTAGGGGTTCAAACACGAGCAGATTCCCCAGTACACAAGGCCTCCAGTCTGTCCTTCTCAAACTCCCTGAACAGGGGCTGTTCTGCTGTCCACAGACAGCATCGTATAGGGCCCTCTTTATGAGGAAGAATTCCGTAAAAGGAATAGTTAGGCCCTTCCCAGGCAACCAGCTTATTTTTATTCTGATCCATACAGAGCTTGTCCTGATTTAGAGCCAAACCCAGAATCCCCTTTGTGAAAAACCTCGCCCACAGCCGCACCCCTCTTTTCCAATCTATATTTTTGTTCACGCTTCCGTTTTCACTTCCACCTTCATTTGGTTACGTGTTATTTTTGGAGCTGCCTTCTATCTGTCTGGAACAGGTGGAATATAAATAAATCAGACATCTAGACATCTAAAACAGCTCTAAGGGGGGAAAGGAAGGGTCGGAGGCTATTGTTTGGGACTAAAAACAGAAGACTTCCCAGGAGAGAGAAGATATTCCTAAAAAGAAAACCAGCATCGAGAGACAGAACGAGGACACTCAGGAGCAGGGATGCGGGATGGAATCTAGAAAAATCAATGTGGCCCTGAGGAGAGCCCTCTCTGGAGGGAAGGTCTTAGAGGCACCTAACTGAGGGGAGCACATGGGTTAGAACGTCGCCAGGAGAGCACGAGCCCACGAGCTGCCATTCGTCAAATGTAAGAATTAAACAAAAGTGGTTTGCCAGCCCTCACATACACGGATAGTCAAGTGGGCCACACCAGGCACCCACCATTTCATTTCTAGCTCCTCTTTCCAGGAGAATCATCCTCAAGCCCTAATGAATAGAGGGACATGGTGATGTGGGGAGATGGCCCAAGCTGCCAGGCTCTCATGCTCAGTCTGCCTCTGTACCACCAGTGGAACAGGCCAGATGCTGTCAGCCTTGCAGTCAGCGGTCTTTGGGAGATATCGGCGGACAGGAGATTCTGGGGACCGGACAATAGAAAAAACCCACATATTCTCAAAAGGGGACCATAAGAAGATAATTGACCTGTGGCCTGCGAGTGATCTCCAGTAGAATTTAGAAGCCCGTTCTGAGTCAGGAGGCTTGTGAGCTCTCAGAAAGGACAAGGCACTTATGGGGGCCAGTGGGGCCAAGAGCATGCCAAATGAACTCCGGGTCTAAGCTTTTTATTATAAAAGCAACACTTGCCAACATAGAAAAATGAGACACTACAAAGAAGGAAAAAAGAAAAAAAGAGCAGGCAAGGCTGGTGAAAACCACTGGAAACACCCTGGCAGGTACCTTCCCAGACCTTTCCAGACTTCACATTTTTTTTTTTTTTTTTAATGCAATCACATTGCACACTCCGGCTGCCACTTACCATCCATGCACACTTTTTTATCCACATCATTTTTTCATGCCTGACAAGGCCATTGTAAGAATGTTTCATAATTTAACCCTTTACTTTTGTTTTGGATATTTACGAGATCCATCCCCCAACCCCTTTTCCTGAGTGTTATCATTTTTAAGAAGCGGCGTTGCTCATCCCTGTGGATGAATCTCTTCGTACACCACGAAGTATTTCTCTGAAGTTCTTACTGGCAGAAGTGGGAGGATCAAAGGTGTGCTTTGTGGCCGTGTGAGGAGCGTACGGGGTGTCTGAGCAAGGGGACAGGAGCCTCTCAGGATTTCAGCACTGAGTCAGCAGAAGCCCCTCATCCCACTTCCGTGGGCAAGACAGAACTATTGGCGGAACAGTTGGCACGTGTTGGCTGATGGATTGCATCTGGACCCCCAAATGGCTGAATGAACATGAACATGTGGAAAGACAGGGCCCAGCTGAACAAGGGAGGGCCCCACAGAGACAGAACGGGCTGGCCAGAGGTAGTGGGCACAGATGCCAGAGGCATTCGAATGGCCAATCAGGATGATCGCCTGCCCCAGAGGTCAGAGAGAGGATTCCTGAGCAGGGCAGATACCGAGCTAAAGGCTTTCCTTCCTCCCTGCCATAAACAGTTCACGAACACGTCCATGTGCTCAGGCCAGGGCTCCGTACTCTCTCCTCCCCTTCCTCTAGCAGCTCAGAGCACCGTCTCTTCCCCTGCAGGCCTGACACACGCGAACCGTCTCAGTGGAAGGTACAGGAAAGAGGACAGATTAACAGGTGTGCCTTTGAGAAAACGTGTAAGAGTAAATATTACTTTAGTAACGACGCATACAAGTGGGCGGCTCGCTTTTCTGATTACTTCGTTTGGAAACCTCCTTTGGAAGGGCCTACAAATGAAGGGAGCCATGATTGAATGTTTTCAGGAAGGAACCAGAGTGCACCAGGGGTGTGTGCCAAAGGCCTGGCCCCTGGAGTCTGTGGTGAACGTGCACCAGACAGCCGGTCCAGAAGAACAGGATGATCCATTCATTTGGTTACCAGCAGAGCTCCGATGACCATGCATTGGGCACGCTTTGCCTTGAGTGTCTTTGGAATAAACCGTCGAAACCTTAACTTTGCGATACCAAACTGAGATGTGCCACTCAGCGCCAGATCCTGTTCATACGGAGCAGGGGGCGTGGGGGTGGGGGTGGTCCCTGTTCCCTTCTACCAGAACGGCTCGCAGGCAGGCAGCTGGTGGGTGGGCGGGCAGGCTTCCCAGCTGCACCACGGTTGCCCAGTGCTGAGCTTGCAGGCCTTATGGAGGCAGCGGGCCCTGCGGACTCTTCCTGGCAGCATTACAACAAAGCCGTCCCGGACCCGGGTGGAGCGATTTGGTGCCCGCAGCCGCCGACGAGACCGGGGCTGCCCGCGGCCCTGCCGTAGCCTCGACGGTAGATGTTTGGAAGATAAAACCCAACAGACTGCCACTTACATAAATGTAACAGGAAGTTTCTGAATGGCTTCCCCTGTGTCTTGAGGCCGTTACCTCGGTATTGCTAAACTAACAACACCTCATCAAAGCCTCGGGGTGAGGAAGCAGTGGCCCAGAGGCAGACAGGAACATTCCTGCCAAACCAGGGGAGATTTCACTCTGTGGGCCCTTTCTGCAGAAATGTCAACAGCTGGGAAAGCCATCAGAGAACCCAGGTAAGGTGGGGGGAGCTGAACACCATGGTTGGAAAAAGATTTGCAAGCTGGAGGGAAAAAGTCATCTGCTTTGACTGAGCTTTCCTCATGTGCATTCGGAACGGGGTCGCCCTGCTGGATTTCACAGACCTGTTTTGCACCACCATGCCACGAAGCATCTGGGGAAATATTCAGCTTTTCTACAAAATAGGTCATCTTTCCACACTCGTTATGCTCCTTGTCGACTTTGCTGAAATAGCCACAGCACAAAAGAAATCCTCTCTGGAGGTGCTTTTCTGAGACAACGTGCTCCCTCTACCCTTTGGGGCGACCAGGGCTTTCAGAACATCCCTGGCCTTCCCTTTCCCCACCCAGAAATCGAACAACTGGCTTTTGCTTCTACTTCCAAACCTATTAGGGAGTGATCATAACAAGAGAAACTGATACTGACATGAATTATACCATTGTTCTATTTCATCTATTTAGTAACCCCAAGTTGCAATTTTTAGAAAAAAGATTACCTTTTAAATAACGGATTCATTATGGTACATGAATGAATGCCATGTTCCCGTGTTCAAAACGTCACTCACCATTAAGGGTGTGCGCTGGTAAGTGGCACCAATTTGCTACTTCCCCTGATACACAAACGCCCCTGACTGGAGGCCGAGGATAATCGGAGGTGAGCCTGCGGGTTTCCTCCGCTCTTAGCGGGTCACCTGTGCTGCCAGGCACCTAATGAATCTCCACTCTGTAATAAGGGTTGCAGGAGTCCCCCCTCCCCGGGTGAAAGTGAAAAGGGAGACTCACGCCGCTGACGTTCCTGCCAAAGTAACACCAGCAATTTCAAGGCCGGGTTCAGAAATCGCAGACCCCCACGATGGTGGTTGGGAGGGGAGACCGCCGGTGTCCCTTCGGGCCACAAATCTGGCTTTGGGAAATGAGAGGTGCGGACAGACCTGGATGTGGGCTGGTGAGCAGACCGGGCCTGGGCTCTGTGCTGCTCCCAAGACCCCAGGGGCAATCTGCCCTGGCCCTGGCAGGTGAATAATACAGGGACTATTCCTCAGGAAGCCTCCCTTCAAGCTTGTGAAATCCACACATTGTTTTTCATCATTAGTCTCAAAACACACGGAGTATCTGGCCCTCCTCTAAGTGCTGAGGTGACACAAAGGAAGGAAAGGGCTGATCTCTGCAAGGAACAGGCCCCTTGCAGGGTGAAAGAGAGAGGGAAGACAGATGCCATTCGAAGCCAGGAGACACGCAGAGGGAGGTGGCACCCGGGACACAGACACGGTAGCTGGCCAGTAGCAGAGGCCCCAACGTACCTGATATGGCATACAGATTGGAGTGCTGGTACTCATAGTCAGCCCGAGTGCTGTTCCTGCCTCGGAAGGTAGCAGGGAGCGTTAGAGAGATGTGCCTAAGAAAGAGACGGAGGAGAAAGGAGGTTACAGGGCGTGCAGAGCACTCCCCAAGGCCCAGAAAGCCCCCACACCACCAACGGCCCGCAGCAGCACAGAGCATGAGGTGGGGGTGCCCTGGTGAGCAGGCCCCCCAACGGCTCAAATTCCCCCAAGGAATTCCAAAGTTTCCAGGCATCAGAAGTCACCTTTTTTTCTAATTCCTAAAAGAACATCCAAGTGGAGGAAAGGGTTTCCCAAGCCTCATGGCATGTCCAACCCAAGGTGCTTGAAGGAGGTGGGCAACTTAGTCTCGACCTCGGTCCACGGGGCAAGATATACCAGCAGGAGCAAATACTTAGGCTCTGGACAGGCGTCTCGGTTTGTTCTGCCATCTTGGCTCATTATCTACCCAATGGCTTTCATACCTGTCCCATGGAGCCACTGAGGATAACAGTGCAGGAAGCACTTTGTGAACCAAGGTGTTGAGCATTATTATTACCATGTGAGTCCAGGAAAACTAACAACCACTGAGAATCAGAATGGCATGCTCTTCTGAATGGCTATGCCTGCATGTTCCCCCCTCTGGCAGAAGCACACAGTAGGTGCTTAGGAAAGCACCTTTGATTGATTCAACACTGTCTTTTACGGCACAGGTGTCGGCCATTAAAGCTCACAGTGCGCACAGAGCAGAAGCGAGTATTCAATCAAAGTAGATAAGCCATTTAGTGTGGTCATCAGCTGCCTTTAGCAAATGCAAAAAAGATGAAAACGATAGGAAATATATTTCAAACCCACCAGGTCTGCATAGAGAAAAACAAACAAACAAACAAACAAACAATAAAGCCTCTTCCTGGTATGACTGGGAGGTGGCCTGAAATAGCTCAGGAGCCGGAGTTTTGGCCACACTCAGTCATTCCCAAAAGGGAAAAGACGGAGGAAGGGAACGTTTATTACATCAAGCAAGCTTTACGTTGTACATGTTGCCTTTTTCACACAACAAATGTGTGACCTCCAGGAATGACTCTTGTACATCCAGGCTCCTAGGAGGGAAGGTTCTCTGGGCAAGACCTGTTTCCGCAGAGCCAGGAGCGAGCAGAAGCCTCTTGGCTACAAGATGAGCACCAAAGGCTGTAGAGGCATTCGGTTTGTTGGGCTGCAGGGTTAAGCACGGAGGCAAACACCCATGTCACGGAACAGCCTGGCTGAACCAAGACGGGAGGGCGGGGGGAGGAGGAGGGCTTTGCTGAGCACAGGCTGCACTTAGCAGTGTAGGGCCACCAGCAGGCAGAAGCGCAGGGAGACCCTGACGTGTGTGTGTGTGTGTGTGTGTAGTGAATCTGAATGTCTGCTCATTACTGACGCTAACTAAGGATGCAGAGGGGAGCTCTCTGAAGGAGCTCCCAGGCTACAGGGTGTTGAGGTACAGAAGCAAGCCACTGTGGAACAGGACACGCGCCTGGGTGCCGAGTGAGCACAAGAGTTCCGACAAAGGGGCTGGGCTTCTAGTGACCCCTTGTCAGAGGAGGACGTGGGTCTCGACACAGCACAAGGGACTCAGTGGAGAGTCAGGGAAAGCCAACACTGGCACAGGGTCAGGGAACACGTGGAAACGGCGCTGGAAAGGACGCTGAATGCCTTACGGCAAGGTTTCTATCCCCTAGGATGAAGGTTCCCGATTCTGTTCCGCCCGTCACAGCGCAAATGAAGGCATTAGAGCCACCTGGGAGCTTTGCTAACACTACAGAGTCACAGCCACGCCCCTGGGGAGTCGGGTTCAGCGGGCCTGGGGTGCGGCCAGAAATCTATTTTTAACAAGCTCCAGCAGTGACTCTGAAGGCTGGCCAGGTTTGGGACCCTGAGACGATGAAGAGCAGCTGCAGAAGGGTTTTACACAGTTGATCGGAGCCTCTGACCACAGCACTTAGTCAATGAAGCTGAGCAAACAGAAGAATGAATTATTGACTGTGGTTGTGGTTGAGCGGAGCA
Organism: Herpailurus yagouaroundi; assembly: GCF_014898765.1. Classification (NCBI taxonomy): domain Eukaryota; kingdom Metazoa; phylum Chordata; class Mammalia; order Carnivora; family Felidae; genus Herpailurus; species Herpailurus yagouaroundi. The sequence goes on along the minus strand of NW_024412401.1, from coordinate 48,802,428 downwards.
GAAACGATGACAGGTGAGCCTGCAGAGGGTGCTCGCCGTGTGCCGGGCCTCGGGGTGTGCAGATCTCACGCACTCTCTCCTGGCTCCTCGTGCCGCCCCTGGGAGGCGAGTGCAGGGCCCGGTGCAGGATGGGAGGCCCCGGTTCCAACACTGGAAATTTCAAGATGGGGACAGCAGAGCACTGTGCCAAGCGTGGGGCCCTTCGAGGCTGGGCCCCGGTGCACCGGTCCCGGCGGCACATCCACGAAGCTGGCTGAGGCAGACGCTGATATTGCACCAGTGAGGGGATTTCCAGAAGCCAGGGAAGGACTACACTGCAGGGCTGCCATTCCTTAAGATTTCCAAGCCTTGAAAGCACTTGCAAGAGCTACATGCAAGCAAACTAAGGACATCACACATCCGTGCAGGGCGGTGGCTACTCTAGGGCCCGGAGGCCTTCAAGGAAGGCTCATGGAGGAGGTGGGTGTTAGCGGGACTTCAGGAGACCGGCGGACCTGGACGGTGGCAAAGAAGTCAACCAGCAGCCAGAAGAGAAGACAGGGCCAGCACAGCCGTTCAGTGGTTAGAGACGGGCCAAGGGGTCTGGAGCGAGAACACACAGATGGGGCCCAGGGCAGGGGTGCAGGACAGGCAGGGCCCCTGTGTGGGCAGAGGTCACCCTAGAGCAGGCAGGGAGGGGACATGAAAATGCCCACCAAGTTACAGGAACGCTTGCTTACAAATATGATTGCGCATGGGGGGCAGGGAATGGAGGACAGACAGGCAGAAAGGCGAAACTAGCCTCCTAACTGGCAGGAGGCCGGAGTGGTCAGAGCCTGAAGGCCGGGAGAGGGTGTGGGACCATGCTGAAGACGGCTACGGGGCCACAGCACAGCAGGGCCCTGCGTGAGCTCGGACTGTATCCAGGAGGACTTTGAAGCAGAGATGTGACAAGATCCAATTTGCAATTTTAAAAGAATGCCCGCCTGTGGGAAAGTGAGGAAATAAAGCTGAGACGCCACTGTACGGGAACGGAGCAGCAAATTACAACGGAGATTATCAGGAAACTGCAATTATTCAGCACTTACTGTGTGTAGACCCTTAACAATTCCTGCCAAAGGGTCCTGCTGCAGCCCTCTAAATGAACGGTTTGGGGGCCATTCTAGAATACAAAGGACTTAAACATGAAGGATGTGCTAGAGAAATCAGGTGTGGGGCTCCTCAGCTGCCCCACTCAACGTGGACTCGCTGGTCTGAACCTTCCTGCTTCCCTGGGGCATCAGGCTGTGCCCGGCTGATAGGCTCTGCAGCCCTCCCTCCCTTGGCCAGCCTCCCTTGTTGCAGATGGTCCTTTCTGGCTCCTCCTCCAACTTTTTAAAAAGTTGCCATTTGTAAGGGTTCTGGTTTAGCACGCACCCCATTCTGCACGATTTCCCTGGGCAACCTAACCTGCCTCCATACCCTGACTCAAGCTGCCCTCACACACCAGCCTGCCTTTCCCAACTCTGTCTCCTGTCACTCACTTTTCCCTCTACCAGGAAGAGGGAAAGTCCTGTAAACCTCTGAATATGCCATGTTGTTTTTTTTTTTTTTCATGCTTTAGTCTGACTCTTTATCCATGCTGCTCTCCTTCCTAGAATCTCCATTTCTTCCTTACCTACCCTCCAAACTCCTATCCATCCCTCAAGACCCCACCTAATCAGATCTTCTTTGTTAGAACCTTCCCTGGGCTGGTTCTGGCATCACAGAGGTCCCCCCTCTGCCCCCCGCCGCCGTCTCCAGTTCTCACAATATACTTGAAGCATCTGATACGAGTCTGCCTTCCTAACATGACTGAGACCTCAAGAGCAGGGCCAAAGCTCATCAGTTTTGTACTCCATTTTCTAGGACGATTTCTGACCTAGGGTAGACAACTGTTGAACATACGTTGACCACATCAAGTGCTCAACCTACTCCACTAAAACCTTTGGATCTTTTTGACATAAATGGCTATAGCATCTATTATTTTGTTTCTGTGCATACGTGTTTGCCAATTAGACTCAAGCAGTCTCCTCTGAGACCATGCATCCCACTCCTCTGTGCTCTGAGGAAAACAGGCATGATGGAAGAAGAAATCAGTACTGGTGGTGGTCGGGAATCTATGGGAGGTGGAGGGCGGGGGGAGGATAGAGAAAAGGTTTCTGATCTCCTACTCTAGACAATGTACGGTTTTCACAGTCCATGTGGAATTAAAAGAGCATTCAAGTTGCAGACCCAGCTGTGCCTCTTACAGAGTCATTGCTCCATAGCAATGTGTTGAACTGAAATGAAGTTACCCAAAACTCCAGCTACAGTGGTTCCTGCAAGAGTATGATGCAGCATTCAGAGGGCAGGAAGAGAGGCCCCGGACCAGAGACAGCTTTGGGGAGAAGAGTTCCCTACGCTGCAAATAGAGGCTTTTCGCTTCTGTTGTTTGGCCACAGGAAGGAGGGGACGTGGGAACAAACAGGAGATTGAAAAGGCTCAGCAAGGCCTCCCTTAATGAGGATGGACAGTTGGGGCTGAGGGGACAGATAACCTGTGGTTAAAGAGGAAGAAAAAGTCACCTGCTGAAGGAGAAGTGGCCCAGGGGCGCTGCGGTGTCAGATTAGCCTGAAAATGACAGACGACAGGAACCAGGGAGGCTCTGCATTCAGCGGCGTCTCAGAGCAAAAGGAAATTCTACGTCCCCCGGGGTCGGGGGGGGGGGGGACCCCACGCCAGGCACTGGGGTGAGTTTCTTTACATATACCCCTCGCCTGATCTTCCCAGCAACCTTTTCACATAAGAATAGTTAACTCCATTCAATAGAACAGGGGACTGGGGCTTTTGAGGTAAAGCTGACAAACAGAAAGCTGGGAATTAATGAAAAGGTTAGTTTATGTGTCCTCCGGAGATTATTACCGTTACCCAAAAGTCGCCCTGATGTATCGTCTTGACTACCGGCTACACAGAGTGAGGACTGCACAGTCCATCCCTAGGCCCCCCTTGAAAGTGATGTCAAGGACGCCACATCTCTGCCACTTGCTAGAGGACCCTGGAAGGCCACAGTCCCTCTAATACCACCTCACAAAGGGAAAAACAACAGCGTGGGACAACCCACGGCCCAACCGCAAACCCATGAGGCAGAGCGGTGGCGGTGGTGAACAGTATTGGCCCTGCAGTCAGCCTGACGCGGGTTCAAACCCCAGCACCGCCCTAGGCGCTGGGTGCCCTTCAGTGAGGGTATGTTGCCTGCTGGTGCACACCTCGCTACGAGGCAGAGCAGACAGTTAGTGTCGGTGACAATTTCACATACAGATCCTATTCTGATTCTTCCTGCTCCTGCCATTGTTTTAGAGTCCTGTTCATGAGGGCCTCAGCCCAGGACCATTACAGAACCCACTGGTGTCCTCTCTCTGCGGGAGAATGAAATCCCACTGCCCCACCATTGGGACGTCCTGCCAGCTCCAGCCCGTCCCTCCTCTCTGAACTTGTCCTGTTCACCGTCCCTGCACTCACCTCCTCCAACCTCACCAGTAACCTGAACTCTCATTCCTGCCTCAGGGCCTCTGTACTTGCTGTTCCCTCTGCCTTAAACACACTTCCCCCAGCTCTCCAGAAGCTGGCTTCTCCCCCCCTGCAGGCCACCCCCTAGATGTCTGCTGGGGCACCCCTCCTCCAGCCGCTTGCTCTTATGACACCCCACTTTCTTCTCTGCAGACCCCTCCCACTCTGCAGGACTGTCCGATTTGCCTCCAAGTCACCAGAACATGATCTCCACTACACTTTCTCTTTCCACCAAAGCCCTAGTGCCTAGAACAGTGCCCTGCACACAGTGGACACTTAAAAATATGAGAGCCTTGTAAGATTACCTAATGCCTGAACGAAAGGGTGAATCTGATTCTGACCTGTACTTAGAGACAATGTGGGGAAACTTACGGGAAAACTTCCCATTTGTCTCTTTCTCATCCCCAGGACAGAGTTGGTTAAGTGTTTGGAAAATGCAACTATTTCTGCTTCATGAATATTTTTACATAAACATAAACACATTCATCACGGCATTGCTTAAAATGCAAAAAATGGAATAAAATATCAAATAACAGGGGACTGGTTAAAAAATTATGGTACAACTTTATCTGACAAAATAATTTTACAGCCATTTAAAACATTTTAGAAGACTGTAACAGCCAGAGCCCGTGCCTGTTACTATAGCATCTGGTGGGAAGATACAAAGGCCTAATTTTCACACTTGAAGTTGTGATTGGTTAACTCAATACCTTGGCTTCTTTCCCATAACCTCATGGTCTAAAGAGATTAAGGGAACGCACCATTCATGATGCTGGACGTTGCTGGCAGAGGAAAGAAGGAAGCAGTCAGGTGCTTCAGCAGACCGTGGACACTAGATGCTCTTCTGAAGCACCCAATCCAGAGGGGTTAGAAGAACGAGTACTCCATGGCATCCAACAGAACTGAAAAGTGATGGCTGCTGGTGCCCCCAAAGACACCAAGTTCAGTGAAGTCACTTCAAGGGGCCCCAAAGTCATTGATTACTCTGCAAGCAGAGCAATGTGTTTTAGATTTTAAGAGTGTTCATAAAGATCACTAGCAGGCCAGAAAGACCCAAAGACTCAGGAAACCCGCTCTACCTAGGGGGGCACCTAGAGATGAAGACCTTCTAGAACCATCCCTAGTAGGCCTCGGACCACTGGAACAAGGGATCGACCGTCAGAGGCCAACAATCTCTGCCACTTGACTCAAATGATGGCTCATTATTCCCAAATCTGTTTGGTAACTGGAGAATTCCAACTAGAAGAGCCCCTAAATCCTAGGGGAGCTTTATCTAACGTTCCTCCCCATTCCCTACCGGGGAACAGCCTGGAGGAGACAGGCACACCCTGCTGAGTGATCACCTCTCTCTGCAGGAGGGGCTGGCGGTTCTGTAACAAATAGGTCAGCATCACACATGCTGCTGACAAGGGCTCTGGCTAAATAGATGCTGAGGGAAATTTCATTTTTTTCCCCCAAGTCAGTTTTAGGCACCTTATTCAATTAACATGGCCACTAAGCTGCAGACAGCTCCATATAAAAGCCCCTCAGTTATAGAATACATTTTATTATGTGACAATAGTTGCCAGCACGATTTATTTCCTTTGATGGGATTCTACTTTTTCCTTGTTAATTTAAATCTGTATTTTCTAGTGCTGATTCCAGGTCTGTGTGAATTTTTAAAATGTTACCATTAATCTTCCGGACCCAGTGGCCACATATAATGAAGATGGCTCTGCCCAGGCGGCCGTAATGCCTGCTGTCCTCTCAAACTGTCAGAGGGCAGCATGGAGGGAACGGTGGCTGGTGAGGCAGAGGCAGACTCAAGGTTGGAGACAGACGTCGCTTTTATCTCTCACCTCTTATATACGCATGGGTGCACACATGTTCACGCACATATGCAGAACAAACTTTGTGGTGTGAAATTACAACTCCCATTCTGTTTTTCCGGGACTGACAGCTGTATTAGACCCACCTTCGGGGGGCAGGAGATCTCAGTGTGTGCTCCAGGGACCTCTGGACACTTTCAGGGAGTCCATAGGGTCACAACTATTTTCATAATCATACCAAGACACCGGGGTGCCTGGGTGGCTCAGTCGATTAAGCATCAGACTTCAGCCCAGGTCATGATCTCACAGTTTGTGAGTTCAAGCCCCATATCGGGCTCGGTGCTGACAGCTCAGAGTCTGGAGCCTACTTTGGATTCTGTCTCCCTCTCTCTTTGCCCCTCCCCTGCTTGCTCTCTCTCTCTCTCTCTCTCTCTCTCAAAAATAAACATTAAAAAAAAATACCAAGACACCCCTCCTCTTACAAGCAGAAAGAAGTTTTCAGAAGCTGCGGGACTTCTGAGGTCATCGCTCGCTCTGATGTCTCCTTGCATATTCTTGTGTTTCACGTGTTTCTCAGTTTTAATTTCTAATAAGGTAATTAAAGATAAACATAAGCCACTTAAACAAAAAGCTCTTTGGAATCCCCAATTTTTAAAACTATGAAAGTCTTAGACCAACCAGCTTAAAGACCTCTATTGTAGGACAATGTGTTGGAACTCTGCAAAAGCCTGAGGTGTGAAGTTGGTGGGGTGGGGTTTAGAAGAGTAGTAAGAAAAAAACAAAAGAACTTGGTCTTAGTATTCTTCATTAAAGAAAAAGGTGCTCGTGGCAAAAAGTTAAAAAATGTTCACAAGCGGAAAAAAGACAGAGGACAAGACTTACTTGCTAAGGCCAAGCAAGTAACTATTTCCAAGAATTTAGTTCATAATAAAGTAATCTAGGGGCGCCTGGGTGGCTCATTCAGTTAAGCGTCCGACTTCGGCTCAGGTCATGATCTCACAGTTCGTGAGTTTGAGCCTCGCATCGGGCTCTGTGCTGACAGCTCAGAGCCTGGAGCCTGCTTCGAATTCTGTGTCTCCCTTTCTCTCTGCCCCTCCCCCGCTCATGCTCGGTCTCTCTCTCCTTCAAAAATAAATAAACACATTTTAAAAAATTTAAAAAAAGAATAAAGTAGTCTAAAATATTTGAAGGTTTTGCTTTAACCTATTATTCATTTGCCTGAACCCTGCAAGGGGGAATGACAGAGCTAGAACATGTTTGTCAAAAAAAAAAAAAAAAAAAATTATATACATACATATAGAAAGGAAAAGAGACACAGCATGAATAAAAATAGGAAATGACCCAAGAGATTCACAGTAACTATTCTAGAGAAGATGAAAGGAAGGGACAAAATTATGAAGTCCAGAAGGCCTAGGGTTTGATACACTCTGATTAAATGCATCTTGATTTAACAGCCTCAGCAGGGTGGGAAGGGGACAGTGCCTAGACGGCCAGCCAGTAAAGAGGAGTCAGGTGTCTGGTTATAGTAACTGGATCATGACACTCGTCACATGAGAGCTACCTCACAGTTCCCCGATGAGCCTGTGAATCCCTTTTCTGAATGGTAGTGAGCAAACACTTAGAGAATATAAACTTGTATTTGGGGGACAAGGCCAGAAGTGGCAGACCGCTCTGAACAGAAACAGCAGATCTTCAAAATACCAGGGAATAACAGTTGTTTATTCATTCACACTGGGACAAAGAATTGACAGTTGAAAAAAAAAATCAAATCAGGGGGATGAAAGCGTACGTGCCCTAGAAAAACCAGGACTGTAGGGTTTGTAGGGCCAGTGATGGCTCTGGCCAGTCTCCTCTCACAGAGACTCTACAAAAACTAAAGAAAACAGAGAAAGGTAATGAAGATTCAGGATGTCTCCCAAGTAATGAGCACTTAAATGAGATGTGGGGAGAAGTCATACATCCTGCCAGTTGGTCAACACCCAGTCTAGAAATACATATCCTCACACCTAGGTCTATACAAAAAGGTCACACAACAAGAAATTCGCTCTAAAAAAAAGAATTTACTGTAGGATACAGAGAAAGTTATCTGCATTAGAAATACAGAAATAAAATTTAAAAAACCTGTATCAGTAATATCGTGGAAACCCCCCCAAGTTTTCCAGAATGTAGAGAAAGAATACAGAGATGATGAGGAAAACTATGATAAACATAGAAAACCAATCTAAACATTCTCAGTGTTAGAAAGAAATCAGAATAATTAAAAGTAACAACCATAAAAAAAAAAAAAAGTTTAAAGCTTGCCTAATCCAAAGAAAAAAAATACCCAACCAAATATAGAAGTCAACAGGGCTTCCAGCATTCCAAGCAAAAATCAATAAAGACTCATGGCTAAATAAATCCTGACTTCCAGACTCCCTAATTTCAAGACTTAGTATAAAGCTACAATAATCAATACAGTGTGGTATTAGGGCATAAAGATAGACACACAGATCAATGCAACAGAATGGAGAGTCCAGAAATAGACCCACACATATATGATCCATGGATTTTCAGCAAAGGTGCCTAGACAATTCAATGAAGAAAGGGTAATCTTTTCAACAAATGGTGTTGGAACTAGATAGCTACATGTAAATAAATGAATCTTGATGTTTTCCTCACACCATTGATAAAATGACCCGAGATTCACAGAACTGTTCTTAGAGAAAAGAGAAGGGGCAAACTGTTAAGTCTAGAAGTCCTAGAGTTTGATACTTTTAATTTCAATGCATCTTGATTTCATGGGCATAGCATGGCCTCTTTTAGAGGAAAATGAAAGGGAACACTTTTGCGACCCTAGGTTTGGCAAAAATTTCTTAAGTAAGACACAGAAAAGCACAAACTATACAAGAAAAAAAAAATCAACTTCAACATCTAAAACTCTTTTTAATGTTTATTTATTTATTGGGAGGGGAGGGGCAGAGAGAGAATCCCAAGCAGGCTCCCTACGGTCAGCACAGAGCCCGATGCCAGGCTTGAACTCACGAATTGGGAGAACATGACTTGAGTCGAAATCAAGAGTCAGACACTTAACCGAGCCGCCTAGGCGCCCCAAAACTCTTATTCTTTAAAAAGATGTGTTACGGGGTGCCTGGGTGGCTCAGTTGGTTAAGCGTCCGACTTCAGCTCAGGTCATGATCTCACAGTCTGTGAGTTTGAGCCCTGCATCAGGCTCTGTGCTGACAGCTCAGAGCCTGGAGCCTGCTTCAGATTCTGTGTCTCCCTCTCTCTCTGCCCCTTCCCCGCTCATGCTCTGTCTCGGTCTCAAAAATAAATAAAAACATTTTTTTAATTAAAAAAAATAAAATAAAGAAAATAAAAGATGTGTTACAAAAATGAAAAGACAAGCCACAGACCTGAAGAAGATAACTGGAAAACACATATCCAATTTATAGCCAGTATTTATACTGAACTCTTACAACTTCATACAAGACAAATAATCCAGTTAAAAAAAAAAATGGTCAAAATATTGGAACAGACACCTCACTAGAGAAAATGTACAATCAGCACATGAAAAGATGTTCAACCTCACTGATCATTAGGAAGTGCAGATTGAGGCCTCAGTGCAATACTACCACACATCTTCTAGAATGGCAAAAATTAAATAGGCTAAAAATATCAATCTGTTGGCAAGGTCGAGGAGCAACTGGAACTCGGATGTGTTGTTGGTGGGAATGTAAAATGGTACAACTGCAGGAAAGAGTTTGCAGTTTCTTAGAAAGTTTGACATACCCCATCATACAAGCCAGCCATTACGCTTCTTGATTTTTACCCAAGAGAAATGAAAGGATAAGTCTGTACAAAAAATCGGACACAGGGGGCGCCTGGGTGGCTCAGTCAGTTAAGTGTCGGACTCTTGATTTTGGTTCAGGTCGTGATCTCACAGTTCTTGAGTTTGAGCCCTGCATCGGGCTCGGCGCGGACAGTGTGGAGCCTTCTTGGGATTCTCTGTCTCTCCTCTCCGCATCTCCCCCCACCCCGCCGCCCTTCCCCTGCTCACTCTCTCTCAAAATAAACATTAAAAAAAAAAGATTTATACACAAATGTACTAAACAGCTATTTATCTGTAGTAATAAAAACTAAAAACAAGCTAAATGTCCAGTGATTTGATAACTATATCACAGTATGTATATCCATGCCATGGATGCTACTCAACAATAAAAAAGAAACTGCTGACAAACCCAAGGTGGGTAAATATCAAGATAATTATGCCAAGTCAAAAATAAAGTAAAAAATACAGGTGGGATCATTCCGTGATATTATGTAAAGTTCTAGAAAATGCAAACTAACCCATAGGGATAGAAAGCAGATCAGCAGCTGCCTGAGGAGGGAGGCTGTACTATGAAGGAGGACAAGGAGGTTTTGGGGGTGGTGGGTATATTCCAGGATGTTGATTTTGGTGATGGCAGCATATGTCAAAGCTCATCAAATTCTACTTTAAATAGGTGCAGTTTATCCTAGATTGAGTATACTTTAGTGAAGCTGAAAATACTTCCCTGATCTAAAAAAGAAGACAGAAACACCTAAAGAAAGAAGCCAACCGGGCTGACGGTCCTCCAGAAATGGCAGTCAAGAGAGACCCACTGCGAGACGAATCCTGGCAGACACCGACAGTGACTTCAGACTTTTCCTCTATCATACTACTTGCCTCAAGACAAAGGAGCCACAGAGGTTCTGAAGACAGAGCTGAATTCCAGCAATTTCTTTATTCCCTCAAGTTGTCTGTCACAGGTGAAGACGCTGACAAAGCAAGACCATTCACGTCCCTTTCTCTGAAAGAAATACATTCAAACATGCGCCAAAGGATCTGAAGTTAAGACTTAAGAGTGGGGAAGAAAGCAGAACAAAGGACCTGCGTTTTTTCTTTCCCCCTAGAAATGGAGCCTGAGGAAATAACTGGAAATGTGGGAAAAGACTTACTGAAGATAAAAACAGGCAAATAACCTTAGCGACATTTTCGGAGGGCTTCCCCTTCACATGCATCACGTAACCCCCACCCGAATCCTACAACTGGGCGCTGAGATCATCTCTGTTTGACAGATGGCCTCAGAAAGGCTCAGCAGCTCGCCGGGGGGGGGGGGGGGGGACACAGCTTGGATTTGAACCCTGACGGGGAAAACTAGAAAATTCAGCTCAGAATCGTGACACTCTACTCAAACCCCAGAACGTTAGGTTATAAATATGACATAATTTATGGAACATTATAAAGTCTCTGATTCAAAATACTTTGCAGATATAAAATGATGTTTACAGGTTTTCTGGGTGGAACTGGGGGAGGGTGCTGACCATGTTATTGGGAGCGCGAACTCAGCTGCAGGAGAGGCGTGGGTGCATCCTTGCAGCTGTGTTTGTCAGAGCAGTGAATTGGGAAAATGTTCATTTTAATACTGAACTAGGACAGAAGAAGAAGGAAAATGCCAGACTTTTTCTATCACCACAGCCAAATCTCAAAGACTCAGTTGTTTGATCAAAATGAAACACAACAAACCCTGAGTAGGAAACAACCCTACACACATTATTTCTGTGGGTACCCATATACGTAACAGGCACCCAAGAACCAAAGGGACCTGAAAGGATACATCAGATCACAGCAGAGATGGCCCTGGGCTGGTGGCAGGGCTGGGATCACAGTGTGGACCACGGACGTCTGAGCGGAGAGTGTGGATCCCCCTCTCCCTTCATATATTTTTATGTGTTAATTTTTTCTAATGGGAAGTTATTCTTTTTATCAATAAAAGGAAGACGGCAGCGACCAGAAGTTGCCGGGAGTGTTAGCTGAGCAAACGTATACGAAAGCAAACAGCACAGCACTCGGTGCTAAAGGAACATCTTGTTTTCCAGCTAACCTGCCTGCTTGTGGACAAGGACCAGAGGTAACGTGCAAAAGAAAGTAACACAATGGGGGGGGGGGAGGAGGAATAGAATATGCAAAAGCCACAATAATTGAGTGGAGGTGGTCGGGGGAGAAAGAACACGGCAAATGGCTAAATGAAATTCCACTTTATTCCTGCAAAACACCATTGGGAAGAAGTCATCTGTGACACACAGCTTCTGTGCCAGGTGTAAGGACGTGCTTAATGAATGCCATTTAATGAAGAAAAAGGCTCTTATAAAACACCTGGCACAAGCAGGGTGAGGGAGTCACAGGAAAGGGGACCCTCGCTGCACCTGCTGGCATTTTAATAAGCACCTTCTAGAGCGTCCGCTCTCCAAGGCTGGTCAACGGTGTCAGAATGAGGTCCCTGACCATTGCCCACACTCGCTGACAGTTTGGGCAAGCTTATTTCTTAAGGACCATATGCTCAGGTATCAGATCGCCCTGGATGGTAATTAAAATGAATCATTTTCAGCTGGAAAGCCCGACCGGCACCGGTATCCTCAAAGACTTCGCAGAGGATTCCCACTCCAGGTCCCCTGTGCTTCCAAACTGAGTTCTGAGTTAGATTTAGATCTGTGAAGACCCAGAGATAATGAGAGATAATGTTGCGATTTTTTTTCTTGCAATTTCATTCCACTGAGACTGAAAGTCTTGAGGACTTTAAGGACTCTAGGTCCTAAAATAATTTTCGGTCTGGGGAGTTTTCTTTTCTCGTTGATTTTGGAACCAACCTCAGAAAGAAAGAACCACGTGCAAGTTTCACTACCATTTTTAAGGGCTGATGAGACATTTTTCCTTTTGTTTTGTGGCTGACACCAGCAGAGTCAAGTGAGGTTTTGTAAAACCCAAAAGACCTATTTCCTCTACGACGATCTTCACGATCTCACAAACTTTCTATGCTCAGACTTGAAACTTGATTCCAAATATACCCAATGAATTGATGCTGCCCAAGGGCAGACGGACTGAGGTATCGGTAGGCACACAAGGCTGCCATAGTCATATGTTGTGACTGACTCGGTCCACCAGTTTTTAACTGAGCTCCTACTATATGCCAAGCACAGGTTTGGCACAGAGGTCGTTTGAAAACCCAAATGAGAAATGCGTATTACTAAGTGAAAGATGCCAATCTGAGAAGGCTACATGCTACTGGATTCCAATTCTAGGACATTCTGGAAAAGACAAAACTGTGGAGACGGTAAAAAGATGAGTAGTTTCCAGGGGCTGGGAGAGAGGTGAATGGGCAGAACAGAGGATTTTCAAGGCAGTGAGGATACTCTGAATGATTTTATGACGACGGACATAGGTCATTATACATCTGTCCAAACCCACAGAATGTCCAACACCAAGAGCAAACCCAAACTATGGACTTGAGGGGATTACAATGTGTCAGTGTAGTTTCATCCCTGGTTTAAAAACAAACAAACAAAGTACCACTCTGGTGAGGAATGTTGATAACAGGGAAGCTACGTACATGTGACGACAGGGGATATATGAAAAATCTCTTCCCCTCAATTTTAGAGTGAGCTTACAACCGTGCTAAAAGAATAGAGTTAAAAAAAAAAAATGAAAAGAGCCACATGAGACTTCTATCTGTCCTCTTTAGGAATTTATCTATAAGTAAATTGAAACACATAAATTGCCTATATTGCAAAGTAAAAAAGCTCTAAATAGAAGGTATACAAGGTAAGGTTCTAGGTTTTCATTTTAAAGCAATGGCATAAAACAAACAAATATCTGTTGAGTGCCTACCCTGCACCAGGCACTCTGCTAAACCCTAGGAAGTGTCCAGTGCCGGGTCGTTCAGGAAAGTGGGAGGTGGTTTCAGACTCCTGATGGTCAGGAGGTGGGGAAGGGGGGCGCAGGACATGAAGCCTTTGTTCCTGCAATCATCTATTATTAGGACAGTTACCACTTACTGAGCACCTCAATTACTCTTCACGATTCACACTCATCCCTAATTGGCCCAACCCGGCAAGGTAAGTATTATTCTACTGACCAGGGGAAAGGAGGTTCAGAGAGGTTAAGGGACTTGCCCAAGGTCACAGAGCTAAAGAAACTGGCCGAGCTGGGGTCTGACCTGATCCTTTTTTCCACTAGAACATGCTGTTTTGCCGAAATCACGCAAAGCACCAACCAAATGTACGGATTTGTTCATTTTCCATTCAAGCAACTCGTGTGCCACGATCAATACGACTTCAGCCTACCAACTTGACTCTATAATGAGTTTTCCTCATGGGCAACACAGACACCACGTCCTCCCAACCGAATCACTCTGCATTGGACAGGAAAACTGCCACTGGAAGGCTAAGGAAATCACAATTCCAAACTCCCCAAGTTCCTCAACGTGCAGCTTGAAAGTATGTGCAGCTCGACAGCATATGGCAAATCAATTACTAGTTTAAATCTTAAAACAAAAACATGGCAAGTGTGGTGCAGAAATAATCAAGAACAACGGTTCAGTTTAGATTACAGTGGGCCACTAGAGTTTTGAATACAATTAATCATCATTCCAGGCAATGGGAAGCCATATTGACACTTATTCCTAATTTGAATATTTAATTAGGGTGAAGTTCTTCATCAAATTATCGCAGAACTGGGAGAAAGCCTGGAAGACTTACACAATTACTATCTTAACCCCTCACCAGCTGCTCACCTGTGAGCACAGCGATCCCTGCCCCAGCCCTGCGGGGGCCCCTGCGCCCACAGTCTGGCTCAGTGAGAGCTGGGCCGGAGAGGGGGGTGTGATTGAAGCTAAGGCTGGGGCCGACGGGAGCCAAGTGGTGGCAACAGAGAGGTCTCAGGGAATGAGGTGCTCACACTCCGACCGGACTCGGAAAGAAACCCTGGACCAAGACAGGAGGCCACGTGCACGAGGGCCCGCGGTGTGTCTGGTGGGGCACTTTCATGTGGCCCCCATTTAGTCCCCAGAACAATCTCCAAGGGAGATAGTCTTTTTTTTTTTTAATTTTTTTTTCAACGTTTTTATTTATTTTTGGGACAGAGAGAGACAGAGCATGAATGGGGAAGGGGCAGAGAGAGAGGGAGACACAGAATCGGAAACAGGCTCCAGGCTCTGAGCCATCAGCCCAGAGCCCGACGCGGGGCTCGAACTCACGGACCGCGAGATCGTGACCTGGCTGAAGTCGGACGCTTAACCGACTGCACCACCCAGGCGCCCCGACCAAGGGAGATAGTCTTATCCCCACCTTCACAGAAGAGGTAACGGAGGCTCAGAGTAGCAAGATAACGCGCTCGAGGGAACACTGCTTGTGAGTGGTGTAAAGAAGGCCAAGTCACTCATTACACACACCCGCCCTTGTACTCACCAGAAATAAGGACAAAGAGAACACGGAGGTTAAAAAAAAAAAAAAAAAAAAAAGTACAAATGTATTCAAAGCTGTATTTTAGATACCCAGCATTGGGTGTGTAAATAAGGGGGTAGGGGGGGGGGGGGGGGGTGGCATTCCAAACCCAGGTGCACTCAACAAGCATTCTCCAATTTAACTCTTGGACTCAAAATGTACCACCGGGCTCCCCACACTGGGGAGTCCTAAGGATGCTGTGGCCAGCTGCTCAGGAGGATGGGGCGTGGGGAGGGGCAGCAGAGCTCAAGGAAACGTCCTCGTACAGCGGGCTGGAGGCCTGGTGTAGCCGTCCAGCCCCTGCGCGGGGAGGCCTCGCAGAGGTGGGCGCAGCAGGGGTCCAAGGGGAGGGAAGTCAGTAACAGCCTAAGAAAATGTGGACTTTTCTTCTTTCAAAACGGTGACAGCTCCACAATCGCATCTGTAACTACCTATCGGTTTAGGCAAGAGATATCCTTTCCCTCGAGTTCGGTCTTTCACTCTGGGACAAGACTTTTGACATTTCACAGATGCCTGGGGTTCTGCGGGACCCAAAGTAAATTTTCACGGGAAGTCTCCCTCAAGGCCCCCAGGACAGGACCAAAGGCTGACTCCACACGCTGCCCATGGCCACGGGAGGTCTTGAGTTCCTTCGGCTGAGCCGGCTGCCAGACGCCACAGGTGCTGTGGACGAGGGACATCCTCCTCGTTGCAGATCAGCAGTTTTCTCTTAAAGGCTTGAGATGGGTTCATTTACCCTCTTGTGGAAATCGTCCAAACTCCATTTGCACTGGCCACTTCAGCAGGAGGCCGATTATCCAGACGGAGGGATGGGCTGCCCCAGGCAGTCTGCACGGCTCCCCTCCGGCCACAGCCGCCGCTCGGCCCCCTGCCTCGGCCAGGCCGGTGGCAGCAGCAGACCCAGGATCCATCACAGCCCCGCTCTGAGCTTGCCTCGTTGTGGGAGCAAACGGCGTCGGGAACTTTGAAACTTTCCTTTGTATATTACATTAATCCATATAAGAAAATCTCTTTTAATGAGGAGTGATGTAGTTACAAACTCTCCAGAGCCATAATTAGAGCAAACTAATTGAAGTTGTGTTTTGACACACTTTCCAAATTCACGGGTGCCGGATGACATATTCACAACACTGGTGCCGCACAACCATGGCGACGGCAAAATCATTAGGCTAATAACACTTATTTGCATTCTTATCACGCTGCAGCTCTCCTTTAAATACTGTTTCTACTATTGCTCCTTTACTGTAAGTTTCCACTGGAAGATATTAACAGTAATTATTACTACTTTAGTGGAATTTTAATGTTAAAGAATAACAATGTGCATTAACATACACCGAATGCCAATTCTTTTTAACCACTTTCAGAAGGTTTGGGGGTTCTTCCCGGCCAGCACCCCACAGCCTGAGGTGACGGAGATGCTATTTTCAGCTTCCTTTTAGGACAACCACTCAAAGCCCACACCCAGAGAGATCTGAAGCCAGGGTTTCAGAACTATTTTGTTTCAAATGTTTGACGAGGAAAATCTTTCTCCCCCACCCCCCCTTTTTTTTTTTTTTTACTCTTAAAGCACATTAAAATGAAATAGTTGAGAAATTTTTTCCAAGCAGTTAAAAAAAAAAAAATCAACAATTTACAACACGGTCTTTGGTAATAATACTAATGAATTCCAGGAGGACATGCTTTAACCACTCGGCCGCCACTCTCTCGGTGATTAAAGACAGACTTGGAAAAACTAGAACGTGAGAAAGACCAGTGGGGGTGGGGCAGTCCTGATCTGTCAATACTGAGGCCCTGTTTGCCACCAACAAGGCCAATTTTTTGGATGCTTAACTCAGACACTCACACAGAGAGGAAGGCTCGACAGTTCTCAATAATGGTTATTAATGACTCCCTCCTCTAAAGTGACAAATTACTCTTGAAATTTAGAAATCCAAGAGGTATGAAGAGTGAATGAACATGACAGGAAATGCAGGGAGCACAAAGTTCCCGCTTACTCTTACTCGAGGTGGAGAAGGGCGGGGCCCTGGAAGACAATTAAGGTCAAGGTCCCTCCTCTCTGGGTATTCAGAGGTTCTACCAGGGTGGTGACCACAGCCCTTCCTCAGCCAGGTTTCTCCCAGGACCTCGTGTGGGGTCACCAAGGGCAGCACAGTGTTGTCTGTCACACCTCACAGCCCGAAGTATCAAATGCTAGCTGGACCATAACTGGAGGGGAGACCTGGTCCCAGCCCCCCCGCCTCTCTCCACGTGCGTGGCAGTAAGTCACCTCCAAGGGCCCCTCACTTGGAGACTTGGGGTTGGGGTAGGCAGTTGCTCAGACTGTGGGCTTCTACAGATACCTCGGGATCAAGAAAAACCACCACCAACCACATCACTTGCCAAGAGGGTGTGAGGACAAAGGATGGCATGGGTTTAACAAGACGCACCACTGTGTTCAATTTCAGAGTACTCAAATAGACATTTCAGGAGCGAGACTTAATCTCAGCCTGCCAAGATTTAACTGGGTGAAGAGCATGCTTCCTTAGCAAAATGCCAAAGACTCGACTCTGGAGTTTGGAGTTATATCCAGCATTGTGTATATACATTAGGGGGTGGAGGAGGGGGTGTATGTGTGGGGGGGTGGGGGTACAGTCCAAACCCAGGTGCACTCAACAAGCATACTCAAATTTAAGGCTTTGGAGTTTTCAGTTAAGTTACCATCCTTGTACTAAACTGTTATTTTTCAAGTCACTGATGACTTAAAAAAAAAAAAAAAAGAAAGAAAGAAAAAGGAAACTAACTTCATAGCTGCTGCAACACTCCAAATCATGGTATTTATTCACTACATTTAAGTTTTATTACACTTGAACCCTGCAATGCCAAAACACCTACCTCCCATATAAAAGAAATGAAGAAAAAAGTGAAGTCTGGGACCCAGGGCACCACACTTCCATTCCAGATGATCTAGTCTAATCTTATAAACTGAAATATTTAAAGAGTCTCTAAACCTCACTGACCCTACTTTTAAAAACAAGGAACATATGGGCACTTCTAGCTTTTCATCTTCTTCCAGCCTACTAAAATATCCGCTTTTCCTAAATTCAAGAGCAGCGAGACTGCCAAACTCAGATTCATAAAAGGCTACGTGCGTGAGAGTGCAGGGCGGGCAGGGGAACAGTCCGAGCCGAAAATAACAAACCCTAACAAAGAATCAAAGGCGCATTCTCCTCCTTGCTCAATCAATCTCAGAAGCTGTGGAAAACAATTTGCTGAGCAAAATGAAGCAATGACTAAGAAGGAGGTACAATGTGAACCATGGGCTGAAATGGCTTGTGGCTGTGTCTGGTCCTGGTCGAGGCCGCAGGAGACACTGAGGCAAGAGTGTTAACACTCAGGCAGGGGTGGTGGGAATGGGCTCCAGTCCTGGCTCCTCTGAGCCCTGATGCTCTGCCTTCGGGTCAGCCGCCACTTCTCCTGGCTGCAGCTTGCTCGTTTCTTAAAAGCTTTGCTCGTTTCCATTACGCACCTCACTGCGTGGCTAGGAAGATTTAAGCAATATCTGTAAAGTGTTTGCACAGTGCCCGGCACAAGATGCTCAAAAAATTGTGGCTGAAATAATGATGATGATAATTTCGTTTATTCGATTGTTAATATTATTATTCAACTGGAAGCAAAACATCTGCTCAAGAAAGATATTCAAGTTGAATGCTACCCGACCCAGGGGCAAAAACCCGACCCGAATAAAATTCAAGGGGACTTTTAAAAGTTCCTGCAAGCAAGGGATTTTATTAAATATCCAAATTAATAATTGAAACCCTGCCTTGAAATAGAACAGCCCGGGGGTGGGGGTTGGGGTGGGTAAAATCACGGGAAATTTCGCTTAACGCCCATTTTTACTTTGTTTGGCGGCTAGATTTACACTGAAAGATCCAGGTGAAATATTCCATAGAGCTACCTGCAAATAGACTGTCAGCTTCCACTCTGATAAAAGGTAAAATATCCTCTTCTAAATGGTCTGGTTCACAAAACCGACCCTAAAGTGAACTGATAAATCTGTTCTGACACACGGAAAACTATTTTCATAATCCTGAAAAAGGCCTTTCTCCAAACCCTGGAGCTTTAAACCAACTGCACAAAGAGCCCCATGCACTTGCGAACCAGGCACAGGAGGAAATCATTTCACATTTACAGCCCTGCTTCCGGGACCACAAGAAGCACGCAGAACCATCATAACCACCAAGAAAAATAAGACACTCAGAGTCACAAAAATTACAAAGATACCACATTTACAAGCAGCAAATACCTTGTCAAAATCTGATGTGGAAGAGTGAGAGCAAAGAAGGCCGGCTCAGAGGCAGGAGCTGTATTGACTAATAGTCAATTCTTCATTAAATAGAAGCTCTGACTTCCCAAGAAGCCATATTAAAAATTAATATCAAAAAGTGTATTGCTCAGCCTAAACCCATCATTCATATCCAACAATACCAAACTGCATTCTAATGAAATTTCCCCTTCAAAATTACTGACACCAAAGCGAAGTTTGATACTGTTGCAAGAGCAGTCACAGCTCGGTGACACCGGCACTTGAGAGATATTCAGAGAACCCTCCCCTGTAGGTCTCTTTCGCAGGGCTCTCATCATCGCCAGAATAAAGCAAACTGCTCGTAACCCCGATTCATCGCGGGCTCGGGAGCCATTTGAGCTGTGACGCCAGGACCCTCTCGTGTATGGCGTCCACATGTTCTCCTCGGCCACCATCTATGGCACCGGCGGACTGGACCCCGGCCAACATCCGGGTGTCTCCTGAGAGGGTGTGAGTGCAGACTGCGAGGGCAGCTTCCGACCGGAGGAGCCCAGGAAGACAACGGGCTCCCCCAGCCCCACGTGCACACTCTGGGAAGCCCCCGGCTCCCAGCTGCTGGTCAGGAGCCTGGAGAGGCCGCACGTGAAGACGGCTGGGACACCTGGCTGGCTGCTCCACAGCCAGTGACCCGGGCACAGGCAGCCTGTAAGCCACAGGCAGCTCACCTGCTCGGGTCCAAATCCGAGCTCTGTGTGACCTTGGGAAAGGAATTTAACCTCCTGCGTCTCAGCTTCTTCATCTTGAAGTGGATATGAATAACAGTACCCTAATTCACAGAGCTGTTATTAGGATTAAGTGAGTTCTTATTTGCAAAAGCACTTGCAAAGTGTTGGAGACCCAGCAAATGCAAAGGCAAGTCTGTACTGGCTGGCTGGCTGGCTGGCAGAATAAATGGAAGGTGGAGAAGGATAATACAGGATACCTGGTCCTGTGTATCTAAACCAGCTCACTTTATACATTTAATACACATTCTGAGTGCTTACCATGTGCCAGGCACCTGGTGTTCAAAAGTCCCTGCCATTTGGGGGCCACACATTTTTCACTGACGCTTAACTGAATTGAGTTGACATGGCCAAAAGAACTTGCTAGATTTCCATACACGGCGGTACATTATCATCTGTATTTCTGTGTGACTAACCTTTTCCGAAGCTTTACGAGAGAAGGAAACAGGAGAATCCCTGTTATCAATAAGCCAGCAGATCTAGTCATAAGAGCAAACATAAATATACGTAGCAATGACAGGGAAATGTGAAATGCCAAATTGTCTGGTGTGAGAAACTGGAGGAGGGGAAGGGGGGGAAGCAGCCCGGGCCGGGCTTTCTACAAGAGGCAAAGGCTACCCTAGGCCGGAAGGTGGACAGGACCAAGCCTCAGTATTCTGGAGTCTGGCCTGCCTCTTCCAGGAGGGCCTGGGGCAGGCATGAGGGGAGATACACAGCAATGGCCAGAGCAGAAATGGTTCTGGAATGAGGCGGAGATGGTTCTGGAATGAGGCTGAGATGCTCGGGAGTCAAGAGATTCACCTGGATTGATGCAAGATGATATGGGAGATAGGTCAGATAACAGGAAGCCAGTGAAAGTTCCAGAAAGAAAAAAAGAACACGTGCGAGTCTAAAAACCTCAACGGGACAGCAGGCAACCCAGGACTTTGAAGTTCCAGGCAGAGAATATAAAGGTGAGCAATTGACCTGAAGTAATACCTGAGCCCCAGGAAGCTCAGGGTCTAATCTCACTTTGATTTGGTGTTCGGGTCCTGCCCCTGCGGACGGCTCTCCTCCGAGACGCCCCGGCTGTTGGTTCTGTTGAACAGAGTGGGTGGAAGGTACCAGGAGCAGAGGAGAACTCAAATACACGGTGAATGCCCATGCTTGTGCTCTACGTGAGAGAAACATCTGCCTTAAGTCTTCATCTTCAAAGGGGTGACACGGCACGGAAGGATATGAAAATGTGTATCCCATCTTCACAGTTAAACCAACAAAAATGTGTGTGGTTTTCATGTGAAGGAAAAGGAAGTCTAATGATCCCAAGTGAAGCCAGACCCACAGCTCTGCCTGGGCACGCCCTGCTGAGGTGCAAGGTTCTGAGGGCCCTGCTGGACCGGCCAGCCCCAAGCCCTCCTTCAGGGGGACCAAGCCAGGGTGCTCCCCCGGGGCTCATGTGCCCCCAGACAGTCCTGCTCCTGTGGAAGGGAGCTCGGAATCCAGGCCATACGGTTTACTATTATGGGGGAAGAAGAGAACCAACAGAATCCATCTTTGGTCTTGCCTGCTCATCTCACCTTGATGCAGGACACAGACAGCCCTTCTCATAAGTGAGGAACCTTAAAGAACAGCTTTCAACTCTGAAAACCCGTCCCGTCCCCTCCCCTCCCCTCAGCTGAGCCTCCGGCATCAAACCTATAAACGAGGCAAGCCTGCTGGGCCTCCCGATAGGCAGGATCTCCAGTGCCGGTGGCAAATACCTCAACAGGGAAACTCGGCCTCCCTGATCGGTGCCAGCCTGGACCCCCCGTTCAAGTCCGGCAACAACAGGGCAGGTGACACATGTCATCTATAGCACAGAAACCGTCTCATAACTGACCACCGACAGAGGCGGCCTGCGGAGTTTAAGCTGTCAGTTTCGACAACAGGATGCCAGCCCATGAGCCGAGGCTCCGTCCGGGTTGCTGGCTTATTCTGCGGCTTGATCAACTGGCGGAGCTGATCCCACATCCCCAGGAAGGCGGGGTCAAGGAGGCCGGACAGAGTGTGGCGGCTCAGGGGCCTCTGACAACGGCTGTGATGGGGGAGTTGGGCCTGGGCGTGCACGGCCTGAATTCCAGATCCTCAAAGTGCGATTTTCTCTCTCCTTTAGGAAGAGCCATTAACCTTTCCGATGACAGCCCTGGGATCGGAGTGACGGAACGATTTTTGAGGTCAGCAAGGATCTATGTTCTCAAAACCTGACATCGACAAGCAAAAGTTGTGACTGAATCCTGGTGTCCCTGAGAGGAAGACTAAACGCGTGTGACAGACCTTCTGCAATCAAAATGCCCCATTTCCCAGAGTATCTGTCACAGATTGATAACATCCACGCAAAAAGTTAAGTACAATTATGTCTGTCACTAAGAAACATACTTTGGAACCTGTGACTGACAACTCGCTGGGAGCTGACAAATCACCGGAAGATTACCGGAACAACTCAGGGCAGTGACACGCGCCTTATGAGGGAAGCTCAGCCCCGCCTGGCACCTGGGAGAGGCTCCCCAGAGGCCGCACCTCGCAGGCGAAGGCTGCAGGGCAGGACTCAACAGCTGGCAGAGGAGCGTGTGCTCTGCGGCTCCCTCTCCCAGGGGAGGGACAATGTCAGCGGAGGATCGTAGGACGTGCCCACGGCCTGAGGTGGCAGCTGGTCCTTCAGAAACACGACATGTAAGACTCGGGCCGGCGGGAAGGGCAGACAGGAGCTCCTGGAACCACACACTCCACCTTTCCCGGGACAGCCCAAGCCCGGTGTCCACATAAGCTAGAAATTCTAGCACCTGGGAGTCCAGACTACTTATTTCAGACGAACTTGGAAAGGGACAAAATCCATGCCAAGGCCGGGACACAGACACCAGGTCAGCACTGCAGAGGGCCCTCTGTGCCCTCCATCCCAGGGAGGGTGCCACACAGCCCTCCACAGCTCTCCGAGCCTCCTCCCCAGACACCAGCACTGGTGAGGGGAAGGGGACAACGGCCACAAATCAGACAATGAGGAAGCACTAAAAGCCACACACACAGAGCAGACCACGGCGACAAACACCCACTGCTCTGCGCCCTCTCCACCTGCCACAGCTCCCTGGAGTCACCTCTGACAAGGAGTCTGAATCTGAGGGTGGGGATGGGATATACTTTTTTTTTTTTAATTTTTTTAACGTGTATTTATTTTTGAGATAGAGAGAGACAGAGCGTGAACGGGGGAGGGTCAGAGAGAGGGAGACACAGAATCTGAAACAGGCTCCAGGCTCTGAGCTGTCAGCACAGAGCCCAATACGGGGCTCGAACTCATGGACCGCGAGATCATGACCTGAGCCGAAGTCGGCCGCTTAACCGACTGAGCCACCCAGGCGCCCCGGGATATACTTTTTAAATAAGGCTTATGAAGAACCCTGCAGGTCCGAAAAGTCTCGATTTTTTTGTCTTCTGGGATTGCCCACGACCCATCCCCACCTGGAAACACTTCTCTGCCTTGTACCCACTGACCATTCAAACACCTGAAGCCAATTGCCAGGTCTCTACTCAGGTCAAAACAGCAATTCCTCATACTCTAATTCGGTGCTCAATTTGGGTAAGTTTCACAAGGAGGTGTGTGGCAATCGACGTGACCCTCCAACGAACCCGACAGGTGTGGGACACCACCTCCTGGGACACGCCCCACTGGGCACACCAGGAGGCATTCCACACAACCCCAGTTCGTGCCCAGCCTGGTCACTGCACACAAATCACTGCTAAGCCGGGTCTCCTCAGTTTGGTTCTTGTGCAACTGACTTTTTTAACCTGGGGAGGGGGGTGATATGCCGTCCGTTTTCACCCATCACCTTTCATCTCCTGGTTCCAGCAGGGTGTTCTAGCTGTAGAGGAGATGCAGAGTATTGACTCTGTCGTTCAGCACATCAGCACTCCCTAATGACTCTGTGTCATCTGCAAATTTGATAAGCATGCCTCTGATGTCTTCATCAAGCCACCGGTTCTACCGTTCAGCAAGCCAGGGGGCAGCAGTCCACCAGGGGCCCCCACCCGGGACAACACGGAACCGTTCATTTATCCACACTCTGGGGCCGCCGGTGCTCCATCAGTTGTGAACCCACCTGCCTCCCAGAGCTTTTCCAAACCTCGGAGCCGGGGGCAGCAGAACCACATGTAAGAACCCGGCGTGAAATGGAGCAGTTGGGGGCTGCTCTGGTTGAAGCAGGAAGGCGCTTCCCTCTGCCCTAAGGCAGCGGCATGGAAGAGAACCAGAAAAGCCTGGATCCACAGACCGATCGTCTGCTTGTATGTATCAGGCGGACTCGCAGAGCTGTGGCCGCCTTGGAGGATGGATGGGGAGATGGGACTGTGTCTCAGCCCCAAGGCCGGACCACCCTGACCGGGGTGCATGGAATGGACAAGCCGAAGGTGGAGCCGCACTGATGCCCGGAGAGAACATGGGCTCCATGCTCCTGGAAGAGGAGGCAGGTCCTTCTTTGCTTGGAAGTGGTTGGCAAATGTGTGCAGCGATGTATGTGTGTGAGATAAAGGTTTCCTGAATGAGGAAAAAGAGCACTGCCAACACGCCTCATCCTGCCTCTTGCCGTGAACTTTACCAAACACTGTGTCCATTCACTGGATACAACCGAGGGGCTCCCTTGTCTCTGCGGGGGCCTGACCATTCCAAAAGGAAAAGACTATCATTCTCTGCAACAACAGGAAGGAAACAGGCAGGAAGTGCTTGCTCCCGGGGCCAGGAACTGCCTCTGAAAAGAGAGGGCAGTTCTGCCAGGACCATGAGGTCCTCAGGTGATGACCCATCAACTCTGGAAAAGTCCACCAACCGTTCCTTTTGTCTGAAATAAGCTGGGGATAACAGTGCTCCAAAAAGACGGCATGGGATTCTTTGAAACATGAGGGACAACATAAGAAATGGGGAGGCAGAGCACACATTTTTAGCTTCTGAGGCAAAAGCCTGAGCTCAAGCAGGCAACAGGGTCTTTACCGGCCCCTCCCTCGGTCCCTTCCAGTCCCCTCAGCGAGATTTGCTGGGAAAAACGGCCTCCCGGCCGCCTCCAGATCTGGTCAGTAGAGGGCGCTGCACCACCGCACACTCTCTCTAGCCTGGCTTTGCCACCTGATCCCTGTGTCCACACAAAGACCGCACTTGGAAGTATTTCTTAAGCTTGGGCTAGAGTCAGAAAAGGGTCCAAAAGTGCTCAGGGACTCAGGAGTCGTCAGGGGCAGGAGGTGGAGGTGGGGGTGGGGGGGGGGGTGGGACTGCAGCACAGGGTCCTAGGCTGTGAGAGAAGCATTTGTTGCAAAACTGAGTACATGTCTAGGTCTGTGCGGAGCGCTAGAGATAACAGATACCGGACATGGTTCCTGCCCTCAAGGAGTTCACACGACCACGACCACAACCCAAAGTGAAGGCATGATGACCAAGAAGAAGCACTCAGAGAGAAAAGCCCAGCCCAGGCCCAGCCCCAGGGCATTCAGGGAAGGCTTCCTGGCAGAGGAAGCATTTGAGCGGACATCTAAAGCAGGGGAATCTAAGACACACCTGTTGCACACAGGCTTCCACGTGAGCAAAGGCATAGAAGCCTGAAAAAGGAAGGGAAGACAAGAGTACTATTTTAGCTTAAAGTTTGAAGCTTCGGCATGGGAGAGAGTTCACAGGAGCTGGATTTGGAGGCCTTCACCCCATGGGCCCCATGCAGACCCCCACATGGGAAAACTAGCATCGCCCACAGAGATAAAGCTATCACATTCCTCTGCCGGAGACCCGACAGACCTGAAGCCTCCAGGAAAATACTCATCATTTCATAAATCTTCAGTGGACATTTTGAGTGAATCATCAGCATTTCATTTTTTAAAAGTCAAAGGTACTAGTTAGGGAAACAATACAAAAAGCAAAGACGCCAAAACCGCCCCCGTGCATTAGGAGGCTCCCAGAGATGTGCATGCCACCTAGGAAGTGCTGCCCAGTGCCGGAGGAGAGCTTGGGACAGACAGTGGCTTTTACTGGGAAGCATTAATGTAACATTCGATTATCCTACTGCACAGTGGCAGACTTAACTCAGTCATATGACAATACCTTTTATATGGACTATTCTGACATCTGCTTCATTTGGCAAGTAAAACAAAACTGATCCAAATTCCTTGGAGCCATTGCAAACCACAACAAGAGTTTCTGTATAAAATATACAAGCCTTGTGAACCCTTCGTTCTGATACAAAGAATCTCCAATTCTACCTGGTTCCCCGTGGCCAGTGTTCCCAGGCCCTCTTGCTTCCATCGCTGGTGACCGTGCTCTCTGGCTGACTGGCAAGCTTCTGTCGGGGGAGCTCTTCGTGCTTTAACCGAGACAACCAGTGCTCTTTATCCGACAGAAACTTAGAGCTGCCCGGAGGGGCTGCCCGTATCTAGCCCCTTCCAGACCCTGTGATGTCAATAGGTAGCAGCTGTGACTACTCCCGGGCTACGGGTTTCAGCTGACCTGAGCACAGGTGATGGGCCTGGGCTGTCCCCCAGTGCAGCTGACAGTGACCACAGCCACGCAGGTGCCCTGGGCACTGAGAAAGTGCTGAACTGAACTGAGCTGCGCTGGCCTGGTACTCCTAAACCAGAGACATCCACTGTTCAGTGTACAACTCTGGGAAGCTCACTGGCTATTCCTGTCTCTTCATGCCAGAGGGAGGCTGAAAACTACTTGCAAAGTTTCAGGCGATTCCAGGTGGTCAAGTTTAAGTATCGCTCAGGGTTCGTGAAACTGTCATGAGGAAAGACCAGATTGGCTTTATGGGGGATGTCCCGAGAGACAGAGTCCTCTGAGCTGCTGGCTCACGCCAGTGGTGTTCTGCCAAGGTCGGGGCGGGCGCTCAGCTAGAGGAGCAGTGTGCGGAGAACCGGTGGCTACACCAGGCTCTCCTCTGCACCTCCTGGAGGGCAGGGTGTGGTCTGTGGGGCCCAGGAGGAGCCCCACAATCTGTTCCCGACAGACGCTGTTCATCTCTATTCACCCATGTGGAAGCTCTTAGATTCCTCATTTGTGCTACATCAATCCCCAAACAGCACTGCCTCGCCAATTCTTACTTGTTTTATTTATTTTTGTAATCCCTTTCTCAAATTTAGTCCCTCACGGCTGTTTGTTCCTTGCCCTCAAATAATTCACTACGAGTAAAGCAGAGGGGTTTTTTGTTTGTTTGTTTTTATTGAACTATGGTTGGCTTACAACGTTCTATTAGTTTCAGGTGCACAGCACACGAAATTGACAATTCTCTGCGTTAGGCAATCCTCACCATGGTAAGTTTAAGGGCTGAGAGGGAAGAGTTTTTATTTGACAGGATTCTTTTCACCATCTACTTTTTGCTGAAAGCATAGAGACCATTACTACGTCTATTACAACTGAAATCAGGTACAGAGTGACCAGTTTGCTCACCTAAGCTTCTCTGCAGGATTACTGAAACCAACATGCCCTGAAAACCTTCTCACTATTCTCTCATACCCAAACTACCCATTTCTTAGTTTGTGGCTCACTGGGAAAAGAAATGATACGAAAATGAACAAAATTACTTACCAACCCTCAAATGAGTTGTTGGCCGAGGCAGAGAAGGAATTCTACCTTCTTATGGCCAGTGTTCCCAACCACGTGGCTATAAATCACGCGTTTGTGTGCAGGTATGAGCTCTTTAGAATAGCAAGCCAATTTAAAGTTGCATATTCTGCTATTTTAGGAGCCTGCAGAATACGTACAAAACAGAATACAGAATGGCCTTTACATTCGTGTAATGCAAACATTTCTAATTGGGTTTTTAAAAATCTCCTCGGTTTACTGCTTCTGCAGTTTTCAGCACACACTAAGTGGAGCTGTTCTGAGACCCGAGACCACAAGACCGTAACGCACGTAACAGCATAGGATACCATTGACAAGGCCTCACCTGGGAAGGTTGGGGGCCGGGGTGGAAGCAGCGGATGACTGGGAAGGCGTTGTGGGTTGAGATGAGTCATGATTCCTGGGGACTTTGCCCATTCGATACCAGATCCCCATGCTGTTCAGTTCCCTTTAGGAGAAAAGAGAAATCTTCATGGTGTGGTTTAGCACAAAGCATTTACCTGAGGAACAAAGTGAACCAATTCATTGAAAAGAATCATAGCCTCAAATACCGGGGAGTCCACTCTTGCCCACAATGATCACTTATGTCACCTCCCTTTGCGCTCCAGATGTAACAGTTCAGAGCCTAATGTGAAGTCAACTGTCCCAACAAGGCAGGTTTCTCTGACATGCCATCTTTAGCCACCCCGGAGCTGCTTCCCGGTTATACTATGGACATTTTCCTTAGTTCTCAGCCCTCAAAATTCTTTTCATTTTGCCATTTCACTGTAGGTAATTATGTAATGATCCACTTGAAGTCCTTTACCTGGTCAGCATGAGACAGATGGGGCAACAATGGATGAATGGATGCGTGTGCCTGGCTTTTTAACAACGGCGGGGTGGGGGGGTGGGGGTGGGTGGAATTAGCCCCACCCTGCTCAAGGACACATCCCAATTTCTGGATAAAGCTCCTACTGCCTGGATGTCACCAGCAGTTGGCCTCATTCTCGTGGTCAGTTTGGGAGATCTCTTCAAGCCACAAAGCCTGAGGCATGTGCCCCACAGACCACTACAACCACGAGTGGTCCCAAAAGGGCTTGACAAATGCCACATCAGGTTTCTTGTTCCGTGATCCGCACACCCACTGCAGTCCACCCCCACAACACCCAGTTAGGAGTGGTTATGAGACTGGTTCGGTCTTTGGAGCTGGAATGGGATTATTTTAGCCACATCCAGTTTACAACTTCTCAGCTGCCCCACAGAACTGCATCTCGTCAAACCATGAGGACAGACTTCTGCAGTGGATACTTCTAGTACCTCCTCACTACACCATAGGAACTCTTCTAAACCACAAACAGGTCTTATTAGACGGATGATTCCCATCAGCTATGCTGATTTCATCACATCTTGGCAATGGCCTCGGAGGAGCTGTTGTCATGCTGAGGTGTGTTTCCCCCAGCCGACAACCTCAAACTCTTGCAAAGTAATATATGTGCTCATTTTTAAGAAGAAGGGGACTCAGAGTTCTAGACACTGTTCTCCTTCTTAACAATAGCACTGGAGGCACCTGGCTGGCTCAATTGGAGCCGCATGTGACTCTTGATCTTGGGGTTGTTAAGTTCAAGCCCCACGTTGAGTACAGAGATCACGTAAAAATAAATATTTTAAAAAACAACGCGGGAATTGTCATCTTATGGAAAAGAATTTTTGCTCCAAGATGATACCAAATATGCTAATTTAGCAATCTTTTCAAAATGATATAAAAGAAAGAAGATTCTAGTTTTGATTATCAAGATATATATGGTAACAATCTATTCTTTAGAATTATTTAAACTGGTTAAAAATGGAGTCTTTTAAAGTACTATAGCTTGTAATTTAAAATACACATAGTAACTGACATTAGACTTTAAAAGTTCATTATTGGGGCATCTGGCTGGCTCAGTCGGTTGAGCATCTGACTTTGGTTTGGGTCATGATCTCACGGTTCATGGGTTCAAGCCCCCACGTGGGGCTCTGTGCTGACAGCTCAGAGCCTGGAGCCTGATTCGGATTCTGTGTCTCCCACCCTCCCCCACTCGTGCTCTCAGAAATGAATAAATATTAAAAAAAAAAAAGTTCATTAAATGACTTTTTATTTGTATGTAAATAGCTGCTCCTAAAATACCTAAAGTATGGTCATTCTCTTAACTATTTCCTCCTCCTGTAATCCTGTTTATACAATTAGTTTAAACCATGTTGCAAAACAGGACTTTTCAGTGTGTAGGAAGAGGATGATCATAGAATCCTTCTTAGGGACCACAAAATCCTGAATCAGGGCATTCAGATTCCACAGCCGAGAGTCTAATTGTGCACCAAGATGAAAATCAGGTGTTCCTGAGACACTTGCTCCCCAGGTGCTCCATGCAAACACCACATTCCCAGCCACTGCCCATGGGAGAGCTCCACGGAGAAAGGCTTGGCTTATAGAGTGAAGACCTGAGCTCAAGTGAACAAGAAGCAAAATAGAGCACAACCCAGATATAGAGGTCACTGCAAAAGCCAAGTAGGAGAGTGGACCCATGGGGGCCCACGGGGACGGGCATGGTACCTGCGAAGTTGGACAGGAAGAGAGGCCCGTGGCCAGGGGCACCAAAAATGATCTATGGGACTCACTGGTTGGAGAGACCTGAATTTCACTTGACTGAATATAATGAACACCAGTCATCTTTTGGGCATCCAGCATCCACTCGTCCCTCTTTCTGACTCTTTGCTTTCCCTCCATATCTGGGGGGCAGCTGTCTCCTCAGTCGTAGCCCCTGGGTTCCAACAGAGCCAATCCTGCCTCCGGTTCAGGCCTGGTTTCTCAGAGAATGACATTTTCCAGGGAGCAGTGATGAGTTCAGGGTGCACATGACCCCCGTGAGATCAATCAGGACCACTGAGACTGAATTCTAGAACTTGTTTGAATGATCAAGAACAAAGACTTGCTCTCTGCCTCAGAACTTGAACCTGGAGGATGAGTAGGCGGAGCTCCCACACCACCATGAGTCCACTGGGGAAGAGCAGGTGGAAGAGAGGCATCTACCCCAAGGAATCTGGGAAAGGAGGTAAACATGGCAGAAACCAGGTCCTAGGGATGTCCTCTGAGCACCTACTTCCAGCCACACCTGAAGCCATCCTGCCCTCTGATCTCTGCTGTTACGTCGGCCAATGAATTCTTCCTTTTGCTTAAGCCAGCCTGGGTTGGGTTTCTTGTCACTTACAATCTAGAGCTCAGAGTGAAATCCTGAGATTCTTTGTACTTAGTATTTATAAAACAGCTACAGAGCTGGGCCCACGTCTGGTACTGAGGCTACCGGGTGAATAGGACACAGTGGGCCAAGCCCTCAGCAGTCCTCTGCTTATCAGGGAGGATGAACATCAGACTAAAGAATTGCACAAGGAATTATCATGTAGTCATGCAATATTCATGTTTCTTCCTGACTCTAAACCCTCCGATGGCTCTCCAATGCTCTTGGAATGAAATCCAAACTTCCGCCACGATTGTGCGAGGTCCTGCTAACCGCTCACTCCAAACCCCGGCTCATCCTCGCTTGCCCATGCCGGCCACACTGGGCTGCTTTCTGCTCCTGAACATGCCACACCCATTCCCACCTTTACACTCACTCTTCTCCTGGGCCTAGAAGGCTCTGCCTTCAAGTCTCTGCAGAGCTGCTTTCTTCTTGACATTTACATCTCTGTCAAATGTCACCCTCCTGACACCCTCGCTGAAGTAGCCTCCGTTCATTGCTGTTTCATTTTCGCCATTAACTGAAATGGTCTCGTTTATTTCTTGTTTGCTGCTTGTCTCCCCTTTTAGAAGACCAGCTCCATGAGAGCAGGTCTTTGCTTGCTCCCTCAGCACCACAGCCGGGGTCTTTGGCCCTGAGGGACAAAACGGGTGCTCCTTAAACTCTGGTGGGGCGAATACACAATGTAGAGGGTTGAGGCCAGGTGGTCAAAAAGGAGCGAATATCTGGGCTTTCAGGTATGTGGAAAGGCCCCCGAGAAGCCTGAAGGACGAACACACAGGAGGACAAGGGAAAGAAAGTCCCTTAGATGGAGAAGGCAGTGTGAGCAGAGGCACAGAGGGGTCAAGGGCTTTGCGTCTGGACTGGCAGCAGCGTAAGCAGGAAGGGCCAAGAGCCCCCGGGTCACACACCGTCTCGGGACCTCAGCCCTGGGAGTGACCTGAGCACTCCTGGCAGAGAGAAGAGAGGAGATCAGCGTTCCTGAGACTTACCCAATAAACGTGTACTGAGGGGGGGCCTGCTTCGTCCGGCCCATGATCCGAATGTCACAAATCGCAGCTTCAGTTGAATCCCGTGGGATAAACTTAATGCACAGCCTCTTTTTTCTAAAAGCCACTTCCTCTGAAGAAAAGGACAAGAAAAGGTATGAGTCTACCAGAGACGCCAACATCTCTATTCTGAACGCCGTGTCTCCTGTCACGCTCCCTTCTTGGCAGCAAAAGCGACCGGTCATCCCAGCCACTGGGCTGCACCCCTCCTGCCCTCCACAGGCTGGGACTGCAGGGTAGGCACCAGGAGCCCTGCCCTGCATTCGGGACCTGACCCCAGACACCCCTGCCGGGAAGGGCTTCCAGGGGTGCACACGCCTCTGCAAGGAGCAGCAGCTTGGAATAAACCCGTGGAGCTGGCTTCACAGCCACATAACTGCCACAACCATCATCTGCTCACTGCTCAAGCCATCAGGGACATACCCACGGACACCCTGAGTATTAATGCTTTTTGCCACTGGGGCTTTTCTTCTTTCTTTTTATTATGGAAAATTTCAAACATTCCCCAAAGTAGGGAGAACAACAGAATGAATGAATCCACCTGTTCTCATCATCCAGTTTCAACACTGTCAACAATGGACAAGCTGCTGTCACCTCTTTCTTTCCCCCGCTCCCTGGCAGTTTTGCTGGAGGATTTAAAATGAATCCCCACCCCGTGTCACATCGCCCATCAATATCTCAGTAAGCATCCAAGGCAAACGATCAGTTTTCGTATGACCCGCGTGCCATTATCACAGCTAACAAAATGAACAATGACTCCTAACTATCACAAACAGTCTATATTTAAGTTTTCTCTATTATTCTCAAAAAATATCATTTTTTAAAAATTTTTTTTTCAACATTTATTTATTTTTTGGGACAGAGAGAGACAGAGCATGAACGGGGGAGGGGCAGAGAGAGAGGGAGACACAGAATCGGAAACAGGCTCCAGGCTCTGAGCCTGAATCAGCCCAGAGCCTGACGCGGGGCTCGAACTCACTGACTGTGAGATCGTGACCTGGCTGAAGTCGGACGCTCAACCGACTGCGCCACCCAGGCGCCCCACAAAAAATATCATTTAACTATCGCTTTCCCTGGATCAAGATCCAAACAATGTCTATGCACCAGCTCTGGTTGTTAGGACTCTTAGGTTCCTTTTATTCTGTAACAACCTCTCCACCCTCCCCTCTTCTTCAGGGCACTGACAAGTTGGTAAGATTGGGTCATTCTCCTGTATTTCCTGTAAGGTGGCAGTTAGAGTGGAAGGCTTGATTAGATTCAGGTTAGGTTTTGTTTGTTCGTTTGGTTGTTTTTTTAGGTAGGAATGCTTCACAAGTGGTGCATATATGTCCAACAGTGTCCTATCATGAGGTATGGCATCCGGCTGTGCCACCCCGGGTTCCCATGGTGTCGGCCCGGAACTTGGGTTATAAAGTCCCCAACAACCTTCCTTCGAGCAGTGTTTTCATCCACTGAGGACTGTTACCTAGATCCATAATCTCATTAAAGTTTTCAAAATGTCCGTCTTCTAATTCTGGGATTCCTTCTGCATTTATTAGCTGGAATTCTTCTACATAAAAAATAACTTTTCTTCGTCAACTACTTGGTCTCCCTGAAAAAGGCGTGGTATAGGAAAGGAAAGAAAAACACATGATTCTTTGCTCTTACCTATTAAATCTTAGAGCAATGAGTTGGTGATGTAGCAACCTCCAATGGTGACCAACCAGGTGTTTTTTGGTTTGCTCATTTGTGGGTTTTATTCTTTTAAGTTTTATTTATTTATTTCGAGAGAGACAGAGAGAGCCAGCTGGGGAGGGGCAGAGAGACAGGGAGAGAGAGAATCTCAAGCGGGCTCTGTGCTGTCAGCACACAGCCTGACTCGGGGCTCGAAGTCACGAACCATGAGATCGTGACCTGAGCCGGAACCAAGAGCTGGATGCTTAACCGACTGGGCTACCCAGGCGCCCCCATTTGTGATTTTAAAAAATGAATTTCAATCCATTGCAGCCACTCAATACATGAGTCTGATGTATCCGGGTTGAAGTCCCAATTCCGCCATCAGCTCTATGATCTTAGGAGAGTGACTTAATTTCTCTGAGCCTGGGTTTCATTATCTGCAAAAGGGAGTTAATGGAACCCCACCCCAAAGGGACACTGGGTGGATGAAATGTGATACCACATCATATGCTTCACTTAGCCCAGTGCCTGGCACATAGTAAGTGCTCGAAAAAGCACAGCCATGAATGTTCTTCTCGTCATTATTACCAGTAAACCTCTAGCACACAATTTATGTCAGTGTTTGGCATTGACTTTCAGGACCTTTCAGTTCTGGGGCAGAAAGTACGCACTTTCAAATCAGACAACAGAACGGGGAGGGAAGGGCAGTCCCGCCGCTGGTCTTGGCTTGACCGAGGGGGGATCGCCATCAGTGGTGGTGCCTCGTAGACTTGGGAGTGGGGAGGGGAGGAAACTCAGGAACTTGGTGGGTTCTTTTCCCAGCAAGGGAACTGAGGGCTAGATCCGATCTATGAGCTAGGAGTAGTAATGTCCTCAATCCAGACCCCAGACATCATACCTCACAAGGCAGGGAAGGTTACCCCGGGCGGGAAAACACCCGTAGCGACCCTGCCCCTTCAGAAACTATTAGCCGGTAAGATGGGACCTTGGAATGTGTGAAGAAGGTGAGACCTTTCCTCCAATAAACGAAAAGGCCGGCATATTACTTGCCTTTGCCACCCTGCTCTTTGCTCCATTCCTCCATCTACAGCAACTCGGGGTAAGAGACGGAGCCACTAATTACACATGCTTAAACAGGCCTGATTCTAAGTAAACACATTATACAGAGTCAATAGAAATGTGTTCAGTCATGCTAATGAACACGGAGGAAGGATACAGCACTTTACTAAAACAAACAGTCTTCCAGTTTTTAAGTACTGTGTGGATAGCAACAAACTATTTTAAATTCATTACAAGAGTCTCATTTCTTTTTTTTGTTTTTTGGCTGACTTCATAAAATCGGGGCCTTAAAGGCGCCGCAAACTGCACAGAGCTGACCACAGGTCTTTCCGGTCGGTCTGGGCTCACCTGGCCCCTGGGAAGAGGCTCTAGGAAACGACATCTAACCCGAAATGAAGAGGCTACCCTAAGCCCACCCCCTCTCCGTGTGTGGTAAGACACTTGTTGGTCACTTGTTGGTGACTCAGGATGTCCACGGGCAGCCAAGTGACAGACCCCCAGTCACGGGGAAGAGGCTTCCCACCCAGATCACAGGGGCTGCACCGCAGCCAGACCACAGGCCCAGACAGGACGCAGCCCTGGGCCGCCTCACTTAACTGGTTCAACAAATCAGGAGGAAAATGCAGAATGGGAAATCCCTCGTGGCTCTCCAGTGTATCGATATAAAGACATCACAAGTCAATTAGTTGTCAAAAACGAACACCAAGGCAAATTTTGAAACTAAGAAAAACACGGGGGAAAAGTGGGAA
Organism: Herpailurus yagouaroundi; assembly: GCF_014898765.1. Classification (NCBI taxonomy): domain Eukaryota; kingdom Metazoa; phylum Chordata; class Mammalia; order Carnivora; family Felidae; genus Herpailurus; species Herpailurus yagouaroundi. Next base: position 48,767,373 of record NW_024412401.1, on the reverse strand, counting down.
ATGAATACAAGTCCACAAGGCAATTTTAGTTCCTAAACAGACGAGTCACATAAGATTAAGCAAAAGCAGCAAGCGAACACGTGTGAAAATGTTCAGGTCTTGCTAATAAATGATGATGAGAAAATTAAATAAAATTAGAATAGTAAAACTGAATAAAAATTTAAAGCCTACGCCGACAGGCCTGTGGAAAACAGGAGCAAGCCTGTGTCATTAGCGGCACCGTGAACTGGTATTTCTGGAAGTTAATTTGGCAACAGAGAGTACTAAAGCTTATCTTTATGAAGCCCATCCTCCGAGCAAGGTGCTGTGTATGGTAGGTGCCTTAGGTGATTCGACGATGAATTAAACATGAATCTCACCCTCAGAGAAAAAGGTTAGTAGCAAAGACGCGCAAAAGACATAGACGCGGCTAAAATCCAAGCTAAAAACATTGTGAGGTATCTGATATTCCCCCCTCCGTTTTACAGATGAGGAAACTGAGGCCCAGAAGGGTGAAGTCATGTGCTTGGGGTGCTAAGGCCGTAAGTGGCAGAGCCAGACCCTGTATCAGTGAGTCTGACCCCGGAGCCCACGTGCTTCCCCCACGCCAAGCCGCAGCGTGTCCTGACAGAGAACAGGGGGCCACTGAGAGGCAAACCCGATCGCTTCCTTTGGCTTCCGACGGCTACACCGCAGTGCTTACGTTGCTCCCTCCCTCCACTAAACGTGTGCTGTGCCGGCTGTGATGAAAAGTGGAAAGGAGGCAGCTGGCCCCTGCTCTCTTACGGATGACAGTTCCGTCTGGTTACGTTGTAACGCAAGACCTTGTTTTCAGGGCCAGATCACCCACCAGACTGAGCTCCCGGAGGGAAGGGCCAGTATCTTAGTCAGTCACCTTCTCTCGCAAAGCCTGTGGTGCCTGCGGAGGCGTTCATCAATCTTCGCTGACCGTGGAGGAGAGCGAACTTACTTGAAACTGGTACCTCGGGGTCAGAGACGGTTTCACGCAGGGGGCAGAATTAAAGCTCGCCCTTGAAAGCTCAGGGGTGTGGACGCTCAGAATTGAGGGAAAGGGCATTTCAGGCAAGGAAAACAACACGGCAAATAAGTAGAGTCAGGAAGGAAACAGGAGTGAAGAGTGTAGAGTGAGTACCTCAGTGTGGGTCAAGTATAGAGTGCTTGAAGAGAAGGAAAATGTTTGTAGAAGAAGGCTGGAGCAGACCAGAGCGGACCTAAGACCCTGCAGCCTCAAGTACTCGGAAACTCATCACAAGAAAATCATTCAAAATCTTACCCATACCCAAACTGATCTATAGATTCAACACCACTCCTATCAAAACCTAGCTAGCTTCTTTGCAGACACAGACTAATCCTAAAATTCAGGGAAATTCAAAGGACCCAGCATAGCCAAAATAATCCTGAAAAAGAAGAATGAAGTTGGGAGACTCATACTTCCTGGTTTCAAAACTTGCCACAAAGCTACGGTAATCAAGACTGCGTGCTATTGGCGTGAGGAAAGACATACAGATCAATGGAAGAGAACTCAAGAGTCTGGAAACAAACTCACATTTATGGTCAACTGTTCTTCAAGAAGGATGCTGAGACAAGTCAGCGGGGGCAAGAATAGTCTTTTCAACACATCGTGCTAGAACATGACATCCACATGTGAAAGAATAAAGTTAGACCCCTATCTCACACCATACACAGAAGTTAACTCAAAATGGATCAAAGGTATAAATGTAAGAGCTGAAACTATAAACCCTCAGAAAAAAACACGGGCATAAATCTTGGTAATCTTTAGTTAAGCAATGCTTTCTTAGGTATGACACCAAAAACATAAGCAACAAAGGAAAAAAGTAAATGAACCAAGCTCTGTCAAAATAAAAAGCTTGTGCATTTCAAAGGATGTCAAGAAAGTGAAAAGAAAACCCAAAGAAAGAAAATTTTGCAAACCATATAACTGATGAAGGACTTGTACCTGGAATATCTGAAAATACTCTTACAACTCAACAATAAAAAGACAATCCAATTTACAATGCCAAAGGATCAGAAGAGACATTTCTCCAGAGAAGATATACAAATGGCCAGCAAGCACGTGAAAAGCTGTTCAATACCGTTAACCATCAGGAAATGCAAATCAAAACCACATGGAGAGACCATTCCACACCCACTAAGATGGCCAGAATGGTAATGACGAGTGCTGGTGAAGATGTGGAGAAACTGGAACCCTTAAACACTGTTGGTGGGAATGCAAAATCGTGCTGCTCCCCTGAAACACAGTTTGGTGGGTCCTCAAAAAGTTAAATACAGAGTTACCATATGACGCTGGAAATCCCACTCCTAGGTGTGCACCCAAGAGCAAGAAAAACATAGTCCACACCACACAACAACTTGTAATGAATGCTCACAGCAGCATCAATCCTAATAGCCAAAAGTGCAAATGTCCACCAACTGAATGGATAAGCAAAATGTGGGACCTTTAGATAATGAAATATTATCCGGCAATAAAAAGGCATAAAGTACTGACACATGCTACAACGTGGACCTTGAAAAGGTTATGCTTAGTGAAAAAAGTCAATCACAAAAGACCACATGTTGGAGGATCCTGTTTACATGAAGTGTCCAGAATAGGCAAGTCTGTACAGAAAGTAGGTTAGTGGTTGCCCAGGGCTGGGAAGCGGTGGCAAGGTGAGGGCTGGAGAGAAATGGAGAGTGACTGCTAATGAGTAGAGGGTTTTCTTGATGATGAAATGTTTCCAAATTAATTGTGGTAATAGTTGCACAACTCTGTGACTATCCTAAAAACCACTGAAATGGATACTTCAAATGGGTGAATTATATGGTAGGTGAATTATATCTCAATAGAACCGTTACCAGAAAACCCTGATGCATAAATATATAAAACCCTCTGTAAAAGGCACTTAACCACTGTTACAGGGCGGCTCTGTGGCTAACAGTATGGCTGGAGTCTGACTTGCGTGTGTCTTCCAGTTACTCCCCCACTTGAATCTTGGATAAGTTCTTCAAACCCTCAGTAGTTACTGTGCCTCATTTTTCTCATATGTGATGGGTTTAATAATGCTCATCTCTAAATAGGGGTCTTTTGAAGATTCAGTGAAGTCAGGAACCATTTATCACAGGGGTTAGCATCTGTTAGGTTACAACATGTCCGCTCTCATGATTATTAGCTAATACGTATATAACAAGTAAAAACAAAATGGCCAAAAGTGAGAGGACAATTAAGAAAATAAAAATATGCTATACAATGGAATATCCTTGTTTCATTAAAATAATGGCCACGGGTGGTGGGGTGGGGGTGGGGGGGTGCCTGGGTGGCTCAGATGTGGGTTGAGCGGCTGACGCTCGATACCGGCTCAGATCATGATCCCAGGATTGAGCCCCGTGGCGGGCTCCACACTGAGTGTGGAGCCTGCTTAAGATTCTCTCTCTCCCTCCCTTCCTCTCTCACTCTCTCTGTCCTTCTGCCACTCTCCCCCGCTATGTGCTCTCTCTCTACAATAAAGAAATTAAAAAAAAAAATGGCTATGTGGCGTCCGTGTAGATATGCAAAGTCTGGTCTATATGAAATGCTAGCAAGAAAACAGCAAAAAAAATTGTGGGCCCAAAATGGGACTAACTATGGAAAAATAAAGCATGTACGACAAAGAATGAGATCCAGAATTTCACAAGTGAATCATATGTAATAAAGAAAGGATTCTTTGTTTTCCATTTGCTGCTTCACTGTTGGGGACATCCTGAAGTTGGGATCAGTAGTTAAAAATAAAACAAGTTAAGTTGTATCAAAATGGGGAGGCTCAAATATCCAGAGGTTTTCCAGCATGATTTAATAACTGACATGCCTGACAAGAACCTCAAAGCACTCCAGGATCCTGAAGAAGCTTCTATTTGGTCGGGGACGCGCTTCTGCTCGCTGTGGCTCGGGGTCAGAGTATTCACTCACACTTGAACCCTGTGTCCTCTAGCGCAGGCTTTCTGGTTCCGACTTTTCTTGTGTGCTCCAAGAGCCAAAAATAAGGACATTATTGCACCTGTATTCCCCGGGCGTCTTTGATTTTTTTCCTGATGCTTCTGGGTCTCGCGCCAAGGTTGGCTTCCGTTAACACCAGAGGATGGGCTAACCACGAACCACGAGCAGTTTCACCGTTGTGTTCCTGAGGGGGCCGATGCAGCAGGGAGCCCGTCGCAAGAGAAAAGGACATTCTGCTCATTTACACGCTGCTCCCCAGAACACCACAAACTCCTCGGAGAACCAAGTCAGACACGCGTCAGAAGCAGCAGGGTTTATTCACGGGCATGCAGCAAGGCCTCCTGAAATGTTCCCAAAGAAAAATGCCCATGCAAAACCTCTAAAAATACACCTGCAGGAAGAAAAGTCCCGTTGTAATGAGTGGTGCTAAAGGGAGACTCACGTGTGTCCACCGTCTCCTGAATCGGGATGAAGCCCACAGGCAGAGTGTCCTTGATGTCAATGAGCTTCATATCCACTAACACGTTCCCTAAATGACTCTTGGGAAGAAAGAAAAGAGATACAGACTATTAATCTGAACACCCCTGTGGTGGGTTTGCCATTTTGGCTTCGAGATGCATATTTAACACAATGACTGGTGCAGCTTTACGACAGCAGGTTAATTAGAGTAGGTGCCACTTAATGTTCCCCAGCGGTTACACGGGGACGTGCGTGGCCCCCGGGAAGGAGTTTCATCTGCGGCACCTCAAAGCCACTCACTCAGCCACGGCTTTGGTTAGTTGGCTAGACAGCAACCCGGGAGACGCTCGACACATAACCCAGCAGAGGGCAGCTGTGCGCACGCGTCCTGGGACCAGGCTGCCACTCAGCCTGGAGCCTCAGCTCTCGGGGGCCAGCGGGTTTTAGAAAGAGCACGTTCCCGGGGCAGTCACCACAGCAGGAGAGAGCTGCATCGGAGCCTAACGGAGAACCAGTCACCCTCCTGCGCGATGGCCGGTCTGCATATTGACACGTTTTGGCTGCTAGATGCATCCCGTAAAATCCCAAGAATCATAAACTGATACCGAGTGAAAAGCCCTGCTGCCTCAGTGTTACACATCTCCTAAAATGACATGCCCAAGGGCCTCTTAGAGTTTCTGTTCAGTGGCAGTACATGGTGGTCCACAGTGCGCAGTTTCCGTAACCAGTGCAAAAATACCTCCTGCAGACAGCACATCCCATTCTGGAACTGCAAGAGGGGATCGTCTGCAAACATACTGGTGCCTGCAGCCCACACTTCCGGTGGAAACGCTCAGTGCCAACAAGACCTCAGAAAACCAGTCAGGGGATTCTTACCATCTAAACTCTATGCTATGTTCTCTCTTGGTCACTCTCTATTTTCCCCCGTATCAATTTGTAATGGCATCTTTGTGAGGTTAGTCGTTTAACGTCTGTCTCACCACTGGGGTTCAAGAACCACGAGGACCCAAACCATCTGTCATTACTCTAAACCCAAGCTTAGCACGGTTCTTGGCACACGGCAGGTGCTCAATAATGATCTGAACAATTTAACGTTTGGGGGGCACCTTTTCAACGGGGTGGGCCAGAGTCAGCAACGAGATTGGATCTGCTTGGATGACAAGTCAGAACTGTATCAGCGGGGCGCCTGGGTGGCTCAGTCGGTTAAGCGGCCGACTTCGGCTCAGGTCACGATCTCACGGTCCGTGAGTTCGAGCCCCGCGTCGGGCTCTGTGCTGACAGCTCAGAGCCTGGAGCCTGTTTCCGATTCTGTGTCTCCCTCTCTCTGACCCTCCCCCGTTCATGCTCTGTCTCTCTCTGTCTCAAAAATAAATAAACGTTAAAAAAAATAAAAAAAAACTATCAGCAAAAACAAAAGTAACAATAAAAATAAACAAAAAAATGAAAGTATATTTGATAAACCCATCATACCCCAAAAGTGCACAAATGAAATACATTCTCCAGATTTAATCATGAAGGTCGGCATGTCAAGTGCAAACTGTGACCAGTGCTTTCATGGCGCTGTTGTCGCAAAACCGTTCCTTTCTCCCTGAACTATCGTGTTTGAGGACCATTTTATATTATTACATTTCAGGTAGCTGGGTCCCAGGGAAACAATGCCCAGTGCAGTGCAGCAAGTGGAAAGGGGAACCTTACTAATGCAGAATAAATCTCTGACCGTGTAGAAAAGGTTTGAACCGTTAACCTAACTCGAAAACATCAGCTGCTTTCAGAATTGCCTGATCTAATCTATCATAATTTTTTTTCCCCTGGCAGTTGCTTTTCCATGTCATCACTGCTTTCTGCATTGAGAAATTAACAACTGGCTGTGTTTTCCTGCCCCGTAGATGGATGGGCATTCATCAATATCCTTCTCAAATGTCTTCTACTTGACAAGTTGGGTTTCACAGAAGTCAACTGCAAACCACTTAGCGACCTCACCCTCCACACTCTACAAATGTCCCTGATCATAAAACCAGGACATCAGTGGTGTGGCCATTAAAAAAAGCATCAAAAACCCTCCCATGCATACAAAACGGGAGGCTGCACTGTCAAAGCTGCCCGCAGCCCAAGTGTGGTCCCTCCGTGCACGGGGCTGCTGCTGTACCGGGTTTAATACAGTAGGTCTGCGACACCATTAATTTTGCTTGTTCCTCTCCCCTCCCCCATCCCGTGCTCTCTTTCATTTCCTCCTCATAAATATGAAGAACGTATTCCCAATCCTTGTTGAGCAAATGATTCATGCCAAAAGCCCAATATGCACTGACTCAGGGTATTTATATTGTCTCTGGTAGCCAGTATTTGCTAGTATACTGTAATTATTTTTGACAACCTTGCATTTAAGGTAGCCACAGATAACCAACTTAATATTCAAATGTTCATAAATCCTTCTGTTTAATATCCTCCCTACCTAATCTATGTACATTATTATTACAGGTAATGCAGAAAGTACAGGGCATGAAAAGTGCAATTAATCTCGATCCTTCCCCAGGAAGCAATGTCACTCCAAAGCCAGGTTTCTGTATTAATAGCATTATTGGGGGAAAGGAATTTAGGTTCCAAAGGAGTGTCCCAAAACTCCTACATTGGGAGTCTCGAGCCGCCTAATTAAGAATCTGTCCAGTCTTGAGATCCCACATCCCTCCTCTACAGTTGTAAAAAAATGACACTATGCAAAATCCTGGTGGTGACAGCACAACCAGGACAGACTGGCTGTATGGGATTAAAACACACCCCACTCCTTCTCTGCTCCTGAGCTGGCAAGTGGGTCCCTGCCAACCCCCCCTCATCTGGATCCCTTTGGATCTCACTCCCGGACTCAGTCATTCTTCCTCGGAAAAGAAAATGAACCGATTTCCTATACTACTTCAGAGGGGAAGCGAGATCTCTCCCCCAGCCCTTTGCTAACACCCTACCCGCCCCCCCCCCCCCAACCCGCCCACGCCTGGCCCTCCTGGAGTGAGGTCTGCAAGGCAGGCACTCAGTAAGATCTCTTTAATGTTGAACAAAGGCTGATAAACTCGATGCATCTTCTATAATATGTAATACACTTACCCGGGACACCCAAAATTAACAAGCGTTGGTGACTTCTGTCATTTTTTGACTTGTCACCATCGCCAGCTCCAAGGGATCCAGGACTCTTCTGGCCTAGACTACAACACCCCACAGCCTTCAGGGCAAATGCAAAAACAAACAAAGAATCAAACAAAATAACCCTAGAAATCAAAAACTATCAAAGACATCGTAGCTGTCCTCTGAGGCTACGGTTTGGAGCTGTAGCCTCTTCGATCAGGAGAAGAGGCTGAGCAGAGATCAGTGATGAGCCGAGAGACCAGGCCACAGTGAGTTGTTCAACTCCTCAGGGAGTTTGTCCATCCCGCCCTAAGTGGCAGGAATGAGCTGACCTGCGGAAAGTGGCAGCCAGCAGACAGGACGGAGGTGACAAAAGCTAAAGATATCAATCATTTCAAAAGCGGGTTTAGGTCAACTTCAGGGACAAAGGGGGCGGGAGAGTGTACCGAGTGTGGACACGGACGCAGGGAGGAGGAATGGGGCCACGCACCCCTAACCGCACGAGCCCACGTCCGTCCGGAAAGGCAACCCAGCCTCCAGTGTCTCCCAGGGCAGCACCCAGGGACCTGCTCAGACTCCTTACAGCCTTAGCTGCCACCTTCCCACATGCACGAGAAGGACTTCCAGTGTTTAGTGCCGGGACTGTCCCTGCACCATTAGGAACTCTGTTCTTTACAACCAGCATATGTTACTGTCGTAATTAGGGGGAAAAAATTAAAGCAATGATTTCTGCCCCACTCCCGGATACATGAGGAAATGATTTTCCTAACAAAGACTTATCAACAAACAACAGGGACGGCCGGTGGGAGAGTGTGCAAGCCACAGAACCATGTGACTGTCTACGTCCAGACATCACTGAGGGACACCCGAGGATCCAGGGATGGGACCACAGGCCGTGTGGTATGTGATGGGGAGAAAGACCGACTGTTCCCCTTTCCCACTTCTGAATGAGGATGTTTGAAAAAAATCGTTTTTCTTTTTAAACCATGAGCTTCTGTTACTGTTACAATAAAATTTATAAAAATAAATTAATAACCCCCCGTTTTGTTTTTGCGTTAGAAAGAGACAATGACATCTAGGCCAAAAATACAATGTCACCCCTGAAAATCAAAGTCTGACAGCTCCCCGTTTGGGGCGAGGGAAGACAGGTGACCTTAGATAAGCACAGAAACTCTCTGATCTCGGGAAAGGAGCTAATACTCGCAGAGACTGTCTGAGGATGGAAAAGGTTTATTTGCAGTGCCTCTAAGAGGCCCCACTCAGAGTAGCTCTGGGTAGATACAAAAGCTACTTCCCTTTTTTTCTAAGCCACTCATTAAAACACTCTATTGGAAGAGCCTTAATGGATAGCTTTAAAATTTCCTAATTTACGGGCCCAAGAATTAAGAACACCACACCGAAAGACATCTACACATGTGGTAGACACCTACCTGCAGACACAAAGAAATGTCAAACGTCACAGAGACTCAGGGAGAAAGTCATTTTGGAAACGAGGCCGTGTCTGGGAGAAGAGGTGATCATGGAGTGTCCTTCCAGCCATGCTTCCATTCATCGGCCGGCTTTAAATCCAGCTGCACTAGCAAACTCTCACGTCCACACTACCCTGTGATTTGTGACTTACAGGAAAGGTAGGCAAATGATGGCTGGGGGAGAAATTTCCTGGTTCCCTTTTGAGAACACATTTTAATGGAGTTCACGGTACACCTGGGTACGTGGCTAATAATACCGTTAATAAATGAAACACAGCGCTAGCTGCTGGTTTCTACCCAATTCACTAAAACCATAGATTAATATGGCAATGAAAATAAACCACAACAACAACAGCAAAAAAAAAAAAAAAAAAAAGAGGAAATTTCAGCCAGGCACGTAAATGCCTTGTGCTCACTCAGCAAACGGACACCACTACTAGACTTACATTTTCTTTGGAAAATGATCTCGTGAAACACAGGTATCTGGTAACCTTGGATTTAAATAAGCCATCTTTCCAGAGGTCAGCATCCACACCATCTGCTGTCTGTGCAACCTACACCAAAGAGACAGAGAAAAAGAGCACAGGTAAGGCAGGCTGGAAAAGGAGGCGTGTGTGAGCATCTTCTCCATACCTGCGCCAATTAACACTGGCCCGAACTCTCATGGCATCTCATTAGTTCATTTCACTAGGCACCGGGAAGAGATTTTCCAAAAGGGGAAAAGGGAGAATGTGAAAAATACAACTTCTAAAAATATTGTCCCCAGGGAAGCCATTGATTAAAGACACCCTGACAAAAATGGTCCTAATGAGAAAAGAGCAACTTTTGTTGCAGTGGACCAAGAAGGGATTGGAGAAGTCAGCACATTAAGTTCCTCATTACCACTTACTCGGGGGACATACAGGGTGCAGAAAAAAGCCCAATGGGGTGTGAAATGCCACCTGAGAGGAGCACCGCCTGCTCCAGGGCCCTGGGGCCAGCCAGGATGCTTCGTCAAGGGGACCCTAGTGGGGGCTGGGGGGCGGGGTACCAGGGAAGCCCGCTCCTCTCTGTCTCCTCCGTACGCAGGCTCCACGAGTGGTACTCAAGGTCGGAAACTGTATCATGATGGAAAAATAAAAAAGATTCAGCTCCTTGTTTATGGCCTCACTAAGAAGCCATTTCCCCGTCCACAGCTACAGAGGTGTTCCTCTCAGAAGCGCTCAAGCATGAAGCCAGCCTTGATCTGAGTCCTAAAGGACTTGTGTACTGGGCCTGGGCGGGGGGCTTAGCGTGAAAGCCCCTGTGCTTTGGGGCAATCTGCTGACGATGAGATTGGAGAGCAGGAGAGGAATGGTTGGATGAGGACAGCATCTCCCCTCCCCGCCCCCCCATTTCTTTCCAGACTGTTCTATTCACGGACCGCCGGGGCTTGCTCTGCTGTCTCACTCGGTAGCTCCAGAGGACAGCATCCTGAGGGGGCACATCCAGGAAGACTGGGGGGGCAGCACCCTGTTTCAGACTGAGCTCCAAGACGATCTGTTCTCTGCTGTCTCCCTGGTCATCCTGTTGGGCCTTAGACTTCGGGGGGCAGTTCTCGATCTGACAAATCCCTGAAAGCACCTCCATTCTTTGCACAAAAACTGCCTGGTCTCAGCCCCATCCCGTGGACTCTCCACACAGCACGCCAACGGCCTCTGGTGGTCACATGAGCAGGGCGGGGGCGTGGGGGGCATCCCCAGGGCCCCCTACAGCCACATTCTCAGAGCCTGCCTCAGAGAGGCCCAAAGGCCAACTGGCAAAAGAAAAATGCCTTCCCCCCCCCCCCAAACTGAACAATCGTAAATTAGCAAGTGCAACACAAGAAAAAGAAAGGTCCTTATGCTACATGTGCAAATATGTTTGACCTGAAATGTGGGGGAGGAATGGTATGGGGATAATTTCAGGAACCGTTTGCTCCAAGTATGTCACCCCCACAGAAAGAGACGACCTGGAACAGCATCAGGCCTCATCAGCACTTTCCCCCACAATGGTCTTACATAAAGTTTCTTGGAAAACATGAGCTATAAGGCAGGGGCCCTAACTCTCCACCTCCAAGCATCTCTTTTGTTTGTTTTCTCCTGTGGATTCCATGAGAATGGAGTGGTTCTAACGAGAAAAGAGCAACCTTTGTTGCAATGGACCAAGAAAGGATTGGAGAAGTCAGCACATTAAGTTTTGAAAGATTTTTATTTCCCAAACTGTACTTTTCTGGTACTTCCTCAATTCTAGGATGTAGTCACTTGGGAATCACTCAGGGATGGAAAGAATAACCCTTTAGGAAAAAAGGAAACCAAATATCAAACTGTACGGATCTATTTTAAGATGCATCCCAATTTCAGAACCATGAAGATGTGAAAATAAAAGATGCTAGAGGAACAAAGAAATAAGGGAACTTATACAAACCGTGGTTTCTCGATAATAAATGCCTTATTTTTGATACATTAAAAAAATAGTCTGCAGAACACTGGAAGGTTGTGGAATCCCAGGCTGGGACCTCAGAAAACAGAGCTGTCTTTAACCTCCCACCAGAAAGGGAATGGAGTTCAGAAGGGCTCTCCTGGATATTTAGTAATTCCACTGGAGGGTGGGTATACCCCAAATCAAGGCTATTGTTTCCAGGACTTGAAAAGGATGGTTTCCCCTCTGCTCACCCCACTGCCTGAATTCTCCTTTTTCTGGGTGGGAAAGACACCTCACTATGATAAAGAGGCCGGTGCAAGCGTGTAAAGAGAACAGGTGCGCAGTGGGATTGCCCCTTACCTGGGAGGCCCTGGAAAGGCATTAAAAATGCACAACCAAAGGCCTGGCTTTGCACTGAGGCCACAACTCATTTGCAATGAAGTAAAAATGTGTAATGCCCTCCAACCCCAACCAAGGGGAGGTGAGGAGGGTGGTGAGAGAGAGAGAGAGAGAGAGAGAGGGAGACAGAGAGAGTGCAAGCGTGTGTGTGTGTGTGTGTGTGTGTGTGTGTGTGTGTGTGTGTGTCTGGGCAGAACACAGAGGTGCCCAGAGCCCGGACCCACAGGGAGGGTGGACTAGAACAAGGAGCAAGAAGGTCCCGGGTCCCAGCTCATCAGAAGCACTGAGAAAGTGGCCCTGGGGTAACAAGGCCAGGCATTCCCAGCCTCGCCTTCCCTGTAAAAATAAGATGTACCCAGAAGCTTCTTTCTAATCCAGTCACATAAAGGTGTTTATGAACCTTAATGCTTGTGTCCCAAATTAGATGAGCTAACGAGCTACACGATAAGTTACGTGTGAGGCAGGAGGCTGTGCAGGCCCCCCTGCAGAAATTCACGTTTCAACTCTGACCGTGAGAACTCAGTGGCCAGCCTCTGAATCTCGGGATGGGAGAGGCCACGGGGAGGTGGGCTGAGGGCTGCAGGAAGAGGTGATCTAGGTGCAGCGCAGCCCATGAAATTAAGAGGCAGATCTGAACCTGACACTGGATGGCTTAAGCAAACCCCCTCCTCCTAGGGATGCCGTGGTTAGAGATGACCATACATGCAAAGCGTCTGCCTCAGTGCTCAGCAGGGGGCACCCAGAGAGCCAGCCCTAACACGTCTAAACCGAAAATGAGGACAGCTGGTCTGACATCGAACCACACCTTTAAAGTGACGTCGTGCTACGTCAAGATTCAAAAAGTCCTAAACTGCCACACTGGGGTTCAGCTGGTCCTCTGGGATTCCTTCCCCATCTCTGGGACTAGATTTGGCCTTCAAACACAAATTATGTACATGTGCACTTAATGTTTACCTGCCCCCTACTATCCTGCCCCTGGACTACAAGCTTCACAAGGAAAATGGCAATTGCCATCCATCCCCTACACTGTGCACAGTGCCTGATACATACGGGCTCAATCAAAGCTTGTTGAAGGAATGAACGAACCTGCCACTCAGTCAGGGTCGAAATGTGAAAAGCCACACACCTTGCTAGCTACCCAAGTAAGGTAATCAAAAAACTTTAAATGAAGTTTCTAGGATGTAATCCCTTGAGCTGAGTATATCCCCTTCAAAATCCCCACTCTGTGAGGCCACATACCCATTTCAACAATGAGGTCCCTTATTGTTTCGCTTATCTTGTTTGTACCCTGCCCTGTACCCCAAATCACTGGAGTTGCTGCTGCTGAGTGCATTGCTCAGAGTATTTATTACAGGGCTTCACATGTGTCACACACACACACACACTCTCTCTCTCTCTCTCTCTCTTATACACGCTCTTTAATTACACACTCACATATACACATTCTTCTCTCCTATACACACTCACCCTTTCATGCCCTCCCTGTCTTTCCAGCATTTCCCTGGGTATAGGAGCTGCCTGTGGAGAGGAGTAGGTGGGCAGTGACAGACTGAACACATGGGGGTGTTTCCCTTCTCTGCCGATGTTCTTCTCAAATGACAACCACATGGAGAAGGCATGAACCCACTAAAATACAGAGCAGGAGAAGAGCACGATGCAAGAGAGATGTCAACAACCGTCTGTGCAAAGAGATGTGTAAGTGAAAGGCTGGGATTTAGCAGAGTGGAGGGTCTAATGACTTGCACCCCGGGACACCGTCCCAGAGCCACCAGATACCACTGGGGATGAGGGTGTGAGTTTATTTTTTATTTATTTATTTTTTTAAACGTTTATTTATTTTTGAGACAGAGAGAGACAGAGCATGAACGGGGGAGGGGCAGAGAGAGAGGAAGACACAGAATCGGAAACAGGCTCCAGGCTCTGAGCCATCAGCCCAGAGCCCGACGCGGGGCTCGAACTCACGGACCGTGAGATCGTGACCTGAGCTGAAGTCGGACGCTTAACTGACTGCGCCACCCAGGCGCCCTGAGGGTGTGAGTTTAAAGCTGAAATAGGAAGATTGGAACAAGGTCTATAAACACAGCAGTCACGCTCCCAGATCCCCATCCCCATTTCAGATGTATTTTCTGCGTAAATGGAACCAGTAAGGCTCAGGACTCCAGAACATAAGGAGGATGTAGACTCCAGACTGAAAACTGTGCATACTGAATGGTGGGCCCCCCTCCCCTGCCACCACCACGCTTATCCTCCTTCCTGGTTCTGGTGTCTCAGCAGCTGTGTGTATCCCCTAAGCACTGGATACCAAAGGATTCATTTCTGGAGATACTAAAGAGTGCCAGAGAATAGACCAGCACGCATAGACTCTCGGGGTCTCCTGCTACAAAAGCTACTTCCCTGCTACATCACCCTGTGCACCACCCACCAGCCCACAGGCCCCACCCCCGCCCAGGCACTCCACCCCCACTAACTAGTGCCCCACTCTTAAACATAAACTGACAGCAAAGGATCACCAGGTGCTGAAGGTAAGTCCCAAATATGAAAGACAGGGTCCAAATTAGAAAAACAGGCATTTAGGGGCACCTGGGTGGCTCAGTAGGTTAAGCATCTGACTTTGCCTCAGGTCATGATCTCAGGTTTCATAAGTTAGAGCCCTGCGTCGGGCTCTGTGCTGACAGCTTAGAGCCTGGAGCCTGCTTCGGATTGCGTGTCTCTCTCTGCCCTTCTCCCAATTGCTCTCCGTCTCTCTCTCTCAAAAATAAACATTAAAAAAAAGAAACAAAATTGAGTCCTTTCTTAAAAAAAAAAAAAGAAAAAAGAACAACGGGCATTTGAGGGTAGCAGAGACAGTATGAGGCAACAATTAAAATTAAGAAACAGGCAGCCAAACCTATAATTCATATCTTCAAAGGGACTAATAAATATATTGCAACCACCAAAGAATGGAATATTGTGAAAACAATTTTAAAGGATCAATTTAAGAATAATATAGAGAACCTAGAAATAAAAAAGTTATAGCTAAAATTAAAAATTTAAAAAAAAATACTGGAAGAGAAAATTGAAGATCACTTCCAGAAAGCAGAATACCAAGATGAGATAAGCTATAGGAAAGTCAAACAAAGAAGGCTGAGGGATCAGGACAACATCCAAATGATGAAATCTCCAGAAAGAGAAACAAAAAATGGAAGAGAAGGTGAGTGTCCATTCTAAGGAGGACGTGAGTGTTCCAGCACAGTGAATGAAAAAGTCCCACCCCAAAGCAAAACAAGAGAGAATCCCATGAAATCTGGGAGAAATAAACCATCTTTAAAACTTCTAGAGAGACGTACCATGTCACATAAAAAGGAATGGGAATCAGAACACATCAGACTTCTCGACAGCAACACCGAGTGCTAAATAAGACAAGGGAAAAAAATGTCTTTAAGATTCTGGGGAATTCTTGAATTCTCCACTCATACCAATTAAATGTGAGGGCAGAATAAAGACATTTGCAGACATACAAGGATTTAAGAAGTTAATCTTCCAGCAGCCCTCTCTTAGGAACCTACTGGAGAATGCATCAGCAAAACTGGGGATGAAATCAATGAAGAGGAAACCATGAACCCCAGGAAACAGATCCTACATGGGACGGTGACGACAGGGGTGCCCAGGCCTAGATGTGAGGAAAAGGAGAGAAAGCCATGGTGGGACATCTGGAGGAAGAGTGGCTAGGACAGTTTCTGGAACTGTACTTAAACCCTGGGAAGAAATATGGATGGGTGTGTGACAGATGTACTGGAGCACTTAGAAAAGTAAAAACACAGGCATAAAGCTGTTTGAAAACATAATTTATTAATTTAAAAATTAAAAAAAAATTTTAATCTGTATGTAAAAATCAATAGGCACTTAGTATGGAGGTTCCTTAAAAAGAAAACTACCCTATGATCCAGTAATCACACCCCCAAAATACAAAAATACTAATTCAAAAGGACACAGTCAGAGAAAGACAAATACGGTATGATTTCACTCATATGTGAAATTAAGAAACAAAACAAGTGAGCAAGGTGGAAAAAAAAGAGAGAGAGAGGCAAACCAAGAAACAAACTCTTAACTACAGAGAAGAAACTGATGGTTACCAGAGGGGAGGTTGGTAGGGGGGATGGGGGAATAGGTCACAGGGCTTAAGGAGTGCCGTGTCACGATGTATGTTAGTGCTGAATGTCATTATACACCTGAAACTACCAGAACACTGTATGTTAACTATACTGGAAATAAAATAACAAAACACAACACAGCAAAACAAAATAAAAATGATAGCTGGGAAAACATTAAAAAGAAAATTTTAAAATTAGAATATAAAAGAAATTGGCACCTAGACAGTTAAGCAAAATGAAAGAAACAAGTCAATAACTAATTCCAAGAAAATGAGAAGGATGCATGAGAAAGAAAAACTACCCATAGTACATCACCTGACTGAGCGGTACCCAGAGTCTGCCTTGTCATAATACGTAAACACTGACCACCAAATTACCAAAAATTGTGAGGCTGCCTGCTGGGGGAGATTTTAAGAGAACTGAATGTGTAGGATAGGTAAATTAAGAAATAAGTAGTTCAGGGGCGCCTGGGTGGCGCAGTCGGTTAAGCGTCCGACTTCAGCCAGGTCACGATCTCGCAGTCCGGGAGTTCGAGCCCCGCGTCAGGCTCTGGGCTGATGGCTCGGAGCCTGGAGCCTGTTTCCGATTCTGTGTCTCCCTCTCTCTCTGCCCCTCCCCTGTTCATGCTCTGTCTCTCTCTGTCCCAAAAATAAATAAACGTTGAAAAAAAAATTAAAAAAAAAAAAAAAGAAAGAAGTAGTTCATTCAAACTATTTAGAAATGTGGAGATAAAGTACCGGAAGTGAAGAAATCTAAGGGTTGAAAGTGCCTCTGGGGAGTCAAAAAGGAAGAGACAGGCTGGGGGCTGTTGCCTGTTCTTCTGAGCCTTTCGGTACTCTTTGATTTTTTTTTTTTTTTTTACCTATGTATCCTTTTGTTGAAAGAAAAGTGAACTTTAACTTTAAAAGAATCAGAGAGCTGGGAAATGTATCATGGGAGACACTATGGGAATGGACGATTCCTTTTAGGGAAACCCCCACCATCAGGGATGTTCCTCCAGGTGCAACATGACCTCAATGCCAGTCACCTCCTCAGTGGGTTCCCAAGAGTGTGACAATATCCAAAGCTGCGTGCACAGAGGATTCTGGCCTCCTCTGTTGCTCGAATCTGCCTAGAGTTACCCTGGGGGTCCCCTGTGAGTGTTAGTCCCAGCCCTGCAGAACCAACCACAAGACCTTAGAGGAAGCTGCCTGACCAGGATCCGGACTCAGCCTCTGTCTCTCGGCCCAGGCCTCTGAATCCTTCTCTGGCCCAAGTTCAGAGGTCACACTCTGGACCACTGTGCAGCAGTTACAGAAAAAATGTGTACACGGGAAGCCCGAACAGCCACTGTGCGGTGTGACTGGCTCCCCACAGCTGGCCTATGGGGCACGGGTGCTGTAACAGAACCGTGAAGTCAAATGTAAGAAATCCTCCTGGTTTCAGGACAGGCAGTGGGGCTGGAACCCTTGCAGAGGACTTCCTGCCTGCCTGGCACGGGTCTAAGCAAGTCACGTGCACTTCTTATAGAAGTCTCCCAACAACCCAATGACATACGTACTGTTTGCTCCACAGATGACACGTGAGAAAATGAGGCTCGGAGAAGTGAGGTAAACTTAGCAACGTCAACTCAGTAAACCAAGATGGGGGACCTCCCGGGTCACCAGCCCAACTGTGCACTCCTGCATCTCCACCTCAACACTCAGGAAGCAGTCACCCTTCACCGCCCAGGGAAGGACAGTCAACCTGCTAAGTCAAAACCAGGACACCTATGGGCCCTGCCTTTGACAAGCCACATGGGGGCATACCTGGAACATACCAGAAGAACATCATCCAAACAGAAAGACCCACTTGGGGCCACTTCAGAGACCCACCAGTATCACCACAGTGAAAGGAGGCTGGGAACATACTGCTTCAGCTCAGTACCAAATGCCGCAGAAAAGGTAACGCTTGTGAACACTTCTGGAAGCATGTAGGTTTGGAGGGTTTTGCTTTGGTGCTGAAGTATGGAAGAAAATGGTGATTTTAATTTTAATGCTGAAATGCCTTCCTTATCTTGTAAGACTTAAGTCTAAGCTATTGACTCTAATGGTTTTTTTGTTGTTGTTGTTGTTTATTTTTGTTTTAATTTAAATCCAAGTTAGTTAACATACAGTGATTTCAGGAATAGAATTTAGTGATTCATCACTTATATGTAATACCCAGTGCTCATCCCAACAAGTCTCCTCCTTAATGCCCCTCACCCCTTTAGGTCTTCCCCCCCACCCAACACTCTGCCAGCAACCCTCAGTTTGCTCTCTGTATTTAAGAGTCTCTTATGGTTTGTCTCCCTCTCTGTTTTATATTATTTTGGCTTCCCTTCCCTCACATCCATCTGTCTTGTATCTTAAATTTCACATGAGTGAAGTCATATGATATTTGTCTTTCTCTGAATGACTTATTTTGCTTAGCATAGTACACTCTAGTTCCATCCACACTGTTGTAAATGGCAATATTTCATTCTTTTCTGACCGTTGAGTAATATTCCATTGTATATATAAACCACATATTCTTTATCCCATCATCTGTCAATGGACATTTGGGCTCTTTCCATATTTTGGCTATTGTCGATAGTGCTGCTATATACATTGGGGTACATGTGTTCCTTCGAAACAGCACACCTGTATCTTTTGGATAAATACCTAGTAGTGCAATTGCTGGGTCGTAGGGTAGTTCTATTTTTAATTTTTAAGGAACCTCCATACTGTTTTCCAGGGTAGCCACACCAGTTTGCATTCCCACCAGCAGTGCAAAAAGGTTCCTCTTTCTCCACATCCTCGCCAACATCTATTGTTGACTGAGTTGTTAATGTTAGCCATTCTGACAGGTGTGAGGGTATCTCATTGTGGTTTTGATTTGTATTTCCCTGATGCTGAGGGATGCCGAACATTTTTTCATGTGTCTGTTAGCCATCTGGAGGTCTTCTTGGGAAAAGTGCCTATTCATGTCTTTTGCCCATTTCTTCACTGGATTATTTGTTTTTTGGGTGTTGAGTTTGATAAGTTCTTTATAGATTTTGGGATACTAACCCTTTATCTGATATGCCATTTGCAAATATCTTCTCCCATTCTGCCGGTTGCCTTTTAGTTTTGCTGATTGTTTCCTTCACTGTGCATAAGCTTTTTTATCTCAGTGAGGTCCCAATAGTTCATTTTTGCTTTTGTTTCCCTTGTCTCTGGAGACATGTCAAGTAAGAAGTTGCTGTGGCCAAGGTCAAAGAGGTTGTTGCCTGCTTTCTCCTCTAGAATTTTGATGGTTTCCTGTCTTATGTTTAGGTCTGTCATCTATTTTGAGTTTATTTTTGTGTATGGTGTAAGAAAGTGGTCCAGGTTCATTTGTCTGCATGTCACTGTCCAGTTTTCCCAACACCATTTGCTGAAGAGACTGTCTTTTTTCCATTGGATATTCTTTCCTGCTTTTGTCAAAGATTAGTTGGCCATATGTTTGTGGGTCCATTTTTGGGTTCTCTATTCTGTTCCATTGATCTATGTGTCTGTTCTTGTGCCAGTACCATACTGTCTTGATGATTATAGCTTTGTAATACAGCTTGAGGTCTGGAATTGTGATGCCTCCAGTTTTGGTTTTCTTTTTCAGGATTGCTTTAGCTATTCAGGGTCTTTTCTGGTTCCATATTTATTTTAGGATTGCTTGTTCTAGCTCTGTGAAGAATGCTGGTGTTATTTTGATAGGTATTGCATTGAATATGTAGATTGCCTTGGGTAATATCGACATTTTAACAATATTTATTCTTCCAAGCCATGAGCATGGAATGTTTTTCCATTTTTTTGTGTGTGTCTTCTTCAATTTCTTTCATAAGCTTTCTATAGTTTTTAGTGTATAGGTTTTTTACCTCTTTGGTTAGGTTTATTCCTAGGTATTTTATGGGTTTTGGTGCAATTGTACATGGGATCAATTCCTTGATTTCCCTTTCTGCTGCTTCATTATTGGTGTATAGAAATGCAACTGATTTCTGTACATTGATTTCATATTCTGCAACTTTGCTGAATTCATGTATCAGTTCTAGCAGTTTTTTGGTGGAGTCTGGGTTTTCCACATAAAGTATCCTGTCGTGTGCGAAGGGTGAAAGTTTGACTTCCTCCTTGCCAATTTGGATGCCTTTTATTTCTTTGTGTCGTCTGATTGCTGAGGCTAAGACTTCCGACACTATGTTGAATAAGTGGTGAGAGGGAGACATCCTTGTCATGTTCCTGACCTTAGGGGGAGAGCTCTCAGTTTTTTCCCACTGAGGATAATGTTAGCGGTGGGTCTTTCACATATGGCCTTTATGATCCTTTTATTCCTACTTTCTTGAGGGTTTTTCTCAAGAAAGGATGCTGTATTTTGTCAAATGCTTTTTCAGTATCTCTTAAGAGGATCATGTGGTTCCACTGGTTTTAAAAGGGTGTCTACACTCAGGCAAGGCCCCGTGTTTTCACTGCATTCCTCTGCTTGCGAGACACAGAGGTCCTGGAGCTCACCTGTGTAAGGGGGAGGGTAGGCAAATGCAACCAAAACTAGTACACAAGCACACAGAAACCAAGACAAGTCTGAGCAAGCCGACCTCAGTGAAAGACAGCGCTTTCGCTTCTCTGGAGGGCCGACACCCAGCTCAGGCCTCCCTGGGGTGGGGGGCACGCTGGACTTTCACCTGATGCCACACCTGCCCAGTCTGCTCCACTGCGTCCCCCACGTGTTGTGGGTAAAAACACCGCACTCACTAACATTCATGGTGTACATCCTGTGTGCCAGGAGCCTAAGTGCAGTATTTTATTCGCCCTAGATCATTAGAGTAAGCAATGCATTTATACGACAACACTACAAGTTACGATGATGATAATGAGTTACTATCTATTTCATAGATGAGGAAACTGAGGAATGAAAGGGTCTTGGCTCAATCAATCATGGTATGCTTATGCCATAGAATATTTACTCGCTTCTTAAAAAGGATGTGGTAGGGGTGGCTGGGTGGCTCAGTGGGTTGAGCGTCCGACTTCGGCTCAGGTCATGATTTCGCGGTCCGTGAGTTCAAGCCTCGCGTCGGGCTCTGTGCTGACAGCTAACAGCCTGGAGCCTGTTTCAGATTCTGTATCTCCATCTCTCTCTGCCCCTCCCCCCGTTCATGCTCTGTTTCTCTCTGTCTCAAAAGTAAATGAACGTTAGGAAAGTAATTTGAAAAAAAAAAAAAAGGATGCGGTATATTTATAATTGTGTCCATGGTATATTAAGTGTGGGGAAAAATCTTCTTACCAAGAAGCTTAAGAGAGAACCTATCTACACAGCTCTTAGCTGCAGGGACAAGACGAACACTCCAGTCAAGGAACAGGCTGTGGCCATGAGCCAGCGGTTCACAGAAGCAAGACAAATGGCCAATGAACACGAAAATATGTTCCACCTACGTACTTATTAAATTCAAGTGCCAACAAGATGCCACTTTTCTTTACCAAATACACGTTTCAAAGAGGGGAGATGGCAACAGTCAAGGGAGGCTATGGGGGAAAGACGCACCCCAACTGTTACTGGCGTGAGTATAAAGTAGTATAACTTTAAATGAGATTAATTCGGTGCTGCATATCAAATGCCTTAAAAATAGACATGCACATGGGTCACAGTATGACCAAAGAATTCCACTCCTGGGCAGAGAGCCTCAGGAAGAGATCAGATGTGAACACAAGAATACACACATCATTTGTTCATTCACATTGAACTTCTGAGCGCCTAGCTCTGATCACAGTGCAGATGATAGGCAGTTGAACAAGCTGAACCTGGTCACTGACCCCCAGGGTCACAGTCTCGATGGGGGAAGACACACAATAAACAGATATGTAAGATAATTTTAGGGCATGCTAAGTGCCTTTATAAAATAGGGGAATGGGGACAGTGACTGAAGAGTCTGCTTCGGGGGGGTGACCAGGGAAGCTCTCTCTAATAAGGTGCCTCAGTGTTGATACCTGGATGACAAGAAGAAACAGTCATGTGAGATGTGGAGGAACAGCCTTGCAGGGCAAGGGAACAGCTACCATGAAGACAGGGTAGAAACCAGCCAGATGGATCAAAGGGACAGAAAGGGGGGCTCTGTGACTGGAGTGGGGTCAGACAGGAGGAGTGTTATCTATATGTCCGTTGGGGCACAGTGTTTAAAGGCAAAAGGTGTGGGGGGGGGCGGTGCCTGGGTGGCTCAGGTCATGATCTCACAGGTAATGAGTTTGAGGCCTGAGTCGGGCTCTGCACTGACAGCTCAGAGCCTAGAACCTGCTTCAGATTCTGTGTCTCCCTCTCTCTCTAACCCTCCCCCACTTGCACTCTGTCTCTCTCTCTCTCTCAATCAAGAATAAATAAGAACAGGGGCGCCTGGGTGGCGCAGTCGGTTAAGCGTCCGACTTCAGCCAGGTCACGATCTCGCAGTCCGTGAGTTCGAGCCCCGCGTCAGGCTCTGGGCTGATGGCTCAGAGCCTGGAGCCGGTTTCCAATTCTGTGTCTCCCTCTCTCTCTGCCCCTCCCCCACGTGCACTCTGTCTCTCTCTCTCTCAATCAAGAATAAATAAGAACAATAACAAAACAAAGGCAAAAGGGGGGAATGATAAATTTCTAATGGTTAAGGAACATCCTTACAGTAGATGGATGACTCAGCACCACTGGAAATGATTTTGAGGCCACGTATCTAGGCTCATGGAAAGTTCAGGGGAAAAGACGAAGTTACAAAATAATTTACGTAGTACAATGTCATATTTTGTTTCTTAAAAATCATCTGTGTACACAAAGATCGAGACAAATATAAAGGAAAGCATTAACTACCGTCTGGTCGTGAGCAGTTGAGATTTCTGGGTATTTTCTGGTGTTCTCTTTCTTAATTGAGGCATAATGGACATACAGCGTTATACCTTTTGACTCTACGCAGTTATATTGTACCTTTTGACTCTACGCAGCTTTTATAATAAAAACAACAATCTAAAAGACTTCGTTTGATGGGGTGAGAAACGACGATCTGTCGGATTTAAACTTGAGAAACACTTTGTAAATCAGCTACCCAACCAAGCTGCCCGCAGAGGGGCTGTGCAGTAAATCCTCGCAGCCATCAACAGTTCTTCGATGTCAGCATCAAGTTCGCCTTGCCTAACGAGGGGTTCTCAAAAGACACCACGGCTCACCACCAGGCTAACTAGCAGACTGGCCAACCCGTTCACACCCTGGTGTCTTAAGGGAGCCCACCCACAATTCAAAGATGTATCCGGCAGACACAAAACAATCAAAGGGGCCGGGAAACTCTGCAGACATTCCAAAGGAAATATCTGGCTGACACTGTGAATAAGAATGAAGTTCAAAGGGCTCTCGACGTGTTAGATCATCCACTGTGGAAACACAGACACTTGGCCCAGGTCGGACAGTGGCCAACCGTGAAGCCATTTCACCTCTTCGTCAGAGCAGTTTAGGCACAGCACAGAGAATGGGAGCCCAAGTGGCCTTCCTTCTGACTCCCTAACAGGCTGTGTGCCCAAAAGGCTTTCTAAAACTCTACAGTGGAAAGAGCCATCTGCCTGAGGACGAGTCCAGAAACTCTTGGTTGTTGTTTGGTTTTGATTCCATTTGCACGATTTTATCATTTTGTATCCTGAACAGCCGGCTCAGGTCTGCCACAGACTTTCAGCTGGGATGTCTAACATTTTTTAGTGAAAGAAATGAATGCACACCTCTGTCCCTGAGGCTGCCCCATCTCCCTTAGTCTCTGCGATTTCCTGCCTCCCTGGCTTCGCTCCTGGGGCTCCCTCTGGAACCTCGTTGTGTGGAACGTTCTCCTCACTTAGGGCCTGGCTGAAGGACCCCTGGCCCTGGAAAGCCCCCCTGGTGATACACAATCAGGTATTTGCCAACTGGCTGAATGAGTAAGGAAAAGAGCGGGCAATGAGAAAATGCACAAACTACAGCTGGCACGAGGGGCTACGCAGAACACCCTTCTTCATTCTACCTGCCGCACGGCTGCCGTGACTCCAGCAGGCACAGAGAAGACTGCTTCTTGAGGCGGGGCAGGGTGCAAGAAAGCAGAGGCCCCCGGGGACACCCCCAGAAATCAGGAGCCCTGCTTCTGCACCTGCTGGGGGTGGGGGGGAAGACAGACACACAGAGGAGTCAGTTCTTGGGGACTGCAAAGCCATAAGCGGGGAAATGGGATGTAAACACGGGCAGGGTGCTCGGCTAAAGCAAAGTGGAAATGTCCGCTCCATTCTGGGTCACTGGGAAAGATGGCTGGGGCCACAGTGCTCCTGCCTCTGCCACGTCCAGATGGCCGGCCAGGACACAGCCCTGGGTCTCCACGCGGAGACCTGCACCGAGAACAGCAACAGGTTTCCCTGCGGCTGGTTGGCAGCCACACAGAGGCGGGTTCCTCTCCACCACAACCTATGACAGAACTGCAGATGACATAGCAGTGGTCAAGCATGAACTCTTCAATCAATACCACTCAGACATCCTGTGAAACCAAAAATGCAACTAGAGCTCTACCTCACATACAAACAAATTCCGGGTGGGTTAAAGATTAAAGTGGAAAGCAAGATTTTAAAGCCTTTCAAAAAAATGTTAAAAAATCTTTATGATTTCAATAGAGGAAATTGTTAAAGAAATGGATGCATGTGTAGGAAAAATCCGTGAGAGAGAAGATTGATGAATTTTACGACCCTGAAACTTAAAACCTCAGTACTGCAAAGGACACTAAAAACAGTAAAAAGACAAGCCTCAGACAGTGAGCGATGCAGGACTCACAGTGGATTAATATCCAAAATAAATAAAGAACTCCTACAAATCAGTGAGAAAAAGAGATAAGCCAAAAGAAGAATGATATACAATATGGAGAAACCATGGGAGGGAACGTTCAACCTCTCTAGGAAATGCAAATTAAAAATGACAATGTTATATCATTCAAAGCAAACCACTGACTAACCTGTAAATATCTGACAAAAACGAGTAGGGCACAAACTGGCACAGCCACTTTGGAGAACACATTTACTAAATTCAGTAAGGTGAAAATGACCCAGCAATTCCACACCGTAAGTGCTCCCTAGAGAAATTCTTAGCACAAAGATATGAAGGTATTAGGTGCAACCCTGTTTATGATGGTAAATTATCAGAAATAACCCAAATCCTTATCAACAAAAGGATGAATAAATATGCCATAGTATATTCATGCAACAGATTTTTATACAGCCTTGAAAATACATTGACTAGAGCTGTATGTATCACCAAGGATAAATCTCGAAAACCATGCTTAGCGAAAGAACAAGTTGAAAAATATGCACAATATGATGATGGATTCCACATGGAAGTCATCTATACAAAGTCTGAAAACAGGAAGAATGTATAGGAATGAAAAATACCAAACTCAGTAGTTACTCTGGGTAAAGAAGGATGCATGGTCCGAAGGGTACACAGGCACCAATAAGGTTTTCTCTCTCTCTTATTGAAAAAAACAAAGATCCCACATAAACGTAGTGAAATACTAATATCTGAAGAAGCTGTATGATAGTTACATGGATATTTGTTACATTACTCTGTATACTTTTCTATATACAGCTGACCCTTGAACAACACCGGTTTGTGTGGATGCACTTCTTTGCGAATTGTGTGTGCGTGCGTGCGTGTGTGTGTGTGTGTGTGTGTGTGATAAATACAGTTTGGTACTATGAATGTATTTTCTTTTTCTCACTGTTTTCTTAATAACATTTTTTCCCCTCTAGCTTACTTTATTGTAAGAATACAGTACGTAATACATATAACAAAAAAAGATGTTAATTGACTGTTTTATGTTATCAGTAAAGCTTCTGGTCCACAGTAGGCTATTAGTAGTTAAGTTTTGGGGGAGTCAGCGGTTATATATGGATTTTCAATTGTGCCAGTGGTGGGGGGGGTTCAGTGCCCCAAACCCCCTTATTCAAGAACTGTATATGAAATATTTAGTAATACAATTTTTAATTTAAAAAAATCAGATCAGGGCACCAGGGTGGCTTAGTTTGCGAAGCATTTGATTTTGGCCCAGGTCATGATCTCACGGTTTGTGAGTTCAAGCCCCACATTGGGCTCTGTGCTGACAGCTCAGAGCCTGGGGCCTGCTTCAGATTCTGTGTCTCCCTCTCTCTCTGCCCCTTCCCTACTTGCACTCTGTCTCTCTCTCAAAAATAAATAAACATTTAAAAAAATCAGATATCGTAGACACCTTAAAAAAAAAAAAAGGAGTAGGGCCTTCAAATACTCATAAATGTAAAAGGCGAAGAGTTGCGAGAGGAAACACAGGACGCCCGACTGAATTAAATGTGAATTTCAGATACACGAGAAACAGTGAATAATTTTTTTCAAATTTAAAAAATTTCAAATTTTTCAGATTTCATTGGGCATCTGATCAGTTTTATTTGCTAAATCTGGCAACGCAAACAAGGGGGTGTGCCCTGAGGCTCTTTGCAGTGAAAAACTGGACAGAGATGACGCTGGGCATCAGGAGAATGCTCGTGTAGAGCGTTCAGCCTGTCATGGAGCATCACACTCCAGGGAATGAGAACGTGTTAGTCCTATTCGCATTAATCTAGAAAGATCTAACCGGCATACACATCGTTTGGGAAAAATAAAGCAAGAGCTTGCTGCGTGATCTAATTTATATTAAAAAGTCAAGTTATAGCAACCTAGTTCTGTAAGTCATTTAAATGCGTAAGTGCCGAGGGAAAAGGAAAAAAAAAAGAACAAACTGATGAGAGTGGCTAACAGAAATTAGGGGTGTGGTAGAGAGTGACTTGAGCTTTCGGCTGTATTATTTGATTTTTTTTAAATAAGAAGATTTTTTTGTATCCCTTATTTAATTAAAAATAAATACTTTTTTTTTTTTGCAAAAAAGCGGGGGGGGAACAAGCCTAGAAGGATACTTCCAAACTGCTAATAATATGCGTAGGATTAAGAAGAAAAGAAAGGTAATATTCTCATTCTTCAGTTCATATAATTCTGTATGATTTGGATTTTTTGAAATGAGCTTTTATAATTTTTTAAATGTCATGAAGATATTTTTAATTAAAAAAAAGGGGGGGCAGGGTTCACTAATCCTCTCTCTACCACAGGATCCAGAGAGTAAGAGAGACTTATTGTGGAGGATGCGTCTGCTGAATGAGGAGAAGAAGAGACAGGAGCTGCTCCCAAGGCTAGTTCCTCTCTGTCTTTGCTAACCAGGGCACAGTATTTCAAAGCCCTTTCCTCACGGGACCCTGGGATAACAACCTATGCCTCACACCACCCAATCCCTACTCTCCTGGGCCAGGAGAGCAGGAGAACGTAGCAGTTTAGAACACGGGCTTTGGTACTGGACAGATGCGAGCTCAAATCGTGGCTTCACCACTTAGTAGCTGTGCGACCTTGGCTGAGTTCCTCAACCTCTCTGGGCCCCAGCGTGTGCCTCCGTAAAGGGAAACAATAGATTCTACCTCAGACAGTTGTGTAATTATTAAAAGAGACAGTGCAAATTAAGAGCTCTGCCCGGCGGCTAGAACACAGTAATCCCTTAGTCAGTGGCAAATA
Source organism: Herpailurus yagouaroundi (assembly GCF_014898765.1). Lineage (NCBI taxonomy): Eukaryota > Metazoa > Chordata > Mammalia > Carnivora > Felidae > Herpailurus > Herpailurus yagouaroundi. Next base: position 48,739,861 of record NW_024412401.1, on the reverse strand, counting down.
CTGGTGCTGATGTAGCAGAAACACTCCTTCCCACACTCAGGTAGGCGGGCTGATCTGGCCTTAAACGGGGACCCCTACCTGCCTATGTAGTCATCGCTAGGGTGCAATTCACGTCTTTACTTTTCCTTCCGCGGATATTTACTAAGCGCTCAGACACGCGAGGCATTGCACGGTGCTCTTCCGCACACGCAAATATGAGTAGGCACGGTCCCTTCCTCAGAGGAAGGCCGACAGGTAAGCTGAATAAGCAGCGAGGGTGCAGTGTGTACACGGAGGAGACCAAGGTTTGATCTCCGCTCATCCACACCTGTTGTGTGATCTCAGGAAGAGCCCTCGAGCTCTCCTGGGCTTCACCATTGTGTGAAGGAAATACTGTCTGTGGAAACAACTAGCACAGGCCCAGACAGAGCAGGGATGTTCGGAGTTACCAGAAGAGCAAGGAGAGCTCCCTTAGTACCACAATGGAGGGAAGTGCTCGGAAGGACGAGAAAGCACATCGGGGCGCAGGGAGGGGCGCGGCGTGGCAAAAGTTAGAGGAGCAGCATCAGGCGGGATGCGCTGAGGAGCAGAGGTGGGAGGAGCCAGAACCTGGGGGAGCAGAGCAGGTGCAGGAGTTAGGACTCGCCCCAATGCTTCAAGGACAAACCCTGAGGTTGAGAAGAGAGGGACGAGTCCTCTTGGAAGAGGCCACCTGGGACCTGAATAGTGAAGGCTGACCTTGGTGACAGTAGAGACAGAAAGGGATAGTGTAAAAGATGACACGGGGGTAGAATCCAAGAACCTGCTTGCCAGGGGTGGGGGCCGTGACCGGGGGCGGGGGGGTCCAGGAAGAGCCTGGTCTCCACCTGGTAGAAGGAGTTGGCAGGAGGGGCGGTTGTGGTTTGGGGGGCTGGGTGGGCAGTGGTGAGGAAACAGAAGACGGTTCATTCTGGGAATACTCAGGTTGAGTGCCACCACTGCAACACGTGGACGAGTCTGGCAGGCAGATGGAAACATGGGTCTGGCCAACAACGGCGGCCCGAGCACAGGCTGCCCACGTGCGGATGCGGCTCGGCTCCGGGTGGCTGGGACCCAGGCCGGAGGAGAGCGCACCGTGATGGAGGCTGGGACACAACCCGGGGATGTCGTAGTGCTGGGGAGGGACTACACGGGAGGGGAAACTGGAGAAGAATGACGTAGAAAGCAGCTGAAATCACATTCCAGGGATAAGAGTGTTTGAAGAAAGAAGGGCTATAGAAGAATATTTGATGACCTAAGAAAATAGTACAATAATACACTAAAAACACACAATGCGATAATAAGCACAGTGTGTGGTACAGATACATCAGAAACAGAATAGAGAGCAGAATCCCATTACTGTTGACCCCCCTCACACACACACGCCGAAGAAAAAACTGAGAAATACAGGTCACGATGTTACTGGCATTGTTCCTCTGAGTGTAGGATTACAAACCCCTTTTTTCCCTCCTTGTACTTTCTATCTTCCAAACGGTCCACAGGGAGCATAGGCCAGTTCTGCATTCAGAAAACGGATTATGTTCAGGGAGGAAGGAACTGGCCAACAGTGTCCAAAGTTGAGATGAGATCAAGGAGAGTAAGAATTAGGAAAAAGCCATCGGAGGGAGACAATTCGGAAGTAAGGGTGAGTGGAGACCGTGAAGAAGAGGAGAGGCAGAAACAACCTTCGAGGGAAAGGACTATTAAGACAGCAGCTGGGGGGGACAGTAAGGTGAAGGAAGGTGATGGGGGTGGTGCTGCATCAGTTTCTAGGAACAGAGGGGACCGCAGTACGTTTGTGTGGAAGGAAAAGAGGGAGAAGAGGGAGGGAGAATGAGAGGGATTCACAAGCAAGAACCCAGGCAGGAAGGAGAGGGAATGAGGATTCTCCTGGGAAGATTAATCTCGGGAAGGAAGAGGGCTACCCAAGGATACGCACCTCTTCCCTTTTGCTCAGGTCCGTAAATTGCGCGCAGGCAGGGACCGCATCTGACATTCACGATTCCCAGGACCCAGCACAGGACCTACACTCGTTGGGGCCCAATACATGTCTGCCAGTCAGCGGACGCTTCCTCTCCCCTTTAGCTCCATCTCTAAAGTTTCAGAAAGCCTCTGAGCCCACGAGAGCAGGCTTATACAAAGAAGCATGCCCAGTTGATGTAGGGAGGCTATATGAATGCTCATTAACAAGCAACTGCACGGGTCTGAAAGATTCTGGAGACCCCCACCTTGACACTCCAAGACATCTAAGTGCCTTCCCAAATACAAGAAGGAAGTTTCTCTCTCTGGCCAATTCAACTGACCTCAAGGTAGGTCCATTTGTAAGATGCGGTTTCTGCATGCAATTCAATAAAGTCAAAAAAACCCCAAATGGGTCTGAGATCAGGAGGCAATGTCTTTGGTAAGCTGTACTGTTTTTGCCTTAGCTGGGGCCCTAGCAGATATGGTTAAGAAAAGAGCAAAAACTAGGAATTCTGGGATCGGCAGAAAATCCAGTGACTCCACAAGGCTTCCCCCAGGCCTTCAGGAAGGAGGCTGGCCTGCACCCCGGCCCAGGCTCCCCTGCTCCCTGCTGCTGACTCCACCTCTGCCCCAGCTCTCGGGCGACACCTGCAGTGGGGAGGACAGCCTCCTGCTGGAGACAACCACCTGCGACCGCAGGGCCTGGCTCTGGGCCTCTGGCCGGTTTTGACAAAGGGGCCCTTGGAAGAGAGCCAAGAAGACCAGGAGGACGGAAAGAGTTAAACCGCTGGGGTATAAGGGAGGACACTTGAACTCGTGCTGCTCATGCATGCGTCACACTCAGTGACAGGAGGCAGGAAAGCAAAGGAGATGAACTGGCACTTGCGGCTAAGTCACCCTTCTTATTTACTCTGCTGCTCGGCTCTCAAACCACACTGCCAGCTGTAATTGCATTTCAATTCATGTTTAACACAAACATAACTTAGCTGGATGTTGGCATCCGCTATCCCAGGCACGGAAAGGCAGAACAAAGGAGCCAGCTAATTCAATTCAATAAACATTTTTTGCGTGCCTGGTGGGGTATGTATACTCTCGGGCACTGTGCAGGGAACTGGGGGTGCAGCCACATGAAAGACACTGTTCCACAGCCTCCAGGGGCCTCACAGGAAGGTGCGCATGGGCAGACCTCTGCAATCAGAGTGGTAAGAGCTGCAAGAGAGGGAAGTACCAAAACACAAAGAGTTCCAACACAGTTCCCCAGGGAGAGGAATGGCGTGCACGCACAAGGGCACACAGGCAAGAATGGGAACAGCACATTTGGAGAAGCACACAGAGCTGAAGGGGGCAGGATGGGGGTAGAAAGGCAGTGAAGGGGCAAATCAAGAAAAAGGTCTGAGATCCCAGTGAAGCCCATCCATTTGATAAACACCTACCCAGTGTTAATTGCCAGGTGTCTAAGTAACACAATGAATTGGTCTCTGAATCTAGGAACAGAGAGCTGGAGAAGAATTCGGAGCAGGAGTAGTCTGCTTCTTTTAGAAAGTTTCCATCTGCAATCACATAGGGAAGACTGGAGGTCAGAATGGAGTTAGGGAGATGGGTGGGGAGACACTTCAGCAGGTCTTAGCAAAGGAGAGTAGAGATGCTATTAATGGATATCTGCTTAGTCAGCAGGCCAATGCTTTCTTAAACTCTTCCCCCTCACAACACAGTGGAATTTGCAATCATATCATTTCCTACTGCATAAACCTTACAAACTTGTCATTTGCTTAAACCATGGTCCAAAGGGTCATGGGGGCAGCCAAGGAATAGAAAGGGAAATCAGAAGCAATAAAATAATTCAATGAGGTTGTTGGACACAAGATAAATGTATTTAAAACTTTTTTTCTTGGGGCTCCTGGGTGGCTCAGTTGGTTGGGTGTCCGACTTTGGCTCAGGTCATGATCTCACGGCTTGTGGGTTTGAGCCCCACATCGGGCTCTGTGCTGACAGTTTAGAGCCTGGAGCCTACTTTTGCCTCTGTGTCTCCCTCTCTCTCTGCTCCTCCCCTGCTCACACTCTGTGTCTCTCTCTCAAAAATAAATAAACATTTAAAAATTTTTGTTTTTTATGAGAGAGAGAAAGAGCACACGCACACATGAGCAGGGGAGGGGTAAAGAGAGAGGGAGACAGAATCCGAAGCAGACTCCAGGGTCTGAGCTGTCAGCAAAGAGCCCAACACGAGCTCGAACTCACAAAACTGTGAGATCATGACCTGAGCCGAAGTCGGACACTTAACCAACTGAGCCATTCAGGCATCTCATGATAAATGTATTTTAAAAGTTAGTTTTCCTTTATACAAACTATGCAAGCCAAAACTAATAATCGTTTGAAGAAAACAATGAGAAAAAATAGTACCATGCACAATAGCAATATCAATTATCAATTAAATTAGCTCTGTAAAACAAAAGGAGAAGCTTCCCCCTCTTTTTTGAAAGCTCTAAGATAGTTTGAAGATGTGGGAATTACCTGTTCCTTGACAATTTTAGGGAGTGCTACCTTAAAACAATTTGGGTCTGATGCTTTTGTTAGAAATAACTCTCTAATGACTTTTCCAATTTCTTCCTTCAATGCACGTTTGCGATAGGATTTCTTCTTAAATAGCAGTGGAAATGATCTAACTCATCAAGATTTTTAATTTTAGTCGCATAAGACTGCATATAATAGTTACACATCATATTCTCTTACAATTTTCAAATCTCTTTATACTCTTACTTTCCTTCTCTCAATCAAAATTCTGCTTATCTTCATTTTATTTCCATTTACTGCCATATTTGCTACAAGTTTATCTATTCTGCTTTTTACAAAGAATCAATTCTCAATTAACAATTCTTTCTTCCTTTACTTCTAATTTCTGATCTCATTTTTGTTATTTCCTTCTAGGATTTGTCTACCTACTTGAACTTTGGGACAATATCAAGTAGACAAATATACATGTAACTAGAGCCCCCACAAAATGGAGAGGTGAGAAAGAACTATTTTAACAATTATCAAAAACTTTCCAACTGCAACAACAGCAGAATATACATATACTTTCTCAGGTATACATACAACATTTACTAAGACAGATCATCTAGGCCTGAACCACAGCCCACAGGCTAAATCTAGCCAGTAGCCTGTTTGTGTACAGTCTATGAATTACAAATGGTTCTATATTTTTTAAGGGTTAAAAAAAATCAATATACATATTTGGTCCACAAAGCTTAAAATATTTACTATCTGGACTTTTACAGAAAAAGTTTGCTGACTCTTGCACCAGGCCAAAAAACTAAGTTTATTCTCTGATGGCCTAGAATGAAGTAAGTTATCACTAACAGAAATATATCTAGAAAATTCACAATACATGGGAGTGAGACAACACATATCTAAATAGCTTATGGTTCAAAGAAGAAACCAAAAGGTGAATTAGACAGTACTGTGAATGGAATTAAAATTAAACACAACATATCAACATTTGAGGGATGCAGCTAGTGCAAGGTGTAGAGGGAAATTCATAGTACTAAAAATGCTTATACGAATAATGATGAAATGTCTCAAATCAATGACTATAACTTTAACCTTAAGAAGCTAGAACATTAAATCTAAAGAAAGCAAAGAAAATAATAAAGAGAAAACAATAACATAGAAAAGAAAAAATAATAGAGAAAATCAATAAAACCAGAAGCTGGTTCTTTCAAGATGGATGAAATTGATAAAACCCTAGGTAGCCTGAGCAAGAAAAGAGAGAGATGACACCAACTGCCATTATAGGAAATGAAAGAGAAGACATCCTATGGATCTTGAAGATATTAAAAAGACGATAAGGAAATATTATGAACAACTTTATGCCCAGGCACTGGAAACCTTCAGTTAATTGGAAAAATTCCCTCATACAAATTACCAAAGCTCATTCAAGAAGAGATAAACAGCATTATATCTACTTAAAAACTTGAGTTTATAAAACCTTCCCATGACCAAGTCCAGATAGCTTCACTGGTAAATCCCATAAACATTTGAAGAAATAATACCAATTCTAGGGGTGCCTGGGTGGCTCAGTCAATTAAGCGTCCAACTTCAGCTCAGGTCATGATCTCATGGTTCATGAGTTCAAGCCCCACGTCAGGCTCTGTGCTGACAGCTCAGAGCCTGGAGCCTGCTTCAGATTCTGTGTCTTCTCTCTCTCTCTGCTTTTCCCCCCACTCATGCTCGCTCTCTCTCCCTCTCTCTCTCTCTCTCAAATAAACATTAAGAGAAAAAAATTTTTAAAGAAATAATACCAATTCTACACCAAATATTCCAGAAGATATATGAGGAACTTACATGAGAAAGACATATTTCCCAACTTATTATATGAGACCAGCATTACCCTAATATCAAAATCAGACAGAGATACGATAAGAAAAGAAAACTGCAGGCCAACAAATATTTCTCATGCATATGTACATAAACTGTTCTAACAAAATTTAGGAAATTGAATCTAACAATATGTTAAAAGGACAACATATTATGTCCATGTGATGCTGATCCCCAAAAAGGCAAGTTTGGTTTAACATCCCAAAAGCAACCAGTATATTTCATCATATTAAAAGATTAAAAAGCAAAAACTACATGATCATCTCAATATAGATAAAGCATTTGACAAAATTCAATATCCATGTATGATAAAAGCTTTCTGGAAGGGTACTTCCTATGCCTATGAAACAGTACCTACAAAAAGTCTACAGCTAACACTATATTCAAGTGAGACACTGTATGCTGTTCCCCCTGAGACATGGAACGAGGCAAGTGAGTCTGCCTTCACCAGGTTAACTCAGGTGTACTGAGTGCTAGCCAAGTGTACTGGAAGTTCTAGCCAGTGTGGTAAGGTAGAGATAAACAAACAAATAACAGGGCATAATTGTTTTTACTCACAGACAACATGACTGTCTATGTAGAAAAGTTGTAAGGAATATTCAAAGAAGCTATAAAAACTAATCAAAGTTGCAGAATATCTGATGGATATACAAAAATCAATTGTATTTCTATAAACTAAAATGGAATTAGGGGTGCCTGGGTGGCTCAGTCAGTTGAGCATCTGACTTCCGCTCAGGTCACGGTCTCAGGTTTGTGAGTTCGAGCCCCCCATCAGGCTCTGCTGACAGCTCAGAGCTTGGAGCCTTCTTTGGATTCTATGTCCCTCTCTCTCTCTGCCACTCCCCAACTCATGCTCTGTCTCTCTCTCCTTCAAAAGAAAATAAACATTAAAAAAATGAAAAAAAAAAACTAAAATGGAATTAAAATGAAAATAAATGACATTTACAATAGCATCAAAAGTATGAAATTCTTTTTTTCAAAAATTTTTAATGTTTATTTTTTTTTGAGAGAGAGACAGTGCATGAATACAGGAGGGGCAGAGAGAGGGAGACACAGAACCTGAAGCAGGCTCAAGGCTCTGAGCCATCAGCACAGAGCCCGACCCCAGGGTTGAACTCAGGGAATGGTGACATCATGATCTGAGCAGAAGTCAGACGCTTAACTGACTGAACCACTCAGGTACCCCAAAAAGTATGAAATTCTTAAGGATAAATGTGGCAAAAGATCTGCATGAGTTGTACACTGAAAACCAAAAAGGATCTACCAGAGAAACGAAGGAGGACTTAGATAAATAAAGAGATGAACCATGTTAATAAATCTGAAGGTTCAATATTGTTAAGATGATGATTCTATGCAAATGGGTCCATACATTGAGTACAACCCCAATCACAAGTCCTAGCAGGCCTTTTCTTTAGAAACTGACATGCTGGGGCGCCTGGGTGGCGCAGTCGGTTGGGCGTCCGACTTCAGCCGGGTCACGATCTCGCGGTCCGTGGGTTCGAGCCCCGCGTCGGGCTCTGGGCTGATGGCTCAGAGCCTGGAGCCTGTTTCCAGTTCTGTGTCTCCCTCTCTCTCTGCCCCTCCCCTGTTCATGCTCTGTCTCTCTCTGTCCCAAAAATAAATAAAACGTTGAAAAAAAAAATTAAAAAAAAAAAAAAAAAGAAACTGACATGCTGATTCTAAAATTTATATTAAAATTCAAAGGACATTTTTGATATCCCAGAATAACCAAAATAGCTAGAAAAGAATAAAGTTTGAGGATTGCCTGATTTTAAGAATTATCACAAAACTACAGAAATCTAAGGGTGCAGTTTTAGCATGTAGACAGATATTTGCATCATGGAATAGAATATGGAGCCCAGCAATATACCTATAAATACATGATCGTTTGATATTTCACAAAGGTGCCGAAGCAATTCAGTGAAGAAAGGATAATCTTCACTTCAGCTATTTGTAAAGATGACCCTTGATCCCTGTATCTTATCATATATAAAAATTAACTTCAAGTAAGTTTGGCCTAAATGTAACAGCTAAAAATTTAAAACTTCTCAAAGGGATTATGGACAAAAATCTTGACCTTTGGCTTGGCAAGGATTTTTTAAGTGTTGCACAAAAAGCATCAACTATAAAAAAAAAGAAATTAATAAGCTTGACTTCATCAAACATTAGCTTTTCAAATACACTGAAAGTAAAGCTACAAACTGGGAGAAAATATTTTTAAAACATATATCCAACAAAGGACTTGTATTTAAAATATACAAAGAACTCTTCAAACTGAGATAACAAACCCAATAAAGAATGGGCAAAAAATTTGAACAGACACTTCACCAACATAGACACATCCTAATGGCAAAAAAGCACAAGGTAAGGTACTCAAAGCCATTCGTTACCAGAGAAATGCAAGCTAAAACCATAATCAATGGCCATTACACACCCGGTAGAATGGCTACAATTTAAAAAAGCGAGCAAATCAAATGTTGACAAGGATATGGAACACTGGCAATTTCTTAAAATGTTAAATGTACATTACCATTCAATCCAGCATCCAGTCCTACATTTTTTACTCAAGAGAAATGAAGGCATATGTCCCCACAAAGATTTGTATCTGAATGTTCATAGTAGCTTTATTTTTCACTAGCCCAAACTGGAAATAACGCAAATAGTCACCAACAAATAAACTGTCATATAAGTATTCAATGAAGTACTTACTGCTCATTTAACAATCACACAAAAACTACTGATACAGTCGACAGGGTGAATGAATCTTGAAAGAATTATTCTGAGAGAAGAAAGTCAGACAAAGAATTCTGAGAAAAAAAAACCAGACCAAAAAAAAAAAAAAAAAAAAAAAAAGAATTTAGATAAAGTTCCAAAAAATGCTACCTAGCCTACAGTGACAGAAAGTAGACCAGTGGCTTTCTAGGGATGGGGCTGGGATAGTGAGGGATGTGTTACTGAAGGGCCTCTGGGGGTGATGGACACACTCGTGATCTTGACTGTGACGGTTTCGTAGGTGTAAACATACACATGTCAAGACTCGTCAAACTGAATACTTTAAATTTATGCAGTATTTTGTAGGTCAAGTACGCCTCACTAAAGCTATACAAAAAAAGAACCTATGCACAACAAACAGAAAAGCACATACAGAAATGACAAGACATATGAGGAACGCTATAAAACTTTACTGGACATAAGACAAGACCTCAATAAAGAGAATGCACACCATATTCCTAGACGGGAAAACTCAGTATTGTAAATATGCGGATTCCCCTCAAATCGACATGCTAACTCAGTGCAACTGTACTGAGAATCAAAACATAATATTTTGTGGAATGTGACAAGCTGATTCTCAAGTTCGTTTAGAAAAGAAAGACGCGGGGCGCCCGGGTGGCTCAGTCGATTAAGTGTCCAGCTTTAGATCAGGTCACGATCTCACCTTTTGCGGGTTTGAGGCCTGCGTCAGGCTCTGTGCTGACAGTGCAGAGCCTGGAGCCTGTGTCGAGTTCCTGTGTCTCTCTCTCTCTCTCTGACCCTCCCCCACTCACGCACTCTCTGTCTCTGTCTCTGCCTCTCTGTCTCTGTCTCTGTCTCTCTCTCTCCCCCCCTCTCAAAAATAAATAAACATTAAAACTTTTTTTAAAAAAGATAAGATGCTATAAATACCCAAAATTTTTTGAAAAAAAGAACATGAAGGAAGGAAATGGCTCTATCAGATATGAAAATGTGCTATGGAAATCTTGAAAACATCATGCTGAGTGAAAGAAGCCAAATAAAAAAGGTCGTATAGTATAGGGTTCTATTTATACAAAATATCCAGAACAGGTAAATCCATGGAAACAGAACCCAGACTGGTGGTTGCTGGGGGCTGGGGGAGGGGAGAAAGGCCTGCAACTTCTTGATGACTGCTGGGTTTCCTTTTCAGATGATGAAATAAATGTTCTGGAGCTAGAGAGAGGTGATGGTTGCACAACTCTGCGAATATACTAAACGCTGCTTAATCGTTCACTCTAAACTGGTTGATTTTATGTTATGGCAACTTCACCTTAATTTTCAGAAAATCAAAGAATTACTAACTTCAAAAAACCCCACATGCTCTAAAGTTTCGAAAACAGAAACAGTGTGTTGTTGTAGAAGAATAGGTTAAATGGATAAATGGTAAGGAACAGAACCTAGAAATAGCCTGGAAAATTCCTGCCTTTGGGGCTCAAGCAAATGCCACCTGGCAACAAGATTTCTCCCTGTGGTCACCAGACTGCTTTCTAAATCCGTTGAGGCCTGCGGGCCTTAAGTGAACAGCAAGATGCTGCAACACTGTCATGATGCCGTAGTTCTAGATTTACTCACAAAAGCTAAGGTTGAATTTTAAGGGCAGGATGTGCTGTTAGTGGAACAGTCTTACCTGACTGGAGAGTTTTTAAACCCCCCAGCCTGGGCCTGCTGTATACAGCTGCTGTTGTATCTACTGGCAACACACGGGAGCCTCACATCCCAGCCCTGAAGGCAAGGCCTACCCAGGATTCTTTGCAGACCCCTAGGATCAGGTCTTCCCCTCCTCCCCTCCCCCATCCCTCTAATCCCAGGGGGCTGGCTAGGGGTCAGGGGGGTCGGAAGGCGACAGCAACACAGCTTATTTTTGTTTGCCTCATGCCTTCCACTCTGCATAAGGGCCCTGTCTGTCCCTAAGGGAAAAGAAGCTGTGAATTCCATCTTTGGGACCAGAAATGAGCTTTCAACCAGTCTAAAGCTCCAACCTGTAAATACGCAGGGGTCTGGTTTATGACAACAGCAGTACATCAAACCAACAGGTAGAAGACAGTGCTCAGAAAGCGTTAAGACAAAAAATGTTAAGACTCTACGTTATACTATAACCCAAAACAAAAATCTGGATGTTTAAAAAGCCCAGTCAACAAAACAACATGAAGTATTAGCTAAAAATACAGGATAATATTTCTGTAATCCTGGGGTAGATAGGCTTTTTTGCGTCTCTTTAATTTTTTTAAATTTTTCTTTTGAGGTAATTTAAGATTTAGAGATGTCACAAAAATAATACAAATAATTCCTGTATACCCTTCACCTAGATTCCCTAAAATGTTAACATTTTACGACATTTGTTTTTTCTCTTCCTCTCTCTCTCTATATGTGCGAGATATATATATATATATATATATTCACATATTTATTCATATGCCGTGTCCTTCACAGTGTTACATATCAAGAGGCACATGATATCTATTTGTGTCACTACTGGTAATGTTAACTTGGATCACCTATTTATGCTGGTATCTGTTTGGTTTCCCCACTTTTGTTCTTTTGTAATTAATAAATATTTTGTGAGCGATACTTTGAGACTATTTAAATGTACTGTTTCTCAGAAATTTTTCATTTACTAGTTTTATGATCCAGACAAATCTTTTAAAGCATTAAGACAAAAAAAAAAAAAAAAACCTGACAGATGTTGACTACATAAAAACCAAAAACTGATAACATGAACAAACAATAAAACTTGATACTGTGAACACATTTGAAAGACAATGATAGTCTAAGAGAAAAATACTTGTAACGTATGTAATAGGCAAAGAATTGGTAAATAGAATATATGAGGGAATCCCACAAATCAGTAAGAAGCTAACCAAATGAGTCAATGTCTATAAAAACAGGAAATTAACAGAAAAAATACAAATGGCCAATCGACAGGAAAAGATACTCAACCTAAATACAAACAATACTACAAATCCACACAGTGAGCTCCTAATTTGGGAAAATAAAAATAAGAAGACTGATGATAAAGATAAAGACTGCTAATAAAGAGTGATCGAAAAGATGAGGACAAATAGAAACTTCTGTATGTCATTTACTGGAATATATATAAATTGGTAAAGCATTTTTGAAAAGCTATTGGAAAGAACTCCTAAAATTTAAAGTGTACCTATCCTTTGACCCATTAGCACACACCCAGACATGTATTACTTATCACAGCATTGTCTTTCAAAGACTGACTGACTGACTAAATAAATAAATAAATAAATAAATTTTCACCCACAGGACAGTGGTTAACAAGTTACTACACAGTGGGAAAACAGTAATTAAAAGGAATGAGGTTGACCTACAGGTCATGACATAGAAAGATTTCCTACAAACATAGCTAAGAAAAGAGAAAAGTCACAGAATATTATGCATAGCATATGTATATTAATAATAATATAGTAACAGCTACATAGCTTAAGACAAGTTACTATTTTAATCACTTTACAAACATTAGCCCACTTAATCCCCACACAATTCTATGAGGAAAGCTGTTATTAATCCCCACTTTAGAGACAAGGAAACTGAGGCACTAAGAGGTACAGTACCTTGACCAAGATCACACAGCTAATAAATGGCAGAGCCAAGATTTGAACCCAGGTAGGAGGGTTCCAGAGTCTATGCTTTTACCACTAAACTATACATCTTCTCTCTTTATATATAAGTACAGCTGACCCTTGAACAATGTGGGGGTTAGGGGCACCAACACTCCCTGTGTGCAGCAGAAAATCCATGTATAACTTACGACCCTCCCAAAAACTATCAATAGTCTACTATTGACTGGAAGCCTTACTGATAACATAAAAAGGTGATTAACATATATTTTGTATGTTATATGTAACCTATACCTTATTCGTATAATAAAGTAAGCTAGAGAAAAGAAACTGCTATTAAGAAAATCATAAGGAAGAGGGGCGCCTGGGTGGCTCAGTCGGTTAAGCGGCCGACTTCGGCTCAGGTCACGATCTCACACTCCGTGAGTTCGAGCCCCGCGTCGGGCTCTGTGCTGACAGCTCAGAGCCTGGAGCCTGTTTCAGATTCTGTGTCTCCCTCTCTCTGACCCTCCCCCATTCATGCTCTGTCTCCCTCTGTCTCAAAAATAAATAAACGTTAAAAAAAATTAAAAAAAAAAAAAAAAAGAAAATCATAAGGAAGAGAAAACACGTTTATGGCACTTCACTGTACTTGTTGGAAAAAATCCACACGAGTGGACCTGCACTTTTCAAGCCCATGGTGTTCAAAGATCAACTGAATTTCTAAAAATATTTTTTAAAGTTTATTTATTTTGGGAGAGAGAGAGAGAGAACACACAGGAGGGGCAGAGAGAGAGGGAGAGAGAGAGACTCTCAAGCAGGCTCCACACTGTAACAGTGTGGAGCCTGATGTAGGGCTTGAACTCACAAACTGTGAGATCATGACCTGAGCTGAAACCAAGAGTTGATCGCTTAACTGACTGAGCTACTCAGGTGCCCAGGATCAACTGTATATTCAAATTCACAGAAAAGGGATTTGAAGGATAGAGACCAAACTATTAATAGTTACCTGCTATTAAAACAAAGCAAGACTTTACAAATAGCTACTTAATAAATACAACTGGTTGCTAGAACCCCTGGGTGTCTACCCACTTCAAGAATCAGAACAGATGCTGCCTTCCACTGTCACCTCCCCTATTTGGAGACATTTCATGGACTCTTCCTCCCCTCCAGTAATCCTCAATCTTTCAATAACATAGCTCATCACCCACAATTCTCAACTTCAACCACATGTTCTCCTCCAAATATGCATCATCCCTCATGCAAACAGTCTCTTAATACTTTAATGTGGGCCACAAAAATTAGAAAGGTGGCCCTGAAGCATTTCGAGTCTTGTCGACATTAAGGAGTAACTGGCAAGTATTTTGCAAACTCCCAGTAGCATATTTCTTGCCTATAAACATAATAAGGCTGAAACATAAATGTTTTAGAAAGATTTCCGACAGGCGTAGAAACAAACAGATTCTCTGGTTAACCCTGAATTAACATAAAATTAAAGCAAGCCAGGACTTCCACTTCCAGGAAAATGGGATGCATATGCTTTTCCCTATTCTTCCCACTAAGTACAACTAAAAGCCCTGGACATTATACAAAACAAACATAAGTAAACCCTGGAAGGTGACAGAAGAAGGCAGACGGCTAGGGACCTCAGGACCCAAGGAACAACATGATGGTGAGTTCTGTGGGTTTCTTTTTGCCCTACATATCCCAGTCTTAGAGCTAAAGAAGCCAGCAACCCAGAAAGAGCAACAGACACAGACCAAAAAAGCCCCAACAAAAGTCTGCTTTCTCCAGCCAAAGGGGCATCCTAGCAAGACAGAAACTTTTAGACATTAACAGATCTACTCCAGACATGATATAAAATACTGTGCCCACTCCCACTCATGCCAGCAATGTCAGAGTAGAGAATCTAGACTCCCACCCTCACCAGGCTGTCATGGTGCATCCTAACATCTCTGCCAAGATGGTGTCAGGGAAGGCCAAGTAGGGAGCCAGGACTTTCATCCCCACCAGACGGTAATGTGGTACCCCTCCCCACATCTCTCCCTCTCCCCTATGGGGTGATGTTGAAGAGGTCTAACAGACAGGCAGGACCTCTCTGTTAGATATCATCATGATATCTAACAAGGACACCTTCCCAACCATGTGATGTCACTAGAAGCCACAGGGGAGTTGTAATGAGGCACTTCTATCAGGGAGGTATAAGTGGGGGGTAAGTAGGGAGTTAGAACTCCTACCTCTGTCCAGCAATAACAAGGAGCCCTACCTCTCGGGTGTCAACAGAGGCCAAGTGGGGAAACTGGAATTCTATTTCTTTCTGGCAGTAAAGAGGTAGTTTCCTCCCATTTTCCTACCAGAATTGTGTCAAAATAAGCCAGCTAAAACAGAAGGTTTAAATGAGATCCAGCATCTCACAACATAATACCCAAAATTTCCAAGTTTTAACCAAAACTCACTCATCAAAAACATCACAAAGGAACAGAGATCTCAAACTGAATAAAAATAATTAATAGACACCCAAATCAGGATGACAGACATGTTAGAATTATCTGAAAAAAAAAAAAAAAACAATTTAAAGCAGCCATCATGAAAATGCCTCACTGAGCAATTATGCACATGCTTAAAGCAAATGAAAAAAAATAGAAAGTCTTAGCAAAGAAACAGCAAGTCTCAGAAAGAAATAGAAAATACAAAAAACTGAATTGAAATTTTAGAACTGAAAAATACAGTAACTGAAATAAAGTTAATGGGTGGGCTCAGTATCAGCATGGAAGAGAGAAGAAAGAATCAGTGAACTGGGAGACAGACCAGAAATTACCCAACAGAGAGAAAACAGACTGCACAAATCATAAACAGAGCTTCAGGGACCTGTGGCACTGTAACAAAAGATCTAACATTTCTGCCATCAGAGTTCCATGACAAGAGAAAGAGGGTAAGTTTGAAAAAGTATCTGAAGAAATAATGGCGAAAATCTCTAAATTTAGCAACAGACATAAAGCTACAGAGTCAAAAAAGGTAAGCAAAGTCCAAATATATCCAAAAAAATGCCCACCAAGAAACATCACAAACTTCTGAAAAATTAGGTAAAAAAACATTTTTTTGAAGAAGTGAGAAAGAGACAATTCTTTACCTATTAAGGGAAGAGCAATTTGAATGACAGCAGATTTCTCATTAGAAATCACAGTAGCCAGAAGGAAATGGCACATCATTTTTCAAGTGCTAAAAGAACTGTCAACCCAGAATCCTATATCCAGTGAAATATCCTTTAGGAATGAACAGGAAATAGAAACATTCTCAGATTTAAAAAAACTAAGAGAATTTGTCATAAGCAGAAATACTATAAAATAATGGCTAAAGGAAGTCCTCTAAACAGAAATGATAAAAGCGGAAACTCTGAAACATCAGAAAGGAAGAAAAAAAATATGGTAAGCAAAAATGTAGGTAAATAGACTTTCCTTCTCTTGAATTTCTAGTTATGTTTGATGGTGGAAGCAAAAATCACAACACTGACAAGGTTCTAAATATATGTAGAGAAAATATTTAAGATAATTATATTATAAATGAGGGAAAGTAAAGGGACATAAAAGACAGTAAGGGTTCTACACTTCACCTGAAGTAAGTAAAATGAGGTTACCAGTAGATTGTTATAAGACACACACACACACACACACACACACACACACACACACACACTGTAATACCTAGAGAAGCCACTAAAAAATCTATTCAAGGGACACTCAAAAACAATTAGATAAGCAAAAATGAAATTCTAACAGATGTTCAAGTGACCCATGGGAAGATGGGAGAAAGAACACAGAAAAAACAAACAAAAACAGAAAATCAAAAATAAAATGTCAGGTTTAGCTCCAAAATATCAATAATTACATTAAATATAAGTGGTCTAAATAAACCAATTAAAAGACAGAGATTGGTAGAGTAGATTTAAAATCATGATCTAACTAAATGCAGCCTACAAAAGGCTTATTTCAAATATAATGCTATAGGTAGGCTCAAGTAAAAGTATAGAAAAAGTTATTAAATATTAATTAAAAGGAAGCAGGAATAACTATATTAATATCAGATAAAATAAGACTTCAGAGCTAAGAAAATTATGAGACAGAAAGGGACATTATATAATAATGGGTCAGTACACCAAAAAGACAGCAATCCTAAATGTGTATGTACCAGAAAACAGTGCTGTAAAATACATATGAAGCTAAAACTATAGAACTGAAAGGAAAAACAGACAATTTCAAAATTGTAGTCGGAGACTTCAATACCCTGATCTCAAAAACTGATAGAATAACTAGACAGAAAATCAGCAAGGATACAGAAGAGCACAACAACACTATCAACCAAGAGGATCTAATCCTCTTTTAAAGAAAATTCCTCTCAGTAACAAATACACAGTCTTTCAAGTGACCATAGACTGTATGCCAAAACAGACCATTTCATGGGCTATAAAACAAACCTCAACAAATTTAAAATAACTGAAATCACACAGAGTGTGTTCTCCAACCACAATCGAATCAAACTAGAAATCAATAACAGAAAAATTCCAGGAAAATCATTAAATGTTGGTAAACTAAATAACACAATTCTAAACAATCCATGGGTAAAAGAATTTAAAGGTAAATTTAAAAATACATTGAACAGAATGAAAAATTTTTTAAAATGTATGAAAATTTGTGGGATGTAGCTAAAGCATTATTGACAGGGAAATTCATAGAACTAAATGCATACATGAGAAATGAGGAAAAGTCTCAAATCAATAATCCAAGCTCCTTCCTTCAGAATCTAGAAAAAGAGCAAAATAAACCTAGTCAGCAAAGGAAGGAAATAATGAAGATAAAAGCAGAAATCAATAAAATTGAGAAGGCAAATACAGAGAAAAACCAATGAAATGAAGAGCTGGGGTTTTTTTTTAAAGGTCAATAAAATTGGCAAACTTTTACGGAGACTGACAAAGAGAAAAAGAAGGAAGACACAAATTACCAATATCATAAATGGAGAGTATTATTACAGACTCTGCAGACATCAAAAGGATAATAATGGAATGCTATGAACAATTCTACATTCATAAATTGGATAACTTAGATGAAAAGGATCAATTCCTCAAAAAACATAAACTACCATAACTTACCCAATATGAAATAAATTATTTGAATAACCCTATAACTAGTAAGGATACTGAAGTCATCATTTTAGAATATACAAAAAGTAAATGTCCAGGTCCAGACTATCTCACTAGAGATTAGAGAATTCTACCTAACATTAAAATCCAACATTTTATTAACACCAATTCTACACAATCCCCCCCAGAAAACAGAAAAGGAGGAAACACTTTCCAATTCCTTTTATGAATCTAGTATTGCCAAACCAGATAGAAATGGTACCAAAAGAAAATTAATATCAAGATATCAGATCAATATCTCTCATGAATACTGATATATATTAGCAAAAAATATCTTAGCAAAAAGAATTCAACAATAAGTAAAAAGAATTATACACCACAACTAAGTGGAATCTATTCAAGGTTTGCAAGGCTGGTTCATTATTCAAACATCCATCAATGTAATACACCCATTAACAGGCTAAAGAAAAAAAAAAAAAACACATGATCTTATCAATCAATGCAGAGAAGGCATCTGACAATATTTAACACCCATTCACAATAAAAATACTCAGAAAAACAGGAATAGAAGGGAACTTCTTCAACTTGATAAAGAGCATCTATAAAAAAACCTATAGCAGGGAGCCTGGGTGGCTCAGTTGGTTAAGTGTCCGACTCTTAGTTTTGGCTCAGGTCATGATCTCATGGTTTCGTGAGTTCAAGCCCCACATGGGGCTCTGTGATGACAGCACAAAGCCTGTTTGGGATTTTCTCTCTCTCCCTCTCTCTTTCTGCCCTCCCCCATTCGTACTGTCTCTGTCACTCTTAAACTAAATAAACAGTCAAAAAATTAAAAAAAAAAACCCTTACAGATAATATTATACTTAATGGTGAAAGACTGAATGCTTTCTCCCTGTGATCAGGAATAAGGCAAGGATGTTCTACTGCCACCACTTCTATGCAACACGGTGCTAGAAGTTCCAGCCATTGCAATACGGCAAGAAAAAGAAATAAAAGACATATAGGTTAAAAAGGAAGAAAAACTGATGTGATGGTCTACACTGAAAATCCCAAGGAATATACACTAATAAGTAAGTTCAGCAAGGTCTCAAAAGTTCAGCAAAGATAAACAGACAACAGTGAGTTCAGCAGAGATAACCATACAAAAACCAATTCTATTTCTATATAATAGCAATGAACGCACAGACATCAAAATTAAAAATAGAGAGCACCTGGGTGGCTCAGTAAGTTAAATGTCCAACTCTTGATTTTGGCTCAGGTCATGATCTCATGGTTTGTGAGTTTGAGCTCCACATCAGGCTCTACACTGACAGTGGGAAGCCTCCTTGGGATTTTCCCTCTTGCTCTCTCTCTCTCTCTCTCTCTCTCAAATAAATAAACTTGAAAATAAACAAATAAATAAATAAAAATACAACTCCATTTACAATTGCTCAAAATTAAAAATGAAGTACTTAAGTTTAATTATATCAAACGTATATAGCTTATCTGCTGAAACCTAAAAAATGCTGGTGAAAGTAATTAAAATACTAAATAAATGGAGACAATATTATGCTCACAAATTGGGAAATTCAACATAGTAAAGATGTGAATCTCCTCAAATTGATATAGATTTAATATTGTGATGCCGTAATTTAAAATTTTTTAATGTTTATTTATTTTTGAGTGAGAGAAAGAGAGAGAGAGAGACAGAATTCGAAGCAGGCTCCAGGCTTCAAGCTGTCAGCACAGAGCCCTATGCAGGGCTCAAACTCACAAACTGTGAGATCATGACTTGAGCTGAAGCTGGATGCTTAAGCGAATGAGGCACCCAGGTGCCCCCTGACACTGTGATTTATAATAATAAATACATGTTTGGTAGCGTGCCTGGGTGGCTCAGTTGGCTCTGCATCCGACTTTGGCTCAGGTTGTGACCTCAGGGTTTGTGGTTTCAAGTCCCGTGTCAGGCTCTTTGCGGTCAGCACAGAGCCTACTTTGGATCCTTTGCCCCTCCCCTACTCTTGCGCTCCCTCACTCGCTCTCTCTCAAAAAATAAATAAACATTAAAAAAAAAAAAAAAGACATACATATTTGGTCTTCACTCACAGTTTCTAGTTCATAGCTCCCCAAACCCTTGGAATTTCCTAAGCAGTAAGAGTAATGCGAACATTTTTTGTTATAATATTTGGCCTCTTGTCCTCAGTTCCTGAAATTGTTTCAGAGCCATAAAGGTCAGAGAGGTGTCTTACTGTTTATAACAAGCCCCTTTCTACCACAACTGGGTTTATGTTAATCAGGTGACTTTGGAGAAGCACCTAAGATGGGGGCTGCCCAGGGAACCAACCATGAATAAAAGGTTGGAACTTGTAGTCCCACCCCTTGATTTCTGGGAGGGAAGAGGAGCTGGAGGTTGAATCAATAAGCAATGGCCAATGATTTAATTAATCATGCCTATGGAATGAAGCCTCCATAAAAATCCAAAAGGATGGGGATTAGAGAGCTTCCAAGTTCAAGTTGGTGAGCACGTGGAGATGTGGGGAGAATGGTGCACTGGAAGAAAGAGCACAGGAGTCCCACGCCCTCTCCCCACACCTTGGCCTAGGCCTCTCTTCCTTCTGGCTGTTCTGGGTTATATCCTTTGTTTTATGTAATGTTTTATTTACTTTTGAGAGAGAGAGAGCATGTGCGGGAATGGGGGAGGGACAGAGAGAGGGGAACAGAAGATCCGAAGCAGGCTCTGGGCTGACAGCAGTGAGCCCGATGCGGGGCTCCAACTCACACACGAGATCATGACCTGAGCTGACATTGGACACTTAGATGACTGAGCCACCCAGACACCCCCCCTGGGTTATATCCTTTTATAATAAACTGGTTATCTCATAAGTAAAATGTTTCTCTGAGCTCTGTGAGCCACTCTAGCAAATTAATTGAACCCAAGGAAGTGGTAGTTGGAACCTCTGATCTGTAACTGGTAGGTCAGAAGCACAGGTGACAACCCAGCCTGTGGTGGTCATTTGAAGTGGGGGAGGGGGAAGTCTTGCGGGACTGAGCCTTCAACCTGTAGGACGTGATGCTATCTCTGGGCAGACAGTTCATGGTTGATCTGGAGTACACCCACTGCTGGGGTCAGAACTGCTTGTTGTTGGTGTGGAGAACCCCCCCCCCCCGCCATGTTGGAACTGGGTCAGAACCCCTTTTAAATGTTAGTTCCCATCTAAATTCCAGCATATTTCTTATAGATACGGACAAGATTATGCTAGAATTTATATGGAAAGACAAAGGACTCGAACAACTGAAACAATTTTTAAAAAGAAGAATCAAGTGGGAGGAATCATTCTACCCAATTTCAAGACTTATTACAGAGCTGCAGTAATCAATACTGTGTGGTATTGGTGGAGGGCTATACACACAGAATGGAACCTAAGAGAGAGCCACACAAATATGCCCAATTGATTTTTTCTAAAGGCTCAAAAGCAATTCAAGAGGAAAGGAAAGGTTGCCTCTCCAACAAATGGTACTGGAGCAGCCATTCATCCACAGCAGAAAACAAAGAGGACGCAGACCTAAGTCCATACCTTATACAAAATCTAAGTCAAAATGTATCACTTAAATGTAAAACTACACATCTTGTAGGAAAAAAAAAAAATAGGAGAAATCTTCAGGATCTAAGGCCAGGCTAACAGTTCTTAGACTTGGCACCAAAAACATGATTGGTAAATGGAAAAATTGGTAGGTGGGGCTTTGTCAAAATTTAAAACGTTTGCTCGTCCGAGACCCTGTTAAAATAAAAAGACAAGTATGGACCAGAAGAAAAGATTTCTAAACCACATAACCAACAAAAGTCTGGTACCTAAAATACACATAGACTCTTCAAACAGGAAAAACCCCAAACAACCTAATTAGGAAAGGAGTGTGAGATGAAGTGGCATTTCACGGAAGAGACAGATGTGATATGGCAAATAAGTGAAAAGGTGTCTGACGTCATCAGCCACTAGCATAATACAAATGAAACCAAGTGACGAATCACTACACGCCTATTGGAATGTCTAATACTAAAAAAAAGGACAATAATAAATGTCAGAAAGGAGGCAGAGAAACTGGGTCATTTATACACTACCAGCGGGAATGTAAAAGGTTACAGTCGCCCAGGAAAAGAATCTGGCATTTTCTTAAAAGAGCTAAACATGCACCTCTCATATGACCAGCGGCCGCACGCCTGGGCCTTTATCCCAGAGGAACCAGAACTTACGTTAACACAAAAACGTGTACGCAAGTATTTACAGCAGCTTTCTTCACAATAGCTCCGAACTGGCAACAACCAAGATGTCCTTCAATAGGTAAACAGCTAAATAAAGTGTGGTGCAGCCGCGCCAATGAACGCGATTTGGCTATGAAAAGCGCAATAGATGAATCTCCAGAGATTTATGCCGAGTTTTTGAAAAACAACAATAAAAAAGCCAATCTCAAAAGGTTACATGCTGCAGGATTCCATTTACAGAACGTTCCTGAAATGACAAAATTATAGAAACAGAGAACAAATTAGTAGTTGTCCGCGCTTAAGGAAGAGGTTAGTTAACTGCTAGAGATTGTATACCACTTGCCTATGAGCACGGCGTTCACACGCAACCTTGAGTTGCACAGACCAACCCCGAGTCTATAGCCCCATCCACCTCCTTTTACCAGGCTCCTTCCACTGTTCCCCTGGCCTAAATCACCCCAGGGCCAGGTATCTGACAACTGGAGACCAGCCCTCCAGCCCAGAGCCCACGGAAACGATTTCAACCAGACGGTCCAAAGTCTGCTCACCTGACCTGCCTTGCCTTTCGCACAGACACCACAGTAAAGGCTCCTGCCCCTGCTTCCTCCTTCTGCCTCCTGCCCCTTGCTGGGGCTTCCCTGGGTGGCCCTGCAGTGGCATGGCCTGTCTCCTCCCCCTGGGAGCTGGGGATAGAACAAACTACCTTTTCAGCGGCACTCGTCGCCTGATCCTTTGGCCTCATCACACCTGGGTAAAAATAAAATCCCAGGTCCATTTGAAAACAGAGGCTTTGTGTGTCTTGACTGTTTCAGGGTCACTATCCTGGTTGTGACGTGGTACTGGAATTTGCAAGATGTTACTATAGGGGGAACTTGAGTAAAAACGGGATCTTTCCGTATTACTCGTTACAACTGCATGTGAATCTACAGTGACCTCCAAATAAAAAGCTGAACTGAAAAAAAAAAAAAAAAAAGGAAAGTGAAAACAGGTCCCTCTTTTCCCTTAACCCAGCTAACTGGGGTTTCTTTGTCAGAAGCCCTTCTAAGTGGTGAACAGGAAGGTGAGCAAACAAGAGGAGGCACCAGAAGGCCGCACTGTCAAGTTCTCCCCGCTGTCTAGAAGAATCAGCTGCAGAGAAAGTCACTAGTGAGAAGAAAGTCTTTGGGTCAGAACCAAAATGCAGAGTTGGTGGGACAGAAGTCTAGAAGTAGACAATTCAAGCTACTATTTCTTTTCTTTTTCTTTTCTTTTTTTATTTTTTGAGAGAGAGAGAGAGAGAGAGAGAGAGAGAGAGAGACAGCGAGCATATGAGCTGGGGAGGGGCAGAGAGAGAGAAAGGAATCCCAAGCAGGCTTCGTGCGGTCAGTGTGGAGCCCGATGTGAGGCTCGAACTCATGAACCATGAGATCATGACCTGAGCCGAAACCAGGAGTCGGACACTTACCAGACCGAGCCACTATTTCTGACAGGCTCATGCTAAGAGCAGACAAGGCACGCTTCTCGCACACCTCCTGGATGTCCGAGGCCAGGCAGGGCTCTGCAGGGCACAGGCGAACAAGCAGGGAGGAGGCCAGCGTTGCACGAAGTTGGCTGATCCAAGCCACAGGAAACAAAGGCTCAGGGGCCAGTCATAAAACCGCTATCCGTGTTTTTAATTAATTCTCCGTTTAATGCATTTTCTCACAAAACAAAAGGGAGGAACACCTGGTGCTTTTTCTCAAAACAAGCTCGGGTTCTGAAAATAAACCCGTGTGCGAGGCAGGTCTCGGCCTGCAGTGGTTTCCGCTCTGGACAGCAGAGCGGTGGGGTGGGGACCGGAGGCGGCAGGAAGAAGCTGTTGCCCCTTGCTTCTGCTTTTGCTCCGTGGAGGCAGAGAGAGTTTGGGGCGGGGGGGGGGGGGGCAGCTCCTCGAGGCCATGGGCTCTGGTCAGGAGACCGCTTTCTGGTCACAAGTACCACCTCAGATTTCTGGAGGGCTGCGTGTCAGCTGGGATCAGACTAAACATATGACTACACCCCACATTTCCCATGTGATGTCCCCCATATGTTTCTTTTTTTTTTTAATGTTTATTTATTTTGAGAGAGAGAGAGAGAGGAGGGGCAGAGGGAAAAAAATAGAGAGGATCCCAAGCAGGCTCCACGTTCTCAGCACAGAGCCTGACACGGGGCTCAATCTCATGAACGGTGAGAATATGACCTGAGCCGAAACCAAGAGTCAGATGTTCAACCCACTGAGCCACCCAGGGTCCCCCACCATAGGTTTCTAATAAGATATTGTTAGCGTCTTCACAGGCTTTTCATGTGACTTTTTAAGAATTCCTTGGGCGCTACATAAGAAGATCAGCTTATTGGAACCTGCTTCAGCACCTAGCAGATTACCTCTTTCTTTCACCACTGTGCTAAGTAGGACCTCATTTGCGGGCATAGGACTCTAAACGTACCCCTCTCTGTGCCCCCTCGACACAGCCCACCGGCCCAGAGGGAAGCCGGTCTCGCCTAGGCCCCCCAGCGCCGCTCACGTTTGACAGTTCAAGCATTCGAAACTTCTAATTATTTAGAAAATCCCACATACATTTAGGGCATATATAAATTATTCAGGTCCAGCAGTTTTTAAGAAAGGTTTTGTCGTCTAATTAGTTTAAGAAGTAAGCAGCTGTGCTGAGAGAGAGGGGACGGAGGAAGCGCAGGCTTAAGGCATGAGCGGCCCATGTCTGCCCGCGAGGCCCACTCGCCGATCGTGGCCGTGACCACGGCTGGCTTCCCAGCTCACGGTGCCAGGAGGAAGCAGCAGCCACGCAAGCATCCCTTCCTGGCTCTTCTCCGGGGGGCCCTGGACGCCGAGTCCTCTGCCCCTCGTGGGCCCTGCTTCCTCAGACAGCCCCTCTCCCCGGGTTCCTCCCCACTGGGCGTGCTCAAACACGCTCCCGCCTGTAAACAAAGGAAAAAAGATTCCCGATCCCATGCCACCCTCCCGTTGTCATCTCCCTCTCCCTCCCTGCCTTCAAGGTCCCCTCCCACTTCAGGTGGGCTTTTCAGGTCCACTCCTGTCTTGCTTCTGGGTCTACCCCGCTTCCTTGGCATTAACCCAACAGAAACCTTTCAGCTGAAGTTTACTTAACCTTTAGGCGACTGTGAACGCTACCCTTCTTCTAGACAGACTCATTTCCCCCTCAGTTTCCTACTAGTTCTCACCTACTTCTCTGGACGCTCAGCCCCAGTCCCCTCTGCAGGGCCCCCTTCGTACCCAGTACTCAGCAATACTCCAGGGGGCCTCGGACAGCGACCCCGATGCGACAGGACCACGTCCCAGGAACACTTCAGTCACACCGTGGTCTCCGCCATGTGACGACAACCCCCAGACCTCTGTCTAGACCTGCAGACCGAGGGCCCCTCGACAGCTCCACCTGGACGTCACACAAGCACCTCACTGAGCGTGCCCCAAACTGAGGCATCGCCTTGCTCCACGCGCACCCCACCCACACCCCCGCCCCCACCGGCCGTCCACGTTCCCATTTCAGCGACAGCATAAGCATCCACCAGCTGCCCAGCAAGACAGCCACATGTCATCTTGGCCCTTCCGTTCCTCGCCTCTGCGCCCACCTCCCCACACTCGAATCCATTTTTTTCTGTGGAAGAATATGTCTTTGGGTGCCCACGTCCCACGTTCCCATGTCCCTCAGATCCATCTACGTCTTCCGTTTCCACGGCTGTGGTTAGCCCACCAGTCTCTCACCCCGCGCTAGCACACGGCCTCCAAATCCATCCCCCCTTACCCTGGTACCTACATCTTCCAATTATTCTCCTTGCTGCACACGCCAGGTGAACTTGCGCAAACACAAATCTAGGAATCTCTTCCTCCTGAAGCCCTCTGACGACCCCCACCACCCTCAGAAGAGCAGCCGGCTCTTTTGTGTTATGATCCGGCCTCATCCACCCTCCCAGGCTCACCTCTCACCTTTCACCAGACCTCGGATTCCCAGGGCCTCGCACGACAGCAGGCGATCGACAATATTCGTGAAACCGATGCGTGAATAAATACACGAACGAATAATGTCAGGTGAAGTTTCACTAAGGAGCTACTCAAACGGGGTTTTGAAGGAGAAGTCAAATTCTACCCCAGAAAGGTGGGGGAGAGGTACAGGAATTCTGGAATTATGGAAAAAGTAGACTTAGAGGTACGACGGTATAAAGTTTCTGCTTATTCTGAGCACGAGGAAGTGAGAGGTTCGATGAGGCCAAAGAAGTGACTAGAAGGACGTGAGGCTGGAAGATACGCTGAAATCACGTGAAATTAAAGTTGGCTTTCTGTCCTATACAGAATCTGCTTCTCAGGGATGACAGACCCCTTGGGGAGAAGATCCACAGGTAGCACTGCGACAAGTGTCATAGAATCACGAGGCCCTCCCTCCTGGCGGTGTGCCAGCACCACCGGAAGTTGGGCACAGAGCCTGGGGGAGGGGGAGACTCAGTCCTTTCATTCCCCTGCACCCTCGCCCCCCCAAATTCATTTTATTCACATTCACCTTAATGAGAATAGAAGCTGACAGAATGTCACAGCCTTTATGGAAGGCAATCAGTAATGTTAATCAAATTAAAATGTGAATATCCTGACCCAGTAATTCCAACCTATGGAATTGTTCTAGGGAGCTAATAGGACAGTCACAGCAAGATACATATACAAGGATTTTGTGTAGCGTATTACAAACAAAAATGGGAAACAAACTAAGTGCCCTTCAACGTGGGACTAGCTAAACGTTGGCATAGCCAGACAATACAATATTCGTCATTAAAAAAAAAAAAAAAAAAACCAAAAAAAAAAATAAAAAAAAAAAAAAAGAAAAAGGGGCGCCTGGGTGGCGCAGTCGGTTAAGCGGCCGACTTCAGCCAGGTCACGATCTCGCGGTCCGGGAGTTCGAGCCCTGCGTCGGGCTCTGGGCTGATGGCTCAGAGCCTGGAGCCTGTTTCCGATTCTGTGTCTCCCTCTCTCTCTGCCCCTCCCCCGTTCATGCTCTGTCTCTCTCTGTCCCAAAAATAAAATAAATAAACGTTGAAAAAAAAAAAATTAAAAAAAAAAAAACAAAACCCCACATACACACACATCCCCAGAGCCTTCCAGAACTCTTAATCAGGAGAGGCTGAAAAACAACAGAAAAAGTTAGCACAGCCCTGAGGTAGATGTGTGGTGGCCACATGTGGAGACTGTTTAAGAATGACTTGATTTAGGGGCACCTGGGTGGCTCAGTTGGTTAAGTGGCCAACTTCGGCTCAGGTCACGATCTCACAGTCCATGGGTTCTGTGCTGACAGCTCGGAGCCTGGAGCCTGCTTCGGATTCTGTGTTTCCCTCTCTCTCTGCCCCTCCTTCTCCTTCTCCTTCTCTCTCTCTCTCTCTCTCTCTCTCTCTCACTCTCAAATAAAAAAAAAATAATAAAAAGAATGATTTGATTTAGATCAGTGGTTCTCAAAGTGTGGCCCCTGGACCGGCAGTATCTACGTCACCTGGGAATTGGTCAACATGAAATTCTCAGGCCCTGCCCAGACCTACTGCAGCGGAATCTGGGGTGTGGGGTCCTCCAGAGGATTGAGACTCACAAAATCTTGAGAATCCTCCACCTGGACATCTGAAAATACTCACTGAGCTAGGGGATAATCTGTCACTTTGGGGTCACTATGCCACAAAGACTCTTGTGTGTAGGGTGAGGATTTTCAGGAAGAGAATGGAGGCGGTGTTAGATTGCCATGAGGAAAAAGAAAAATATCTCCTACTGTCTCCGAGGCTGGGACTCAACCCTAAAGGCTGCTGGGAGGTGGGCGGAATAAAAGAAGAGTCTGGGCAAGTAGGGGTCAAAGGACACTGCGCCTCAGTAGCAGGCGTCCATGTTCTCTGAATTTTACTCTCTCACTCTCCTTCCCCCTAAAGTTCCAGGTAAGTCTCATTAAAAGTGACTCTGGGGGCACCTGGGTGGCTGAGTCCATTAAGCGTCTGACTCTTGGTTTTGGCTCAGGTCATGATCTCATGGTTCATGAGATCGAGTCCCAGTTTTGGCTCTGCACTCACAGTGTAGAACCTGCTTGGAATTCTCTCTCTCTCTCTCTCTCTCTCTCTCTGCGCCCCTCTTGCTCTTTCTTGCTCTCTCTCAAAATAAATAAATAAACTGAAAAAAAAAAAAAGTGACTCTGGTAGAGGAGAAGGCACACTGTCCGACCCGACTCAGGCAGAAGGTGGGAGCAGTCACTCACTGACAGGTTAGCAAGGAGCTGTATGTACCCAGCCAAGGGCAACCTCACAGGTGTCACCAGGAAAAATGGCACAGTGCAGAGGCAGGGGAGAGAGAGCCAGAGCTAAGAACCCCAAGCACACCTGAGGTGGCGCCCTGGGAGGGTCTCAGAAAAAGCTAGGGGGCAGACAGATCTCAGAGTAGAGAAGAAAAGGAGGGATTTCTAGAAGCTGAAGCAGGTTCATGCTGTCATAACCTGGAATTTAGCAAGAAAGGTAGACTGATCTGGAAAGCTAGATCTGATCAATACAACAGTCTGTTAGGACTTCCCTGCCAAGCACTTAGCACAACTTTATTTTACATTTATTTGTGTGGTCATTTGATTGTCTTCCTCTCTCTCTGGACTGTAAGTTTTGTGAAGGTAGGAACACTGGATGTTTTCATGCATCAGCATATACCCAGTTCCTAGCCAGCACACAGTTTTACTCACAAAACAGGTTGGATAAATAAACAATTTAAATTAAAACACTCCAGGGGCGCCTGAGTAGCTCAGTCGGTTGAGCGTCCAACTCTTGATTTTGGCTCAGGTCATGATCCCAGGGTCGTGGGATCGAGCTCCACGTTGGGCTCTGCGCTAAGCGTGGAGCCTGCTTAAGATTCTCTCTGTCTCTCTCTCTCTCTCTCTCTCTCTCTCTCT
>NW_024412401.1:48693603-48710814 GCF_014898765.1 Herpailurus yagouaroundi | reverse complement strand
CTCTGTCTCTCTCTCTCTCTCTCTCTCTCTCTCTCTCTTTCTCTCTCGATCTCTCTCCCTCTCTCTCTCCCTCTGTCCCTCTTGCTCACTTGCTCTCTCTCTCTCAAAAAATTAAAATAAATTAACACACTCTAGAGTGTTTGATTATTCTTTGTCTGTATTGTTGACTTTTCGTTTCATTAGTTTTTGCCAAAGCAGTGTGTTATCATATGAAAGTATATTACCTGAAAGCGTATTGTCAAAGGAAGCTATTTCCTTTTTGGAAAGAGTCGCCCCATAAATACGGTGTTGAGGCATTAGTTTCTGAGTTGTAAACACTCGTTTAGAAAGGCCAAACAGGGGCGCCTGGGTGGCGCAGTCGGTTAAGCGTCCGACTTCAGCCAGGTCACGATCTCGCGGTCTGTGAGTTCGAGCCCCGCGTCAGGCTCTGGGCTGATGGCTCAGAGCCTGGAGCCTGTTTCCGATTCTGTGTCTCCCTCTCTCTCTGCCCCTCCCCCGTTCATGCTCTGTCTCTCTCTGTCCCAAAAATAAATAAACGTTGGAAAAAAAAAATTAAAAAAAAAAAGAAAGGCCAAAGAATGTAAATAAAAGGTATTAGGATGTATTTCAGCGGAAATACATGAGAAATACACCCACAGTGGTCATCAGCTACGGCCAGCCTGATGCCCTCAGATTGCTACATCCCAGATTGACTTGGAAATCAGAGGTTAATTCTGCGCAGGAGAGTTTTAGCACGAAGTGCGTCTCTGGCATCCCGAGTCACAGAAAACTGACCACCCAAAGATGATACGACAGCATGTACTACCTTCAGCAAGTGCCAGGCACCGACAACAGAGTCGGGACGCAGATGCCGTGGCGTCACACGTGCAACCCGCCCGCCCTGTGACGCCAGGGAACATCCACACCAGTTGCTCTAAGATCTGAGGGCGCGGCGGTGCGACAGAAAGGGCAGGGGGGCAGGCGATCTCCCAGAGGGCTGCAGAAATAGGGGCAATAAACTGAGAAGCTTCACAAATAATCCCCCGCTCCTTAGCCTAAGAAGCTTCCCCTGCCCTGGAGGAAAGAGAAGTTACAAAATCAACTTTTCATAAACACACAGGCGGCATCTTTTACTTCAAGCAAGCCACAAGGCCTGTGCTCACTTTAAAGCGGCCGTGCTACTCAGGGCCAGCAGCCCATCGGTGCCAAACTCGCAGGGCTTCGTGGTCACGGCACTTAACATGCTCTGGGCACTGGAGGGACTAATCCTACAGCAGATGTGACCGGCAGAGAGGGGTCTCGCCACAAATCTACAGCAGGGCCTCCTCGGCCACTGACGTTGGGTCTAAGCAACTCTGAACCCGCCACCATAAAATGCCTTATATTTCGGTTTGGAGGCTGAGTTTCTGTGAAACTCTAGATAAAAGGAACGGGCCTCCCCGCCATTCCCCTTGAACTCGGGGTCGGACCTCTCGGGAACCAGATCTTACCTGAGGACGATCCAGTGGTCAGCACAAAGAGAGGACTCCCACCCCTCTCCCTGGAAGGGCTTTCAGAGGGAGCCCGGACACTCTCCATCTGCGCGTGCGGAGGCTGGGTAATTGCCAGGCTGACCCTCGGGGGCCTCTTGCCCTGCTCACCTTTTACTATAATGCGTGGTACGGCATAATCATGAAATGTGCTTATTAATTTTACTCATTTGACACTGCGCTCTTCTGCCCTGAGCTAGATGTTAGGAGAAAATGATAGGGATAGATTCTGCTCCTGTCAGACTTCCCAAGACTTTCAGAAAACCAGACTATCAAAGGCCATCCGCCACCCACCAGCCAAGCTTTCCAGATGACCCCAAAGGTACAAGCCGAATGTTAAAGACACAGATCAACAGAGGAGAATAACAAGAAGGCGCGGAGACCCATGCCCTGGGGGTGAGCCCCCCGCATGAGCCCTCCCAGGAGAGCGACCCCCGAGCCAGTCCTCCCAGAGAGCGTGAGCGCTGAGCCCCTGCCCTGATTCATGACTTGCTGCTTCATATCTAATTCATCAAAAGACACTTTGGCTTCTCAAATCAGGAACATTTTTATTAGCTTCCCAAGAGTTTTATGGCACAGAGCCATATCTAATGATTCTATTTTATGGTAAGTTATACATTCAAACAGTGCTTTGAAGTCAGACAGCAGGTAAGACTCAAATCTTTGTCAGAAAAGATTCCCTCGCCCTTTCACTTTTAAAATGTTTATAAGCTTTCAAACAGTTGGGGAAGTGATGGGGAGCATTTTCACAGGCTGCTGCTGCCTTGTACAGGACCCAGCGCTGGCTGACCCGGTACATACTGTGGTGTTCCCAGCAGCGCTTGCTTTTGCCCCTCTATCCCTTCCACCCGGGGACACCAGTAATGTCTGGACACAGTTTGGGCTGCCACAACTGGGCGGGGGTGGGGGGGGGGTGCTACTGGCATCTAGTAGGTGGAGGCCAGGCGTGCTGCTAAGCATCCTATATACGTGGCATGGGACAGTCCCACAGCACAGAAGTCTCTGATTATCTGGCCCAAAATGTCAACAGTGTCCAGGCAGAGAAAGCATGCCTTAGGGCTTCTTCTGGGCCCGGCTGTCATACCCCTCCCACCCTGGGACATCAGATGCTAACATAATCATGGCGGCAGGTTTTCAGTGCTGGCTGAGGAGACCCATAATCTTCTACTTGTATGTATTCTTGGCGCACGCTTCCAGTAAACAAGAATAAAACACTGTCTTAAACAAAACGAGGAAAGTAAAAATAAGGCCACCTGAGAACCTCAGAACATGTGACCACAGTCGCTGTTAACAAAACCCTCCTCGTGTTACCCAGCGCTTTTTAAGCTCGAGCCAAATCGCGACGTATGTAACGAAACAACAAAATAACCAATTCCAGCCATCTACTGAACACCACCACAGACACCTGCTGAAAAGCACAGCAAGTTCTCTGCTAAACTGTAGTGGTATAATCAGGCAGAGCACTGGACTCGGAAGGGGGTCTGGTCCTGAGTCACCACTCCCAAGGACTGGGGCTCTGTCACTCCACTTATCAGAGCCTGGGTTCTCTTAATCAGCAAAGGGAAGATAAAGCTACTTATCCTCCGAGCCTTCCAGAGAACCGTGACGGCCAAATGAGTTCCCAGGTAGGAAACTGCTCTGCAAACTGCAAAGAGCTATACAAACATAGGGCAATACACTGATGACATTAACACATGCGGGACCACCGATGCCAACCGCCACGGCTCTTTTAGGCTCTTGGATCCTTTCCATGAAATGTCACAACTAGCAGTGACTTTAGAAATCAACAGGGCCAACCCTTCAGTTTTATAGAAGGTGAAACTGACCATCACAGAAGTCAAGTGATTTAGCCAAGGCCAGATGGACTCAGCTTCTTGGACTCCCAAACTAGGACACTCCCCGTACTTCCCACTGGTGATGCTTTCCCTCTCTGTTTAAGTTCCTAGAGGGAAGAAGCACATTTATGTACAAGGTTCAGAAGGGCTTGAACACAGGAGGCAAATATCGGTTGAATCAGTGGATCTTGACTTACTACATCATAGCCTGTTGGGGCTCGGTTCCGAGAAGCCACCACTCCCACTCCCGTGATGGGATCCATCGACGTCTCTGGCAAAGCTTCTGAAAGGTCTTTGACTTCAGGCATGGTGGACTGGTCCTGGTTCCAAGAAGGAAAAAGAAAGCACAGAATTCAAACTGACCATTTAAAGTGAATGATACAAAGTCTCAAACACTTAGAGCCAGAATCTTGGGGCAAACATCCGGAGCGAAGCTCTGTCTACCTGAACCAGCTATAGGAGCCCTGACCTTACCTGACCCTTTCCTCAGATCAAGAACTCAAGTTATCTCTGACCCCTGATCTTCTCGAGTTGGCTTTGAACTCTGGGCTAACAGAGTTAGGGAGGGCCTCCCTGAAGTGACCTTGACTCCAACCCCAAAGCAAACCATTCTTGACTCTCTCGACAAGCTGCCTGATTTCTGAACAGATGCCAGTAGCTTCTCTGAGGATAAATCAGACGCAGCTAAATCTAACAGCATCGTTCACCTCTCTCCCGTACATTATCTCCTTGGGGAGGTGCAGACTTCCAAATCCACAGCCTCTACCACAACCAAGTGTGGACTGTGGAGCAGGCAGGCTTCCAGACACATGGGAGAAAGTGTTCTGGGCACGGAGGCAAAGGAATGACATTCACGTCCAGGCTCCATGGCTTACTGGCTCATGACTCTGAGCAAGCAAGAGGTCAATGTACTGACAGTCAAAGAGCTGCCCTGAGATCTAAGGGAGTCATATAAATGAAGAGTCCAGAGGGGTCCCTAGCACACAGTAGGCACTCAATACAACGCAGACGAGACTGGCAGGCTTGGGGCACACAGGTCCAGCATAACTGGCTAGAAACGTGGTAGGTGCCGTTCCTGGGAGGGCTGGCAGGTGCTTCTGTTGTGTTTAATCCTGCAGGTCATGTGGGCACTTACTCAAAGCTAAACACTAACAATGACCATAATTCTTGCTGGGCACTTTGGGAGACAGGGAGGGGAAATGGCATTATTATTCTGCTGCTGACTGCCTCCTGATGTGACCAGAGGAGACAAGTAGGATATAGAGAGCACTGGGTCTGGGCAGCTCCAGAGGCATTGCACCAGAAAGCAAATAAAAGAGGTAACACCTTATGTAAATGACTTTTAGTTCTTTTAAAAGGACAAGCAGTGAAAAAGAGCAAGTTAAATTCCACCTCCTTCTGCAGCAATTAAAGCCCACTGGTTGTAGGTCTACCAGATCTCTCAAAGCTGGTTACTGCTTCTAAAGCAAACCAAACAGGCAGGGAGAAGAAATACTCTTAGTTCTCAGCCTAGAATCAGAAAAGGCGGAGGCCATTAAAAATGACTGCAGCCTTTTAAATGGGAACAATGAGAATGCTATATGCAAGTCACCCAAGTAATCAGTGTCCCCCGAAGCCCACAAAAGTTCCGGAAAACAGACCTGCCAATGAAATCGAGCCAAGTCTCCAATCAACGCTAGGAAGCACCTGGCAGCAGCCACACTCTCAACTTCCGTTTATGACAAAAGCTAAACTAAGTTATGCTTTACTTAATTCCACTGAAAATAAGCTTCTAGAGCCCGGGGCAGGGGGTAGCATACCATGCCACATTTTCCATTTTCAAATTTCATTTACCCGCCAGGTTTATATAAAGCACAGGGTTGGTGCTTCCGGCACACAGTAGGTATGAAGTAAATTTACTGAATGAGTAGATATGCATGTCCCGGTAAAGAAGGTGTAGAGGTAAATAAGTGTACCAGCCCAATCTGCAGCAAACACGAATCAAAAAAGTATCTTCACTTGGAAAACCCCATAGTATGGTAGCACGAAAATAACGTTGCTGCAGTTCGAAAAATACGGGTACCTGCTGTTGGTTACCAAAACGCTTTGCAATTAACAACTCATGAGCAGAATGTACAAATTCTGCCAGTGCTACAATACCATGCTGTGAATTTAATAAAGAACATCCGAGGTAAGTCTTTTTATTATTATTATTATTATTATTATTATTAAGCTAGTACCGCCTCTACCATGAGAGACAGAGAGAGCGAGGCAGAGACAGAGAGACAGGAGGCGAACATGGGAATAAATACGAAAGGTTTTATTTGCGGATAGAGTCCCGGCCCCGGGTCACGACGTCGGCCCCGGACGCCCACGACAAGGCCTCTCCCTTCCAGAAGCCCTCCGTCAAGGGCGGTGGGGAAACTCGCCTCGGGAGCCCCGCCGCTCCCACAATGCACCGGGGAGGCAGACAAAGGAGCCGGCGGCCCGTGCCCATGCGTGCACGGTCCCAGCCCGGCCTGCAGACGGGAGGATGCGACAGCAGAGCGTGAGCACAGAGCATCTCGGATGCACGCCTCTTTCTTCCCTTTCCCCCCAGTTGCTGTACCCTGGGGATCAAGGCAGCCTTTGTGAAATACAGACAAATGACTCCTCGCGGCGCGGGGCCGCGGCCGGCTCGGCGGCGGAGGAAGCCCCACCACCGGCAAAGGAAGCTTTTAATGAGAAACGCCCAAGATATCCATGGCAGAGGCAATCACTCAAAGCAGCTTGCCCTGAATTACATATTTTCTGACTGCAAATTACTTTTAACAGCGTCTCCACCGTCACTTCAATTGACCTTCCTAACAAAAGGCCATTTATTAACTGGCACTCCACGTTTCCCGGGCTGTGTGGAGCCTCGAGCCAGAAGGGATGGCACCGCCGAGTACTCGGCCGCCCAGGGTCACAGGCCAGGCCTCTGAGAGGGGAGAAGAGGCCGTTAATGCAAGCCTGCGGAGCAGATCTGCCCGAGAGGGGGGGAGCGGGCTGTTTAAGACCAACATTAACCTGTCTGGCAAGAGGCAATGCGGGTCTGAAACGTAAAATACCAAGGCCTACTTGCAGCAACCCCCTGGTTTCGTCCTCAGCAGCTACGCAGCAGAGAGAGACCCACCCCTATCTCAAAACCCTAACTGCACACAAAACACACTGACACCCCTCTACCGCATACGTATGGTGCTTTGCATTTCTCAAAAAGCTTTCTCAGGCTCCTTCTCCACCGATGATCACACCAAACCTGGGAGGTGGCTGGGTCTCATCGCCCCTATTTTGGAGAAGACAAAACTGAGGCCCACGGCTGTCAGAAGCCAGGCATCTGGCAGCTGGCAGACCTAAACAGGACCCTTAGTCCTCCTTCCCAGGTCTGGTCTGCTTTCCGTGACACTGTGCCGAGGGAGACCAACATCCCGTCCGGTAGATGTAGAAGGCAGTTTCAACACTAATTATCTTTAAAAATGCCAAAGCTCTTCTTTCTCCAGCCATAGCCCAATAAGTGAAGCAAGGGGGAGAAAAGTACAGAAAGATAAAAGGAACA
This sequence comes from Herpailurus yagouaroundi, assembly GCF_014898765.1. Lineage (NCBI taxonomy): Eukaryota > Metazoa > Chordata > Mammalia > Carnivora > Felidae > Herpailurus > Herpailurus yagouaroundi. The sequence goes on along the minus strand of NW_024412401.1, from coordinate 48,703,918 downwards.
TGGGATTAATTTTCCTCACACCTCAGTTTCAAGATTCAACATTTCCCTCATAAATAATTTACAACAATAAAAATGAGCTAAGGCCATGTTTGTGTAGGACGGAGGTAAATTTAGGCCTAATGAGGGAGATCCGAGCACTGCACAGGAGGGAATAGGTTGATGTATAGCACCGTGCGAGCGCAATCGACAGCACACAGGGGCTCCATTACCAACTGGAAGTCGCGAGGCCAACCGGGAGGAGGTGGGGGGAGCAATTTGGGGAAACTTCTACCATCCCAGCTGTGGCTGCAAGGAAGGTCTCTAGGGGGAAAGCCAAAAGTTGACCAGTGTTTTAGATGACAAGACAACAGAGGTGGAGATTTCTCAGAGCCCTAAGACTGAACCAACCTGAAACTAAGTCAGTTTTCGGTAAATGCCACGTGAGGAATGCGGGTCGTGATGCCCCCCCCCCCCCCCGGGAGTCACACCTGCGCGAGGGCACACGGAGAGTGCAGTGGCAACACTGGACTTGGCTAGTCCTCCCAATTTAACCTTGTAGGTCATTTGGCCCCAATCCCCATCCCAATCTTTACCCCGAGTGCGTGGCCAGCCTCCACTACGTCATTTCCAAGGCCAGGGGCTGCAGAGCTTTATTCTGGGCAGCTATTCCTGTGTCTACCCCGAGAGGATTTCCCCGCCAGGCAGAAGAATATGTGTAAATGTGTTGTGGGGTGTGTGTGTGTGTGTGTGTGTGTGTGTGTGTGTTGCCTGTACATACGGGGGCTACATGGGATCAGTTAGAGTGAGATGGGTTTTCCGGAGGAAAATCCAGGAGGATTTTTTCCATGCCGTGCCTGATGAATACGATGCAACAAGGGTGGGTAGGAGAAGATCCACCTCCCGCTTCTGCCTGCAATGCGGCAAACAGTGCCTGGGGAAGGCCCCGGCGCCCAGCCCTGCAGCACCCTGGCAATGCCATCATCCCAGGTTCACAGAGAAATGAACTTTAACTATAAAGCCTCTCATACAGACAGCACACTGCTCCCTTGTAGCTGATCAAAGAATTACTACAACAGTGTGCTTAATCCCTGAAAGTCAGCAGTGCTGGGCTTAACTGATGCTGAATATTGTTTCAGAATCAAAGGCGCGCCTCCCGGCCCCAGTCTGGGAGAAAACTAAGCTACTGTATCACAGTTGAAAACTCAGGGGAACTTTGATATCATCTCTGTTTAATTTCCCCGGCCCTTCGAGCCTGGGGTTTATCTCGTTTTATCAACTCCTGTACTGGAATCAAAACCCAACTAACAGAGCTCAGACCTCTCTCCACCGAGGCCCTTCTAGAGGCGGGGTGGGGTGGGGGGCAATAACCGCAGGGGGGGAAGGGGCGCTGCCATCAAAGGAGGCGCAGCGGGAACCCCAACTCGGCCTCCCTGCCGCGGTGAGGAAGGCTGGCTCGGAAGCAGCACCAGCACTGCCCGCCAAGGGCTGAAGGCGCGACTTGCACACAACTTTTGAGGAGAATAATCCCCCCCCAGGGGGGGGGGGGCAGGTTAAACTGGGCTACCGTAATTGAAATGACAAAACCCGTGGATTAATTAAATCCCTACAGAAGGATGAACTTGCAATCAGCTTGCTTGGAATCCAAAGTCAAGGGCACAAAAGACATAAACTGTCTGCCCACATCCACCAGCTTGCGGGGTTGGGGAAGAGAAGTGGATAAATATTTCACTTGCCGTGGGAACCTGACCAACAGCAGGGTGGAGACGGAGAACGGGCTGTCTCCCAATAAAAGCTGCTGCTGTGCCCACATCTTTGCCTGTTGCCCAGTGGCAGTAGTGGTCTACAGGAACCGAGGCCCTCTTGTTGCCCCGATTACTGGCATCTTGCTGCTAACAAATCTTCAGCAGGTGCAGAAGGACACGGCCCCATTCCCATGGGAGGGAGCCCATGGCCAGGCTTCACCAATGCACACCACAACACACACAAACATACAAACTGGGTGGTCTCCATGCAGCTAAGGTGCAGAGACCTACCTCCTTAGGAGATGGCAGGCTGAGGCCTGGGTCCATGCAGCACCCAAGCAAATGGCCAGCCAGCTCTTGGACTATTCCTGGACGACAGCGCACAGGCTGAGAGGCGTCCACGGTGGAAGCTCAGAATGGCATCCCTGTGCCTCCTGCACTCTGGTCTGGACCACTTACCTGGTCAGAAGCCAAATCACTGTGACAAACACTGTTGAGTATGGTCAGGTGGCAATAGGCCACAAGCTGCTGGGAAGGCTGCTCAGATATTAGGAAACTAAGGCAAATATTTTTCTAAGCTCTCCTCGATCGCAAAGAATTTCCCAGCCAGGGAAACTAACAATGGTGAGCACTTCCTTTTCCCCAGTAAAGGCCCCAGTTACTTCTAATAAAAGAGTCTGCTGAATAAATGTATCCATTCTATCGGACCTATGCCTAGATTTATATGAACCGTTTGTATACCAAACAGATTTTCTACAAACCATGTGATGCGGGCCTGGGGTTCAGGGTGCTGCAGCTCACACAGTGCAATGTTAGATCCTGGAATTCTCGCTCCAAAAATAAATCCGGGATCAAGTTCTCCAGCACTGCTGTGGCCAAAGCCCTGCCTCATACAGGCCCAACTCTGCAAAACCAGGGAGCCTGGTGCTGGGGGCAGTCTCCAGTATACTGTGAGCCCCACTCCGACCTGCCCACAAACACTGCAAATGAGGGTCAGCCCTGCCCACTCCCATCAAGTTTTGGTGCCCTACTGTCCCCTGGAGAGAAGGAAGAGGGAGGACCCCCAACAGAAGGCAGATGCTCTACAGATGAAGCCATCCCAGGAGGACCCGAGAGAAATGCTCTCTTGCTATTCAGGGACATAAGGTCAGGCACACCCTTACCCTGATGGCCAGTGTCTAGGGTAAAAATGCCAATGTGTCACCTCAATACCCAGCAAATGGGCTCTCGGGCCAGAATTAGAACACCCAGCTTCAGGTCAACCAGGCGTGTCCCATCACTACCAACCCCTTTCTGACTTTCAGACATTTGGTCATCTAATCATTCTACCTGTGCGCCGATGACTTCCAAAATACTTCCAACCGCCCGGACTTTTCTCCTGAGACTCAGTGGTAGGTGTCCAGTGTCCTGCTGGCTGTCATCACCGTATGTCCTGGCTGAACATGCCATCCTCCCCCTGAAGCATCGCTCACATTCCCAGTACCCAGCAGCACTGGCACACAGCAGTAAGCCCACAAACATTTATGGGGAGCCTTTGTGCTAAGCACTGAGGGAGGGTATGCAATGATGACGGTTGGAAATCCAACATTCTGGAGCAGGGATTCTCAAACTCTGGCCTGAGTCACCTGGTGAGTTGATTAAAACAGACACTCTTGGAGCCCACTCCCAGAGATATTGATCCAATAAGCCTAGGATGGGGCCTGAGAAGCTGTATTTCTAACAAGCTCCAGGTGACAAATAGCTGCTGGTCCACTTTGTACAAGACAGCAGGTACTCACGAGATGTTTGACGAATGAATGAACAGAAAAAAACCCGAAGGTAATTATCCATGAGGAACAGCCTTGGAATGAGCCCCTCGGTCTCTCCCTCCCCAGAGAGTCAGCCAAGAGCACCCAGCTCTCCCCCTATGGCACCCACCCCACCATTCAAAACCTAGGTCACATCTCCCGTTCTTCCCTAACCTTCCTCGATTGCCCCTACACACAGCTGCTGTCACTGAGAACACCGATGCTCACCAAGAACACGGTCTCAGCACACACGTGTGCACACACGCATGTATGCACACACAGAAACACACAGCCTCGCCTCTCAGAAGGTTTAGTGCACTTTCCCTAGCAGAACATTAGTTGCTCAAAGGTGTTATGTCACGGTGGGTGCTCAATAAATGGATTATGGGTGAGTGCGTGGGTGAGTGGATGCATGGATGAATCAAGTTCCTATCCTCCCAAACTGCCCACGTCTCGCTGAATTAAGGTGGGCACATAAAACAGCAAGGGCAACGGCAAGAGCAGACCTGCGGGCCCCTTCCAATTAGAACGCCAGGCTGGGCGTCAGTGAGCCCAGGACAAACACCACGCTTCCAGGGACAGGCAGGCTGCAGAGGAAGGGAGGCGGGACTGCAGAGCTCCCAGCAGCTAGCTCCAGAAGTGATTGTGACCCAGTCCAAGCAGGCTGGATGAGGGCCTGGCAGGGGCCAGGGTGTCTCCAGGCTGGTCGCACAGAAGACTCCCCTAAGGGGTTTGTAAAAACCACGGCTGCCCCTTCCCACCCCCAGGTTCTGACTTAATTGGGTTGGGCTGGGCCCAAGACTGGATAATGCACAGCCAGGTGAAATGCCACTGTGCTGGGTGGTACAGCGATGAAACAGACGTGGCCACCACCCACGGAGCTCACACGCCAGAGGAAACATCCCAAAAGAAAGAGACTGCAAATGAGGGGCCACTTCCTTCTGCCTGGTGAGTCAGGGAGATGTGAGGGAAGAGCCTGCGCTCCACCTGGCCTCCTGGAAAGAGAGAGGGCGCAGGGCAGTGAAGGTACTGTGGGCAAGAGACGTAGAATCAGCAGCGGCGTGAACAGACCACCGGGGGAACTGTGGGTGGCAGATGGACGGCGGAAAGAAGCTTCCGAGGTGCTTAAACAACAAACAAACAAACAAACAAAACGGTTAAAAGCCGGTTGGCATTTCTCTGCAATTTCTAAGGTCCAAGCAATGATGCAGGTCTTCAGGAAGGACGGAAGAGATTCGAAAGTCTTTTGTTCCTGTTTCCTCTCCTGTAACCGAATGCTTCTCAAACCAACGCCCCGTTCCTGCAGACCACCGCGGGGCATCCTTACAGTATCAGGTCACTGCCGGAATGAAAAGCAAAGCAGAGCGATGGAGAGGGTGCAAGCTCTGCAGTCAGAGGGACCCGAGCTTGAATCCCAGCTCCGGCACTGGGCCTAAGTTTCCTCCCCACCAGAATTGCAATGACAGGTAATATTTCCTTCACAGGGTTGTGTCGTGTAAGGAGCTTGTAGAACTTGCATCAAGAGAAACAGTCAAGGGGCACCTGGGTGGCGCAGTCGGTTTAGCGTCCGACTTCAGCCAGGTCACGATCTCGCGGTCCGGGAGTTCGAGCCCCGCGTCAGGCTCTGGGCTGATGGCTCAGAGCCTGGAGCCTGTTTCCGATTCTGTGTCTCCCTCTCTCTCTGACCCTCCCCCGTTCATGCTCTGTCTCTCTCTGTCCCAAAAATAAATAAACGTTGAAAAATAAATTAAAAAAAAAAAAGAGAAACAGTCAAGAGAGTGCACAAGACAGCCTATGGAATGGAAGCAAGTTTCTCCGAATCACATATCCGATGAGGAGTGAAAATCCAAATCCATACAGAACTCTCACAGTTATCAACAACAAAAATTAAATATTTGATGGGGAAAAAAACGGGCAAAGGACTTGAATAGACCTTTCTCCAAAGGTGGTCTACAAATGGCCAACAACCATATGAAAAGATGTTCAACATCACTAATCACTAGGGAAATGCAAACCACAGTCACACCGAGCTATCACCTCACACCCACTGGCATGGTTACTATCAAAAGTCTAAAAATTAGTGTTGGCGAGGACGTGGGAAATTGGCACCCTGGTGCACTGTTTGCTGGGGATGGAAATGTAGCCACTAAGGGAAACAGTAGGGTGATTCCTCAAAAAATTAAAAATAGGGGCGCCTGGGTGGCTCAGTTGGTTAAGCTTCTGACTTCAGCTCAGGTCATGATCTCACGGTTCATGAGTTCGAGCCCTGAGTCGGGCTCTGTGCTGACAGTACAGAGCCTGCTTGGGATTCTTTCTCTCTCTCTCTCTCTCTCTCTCTCTCTCTCTCTCGCCCCCCCCCTCAAAATAAATAAATAAACTTAATAAAAAATAGACTTACTGTATAGTCTGGCAATTCCACATCTGAGTATGTACCCAAAAGAATTGAAAACAGGGGGCGCCTGGGTGGCACAGTCGGTTAAGCGTCCGACTTCAGCCAGGTCACGATCTCGCGGTCCGTGAGTTCGAGCCCCGCGTCAGGCTCTGGGCTGATGGCTCAGAGCCTGGAGCCGGTTTCCGATTCTGTGTCTCCCTCTCTCTCTGCCCCTCCCCCGTTCATGCTCTGTCTCTCTCTGTCCCAAAAATAAATAAACGTTCAAAAAAAGAAAAAAAAAAGAATTGAAAACAGGGTCTTGAAAAGATCTCTGTACGTCCGTGTTCACAATGGCATTATTCACAGGAGCCTAAAGGCAGAAGCAACCCAGGTATCCGTAGACAGATGAATGGACAAGCAAAACACGGTATATACACGTAACGCATAGTATTCAGCTTAAAAGGGAAAGAAAGTCTGACATATGCCACAACGTGAATGAACCTTGAAGACATCATGTTGAGTGAGGTGAGCCAGTCTAGAAAGACAAATACTATATAATTCCACGTGAATGAGGTTCCTAGATTAGTCAGATTCATAGAAACACAGAGGAGAATGGTGGCTGCCAGAAACTGGGGGAAGAGGAAAGCGAAACTGTTTAATGAGTATACAGTTTTGCAAGATGCAAAAGTTCCAAAGATGAGCTGCATGGCAGTGTGAATGTACTTAATGCCACTGATTTGCACACCTCAAAACGATCAGGATGGTTCATTTTATGTTATGTGTGTTGTATGCTTTAAAAAAAAAAAAAAAAAGCCTCCACAATTGTGGTTTTCAAGTTTCCGGAAGCAGAAGCACAACCCCACATTTCTTACTCAACACACAGATCCCAGGGCCCCTTCCCCAGATATTCCGATTGGAGGTCTGGGTGTGAGGCCCTGGAATCTGCATTTTCATAAACATCTTAGGGTTATTTTGCACACCAAGAATTCATTTACTCTGCTGTAGTTCTAAAGGATCAAGGGATATTCTCCTGAGTATTTTGCTTTTGCTGATCAGTACCTGTTTAAAAAACAACAGCTACGTCTGTGTCCATGTGTGTGTATAGAAAGATCTCATGTATAAAGAAAGATTATAACCACAGCGCAACAAGGCGGTCCCCCAGTCCTCAGGGAGGTAGGAGCTACAAGGCTTGAGCATGTGACTCCGGGGCTCCAGGCCCACGGGCCTCTCACATTTCCACCAGCGCAAGCTCCACATCTCACCCGAAGTGTGTCAGGTAAACCAAACACGTGCCCGCAGGGTGTCCCCAACAAGGGAGGCAACGTCAAGTACACCCCGCAGCGGCTCTGCCTCTCAAGCAGCAGAGGAGAGGAGGTCTGACATAGGCAGCCTCATTGCAAACAGCGCAGACGATGCAGGGAAACCACAATTCCCAAGGGCAGCCCAGCAAGCAGAAGGCCAACCGGAGCCAGTGGGGCCAGAAAATGTTGGCCAGGAAAATGTTGGCCAGGGAGGGCCTCTGAGAGCGCGAGAACAGCCTGGGAGAGGCAGCTCGTTCAGGGACCCCAGGCCTCCCCCCCCACAACCCAACTAGCAAAGGAGACTCTGCTCATTCAACCGCAACCAACTAAATACAGTGTTCTCAGCCCACCACATCCAGCCATGTAGTCATTTGTTATCTTCATGATCATAATAGCACCTTTGACATTTCCCATGCTCGGCTCCAACTCTATCATTACTTTCCAGTGTGGCAAGGATGTCGCTCTTCGAGCGGGACGCGTGGAACCCTTCCCACCTGCTAAGGTGGAGGGGCCCAGGACTTCTAGGTTCTGACGCCCCCCAGAAGCCGATCTGCCATGAAACTGACAGCAATGAACCTTCAGCCACCCCCACCCTTTACCCCTTCCAAGGCCCTGAGAGGGGACCCAGAAATGCGTTCACATGGCCGTGTGGTTTTGTGAAATGCACGAAAGCAAGATATTCTTGCATTCTTTTTCTTATAACCCCTCCCACCTCCAAATCGTCTAAATGATGGACCCAGAAAACCAGGGTCTGCCTTTGGAGTCCACCTAAATTTAGAGAGGACTCCCCGACACCCTCTGTAGTGCCACATGCATTCACATACATTAATTCATTCAGCCTTACGGGGTAGGTTTTATTCTTAAGCCACTTCTACATAGAAGGACATCGGAATTCAGAAAGCTTCTGTGAGGCTCCATGACCTGCCTAGGGTCACCGGGATTGCAGGAAGGAGGCTGAGATTCAAATCCAAACCCCTAAATCCAAGCCCTGTGTTCTTCTTACTCCCTTCCTGATTGCCCTAAAGAGAGCTACAAACAGAAAAGCACTCTAAAGAAAAAAAAAATAAAGCTCTTCTTCTGATTAATAAGCCAACAAACACTTACTAATAACCACTAACCTTTACTGACCACTTGCCCTGAGGCAGGCACAGAGCTAAATGCTTCTCTTGCAATATTTCACTCACTGCTCACCATAATCCCGTGAGATACATATTATCATTAGCCTCGCTCTACAGATGAGGAAACTGAGGCTCAGAAAAGCTCATTAGTTTACCCAAGAACACACAGGAAGTAGGAAAGCGAAGGATTAAGCTGAGGTCTAATTCTAAAGCCCTTGCATTTGGCCATGGTGCGCTGTTCCCGTTGGAAGTGGGAAGAGCCTGCCAGTGGGATGGAGGCAGGCAGGGAAAATACCTTCAGCATAAATCAGGAGTGTGGCCTAAGAGCTAGAAGGAAGGAATCAAAAATGCGGATTAGAGGGGCGCCTGGGTGGCTCAGTCAGTTAAGCGCCTCACTTTGGCCCAGGTCATGATCTCCATAGTTCATGAGTTCAAGCCCCATGGTGGGCTCTGTGCTGACAGTTCAGAGCCTGGAGCCTGCTTCCTATTCTGTGTCTCCCTCTCTCTGCCCCTCCCCCAATTGCACTCTGTCGGTCTCTCTCAAAAATGAATTAAACAAAATTTTTTAAAATGCCAGGGGCGCCTGGGTGGCGCAGTCGGTTGAGCGTCCGACTTCAGCCAGGTCACGATCTCACGGTCCGTGAGATCGAGCCCCGCGTCAGGCTCTGGGCTGATGGCTCGGAGCCTGGAGCCTGTTTCCGATTCTGTGTCTCCCTCTCTCTCTGCCCCTCCCCCGTTCATGCTCTGTCTCTCTCTGTCCCAAAAATAAATAAACGTTGAAAAAAAAATTTAAAAAAAAAAAAAGAAGATGATTCTGGACTCAAATGAACCAGTAATTCACATGTCAACTGCTTCACACGGGTCTTGGTGCCCAGGTCCCAGCAGAGGCCCCACTTCTCAGAGGCTCCATTTAAATATTCTCCGCATGGCCCAGTTATCTCAAAGCACTGCCACAATTTCCAGGGAGCTAGAAAGGTGTCACCTGTGTCCTGTAACTAACCTTCTGAGGACCCTGAGCTTTTCGGTTTGCCTAGGTTTCTGCAGAGCTTATCCCCTAACTTTTCTAAAGCTTCTCTGCTGCAGCTGATAAGACTTTTTTTTTTCCCCTCTGTTAAAACGAGATGAGATCCAGCCAGCTGTCGAGAAATGTACAATGAGATTATACTGAGAAGGAACCACCAGAGACAAAGGCCCCTAAAGAGTCACTGGCCTGTTGTGGCTTTTGTGGCAGAAATCTGTTCTTGGGTGGGGGTGGGGAGCAGAGAAGGGGCAACAGCCATTTGCCTTTTGCTTCCTGGGGCCTTCCTCTGCGCCTTGCTGAAGAGACTGCTGAGAAGCAGGGAAAAAAAGAGTCACATCTTTAGCGGGGAGAGAGGCTGATAACTTAGGAAGAGTTGTCTGTTGGTAACAAAGAGGACAAAGATGCACATAGGTCTGCCCTCTTCACTTGGGCCTGTCACTGGGGATCTGATGTCCCCCGTCCTAAGTCTGTCTCACTTAGGCTGGAGTCCTTGTGGGGTGCTCATCAACACAGCCATCACACTTCCAGGATGGGTACTCTGGGTCTTGGGTGCCCACTCCGGGCACCTCACCTTTAGATAGGTGCCCTGGCATTTGGGTGTCCTCTCTGCTGTGCCCAGGTCACAGGTGAGGCCGCACCCCAGGTGATGCTCAAGGCTCAGGTGCAAATTGGTCTGCACCCACGTGACCACAGAGAGCCGGACCCCAGGCCAGGCCAGTGAAATCAATGTCCCCAGTCTGTGCAGGTGGCCGCAGCGGCCTGGGCACAGGTGGGCCGCCTCACCTCTCACCTGGGCGGCGGTGGCTCTCGGAGACCCTCACCTGCCCGGCCCTGGGGGCGTTGCTGGCACTCGGGTCCCCGAGCTCCCCTCCCGCCTGTCCGCTGCAAGGCCGAGCCGGGGTTCGGGAAGCCGCGGCGCGCGCGGGCCCGGGAAGAGGCCGCCGGGCCTGTCCCCGCGGCGGGCCGGGCACGGAGCCCGCAGGCCTCGGCGCGGCC
>NW_024412401.1:48670470-48693203 GCF_014898765.1 Herpailurus yagouaroundi | reverse complement strand
CTTGGAACCTGGGCACTAGTTATCCCCTCCGCCAAGCTGTTCTCTTCCAGGGCCCCCGCAGCCCACTCAGCTCTCCTAGGCCTCACTGTATCGGTCCTTCAGCACAGCCTTAGAACCCTGGACGCCCCCAGGCCTCTTGGCGCCTTAGATGAACACCACACACAAACACACACACACACACACACACACACACACACACACACACACACACACGTTGTCCTCTAGCGGGGACACCCAGCCCTCCTAGATTTTCGTGAACTGCAGGCCATTCCTTCAGCTCCGCTCACTCCAGTTCAGGGGACCCCCACTCTCCCAAATGACCCAATACAAGCTTAGCCAGGTCCCAGACTCCACTAAAAACAGGCCTCTCTCTCATAATGACCCCAATCTCCCAGCGATTCTCTGCCTCCCCTTTGTGCTGGGCAAATGATCAACCCACAGGGGCCATGGGACTGCCCTCAGGGAAGCATCTAGAGGGAGAGGTTTACAGAAGTGATGCCCTACAGTACTCGGGGAAAGGTATAGGCCAGAGGATAAGACTGCATGAGGAGTGGAGTCCAGAGCTTGACTCTCAGCTAGAATGGCTGCTACCAAAGACAGGAGCAGGCTCTGCATAATTCCTTAACCAAAAATGCCCCACAGAGCCCCAGCAAGGCATTCCCAGGCAGGGGCTGGCCTGCCATTTGAAAGAACTGTGGTCAGAAGGCTGGAGCCTTTAGAGCTGAGGACCATGCAAAGAGTGATTGGCATCAATTTGCTAATACATCAAGTCTAATTTTCACACATTCTAGGTTTTTCTAAGCAGAATTGGCTGTCGGGGAAAATGTCTTGTGGGGAAGCCAGGCAAGTGTGTGCATTCCAAGCGTCTGTCTCAGAAATGCCACTGGTTCAGATGGTTTTACAGACAAGTTCTTTCAAACCATTAAGGGTCAGACAATCCCTCCGTTATTTAAATTTACACAGAGGGGCGCCTGGGTGGTTCTGTCAGTTAAGCGTCTGGCTTCCCCTCAGGTCATGATCTCGCAGTTTGTGAGTTCGAGCCCCACGTTCTGGACTGACCCCTAAAGCCGTCAGCACTTAGCTGTTCTCTGTGCAGTGGGCAGTCACTTGGGGGCAGGGGGCCAGGCCAGGCTTCCTGTCAGCCTCCCCAGTGTCCCTGAGGAAATAGCCTCAGCTGGTGGCCAAGTTCAGCCAGGACCACTCCACTTGGCTCTGTTTTACACAGACAAGCCCTTTTTTAGGGCAATTCTGCTCAGAAGTGTTTAGATGTTATTTGAAATGTTTAACAGGGGCGCCTGGGTGGCTCAGTTAAGCCCCAACCTCAGCTCAGGTCATAAGCTCACGGTTTTTGAGTTCGAGCCCCGCATCAAGCTCTCTGCTGTCAGCATGGAACCTGCTTCAGATCCACTGTCTCCCTGTCTCTCTCTCTCTGGCCCTCCCCTGCTTGCTCTCTCAAAAATAAACATTTAAAAAATAAATAAACATTAAAAAAGTTTTTTAATAGAAAAACTTACACAGAAAAAAAGCAAAAATATTCCATATCGTTTCCCAGATTTAGCATAACTCTGATACCAAAATCCGACAGATTACACCAAAAAGGAGAACTGCAGATCAGTATAGAACACTGGTCTCCAGATAATTTAATAAGGGTTGTTTGAAAAAGAGGGTCTACAGTCAAATAACTTGAGAAAGGGCCGCGTGCCATTTATAGTCTACCTCTTGGAGAACCAGTAAGTATGAGTATAGTAAAGTCCCTGTGAAGTCCAGGAGTAAAAAACATGGCATTTCTCAAACTCATCTGAGTCAGGACCACCTTTTCAAAGTTCGCCAATTATCTCTAATACGTGAATCACTACTATAAACCAACCTATTTAAGTATATAATAGTCATAAGGCTACCAAACACAATGTTAGCAATTTGAGTCCAACTTGATGGAAAACAAGCCGAAATCCACTATAGATCAAGTAAGATTTATTCCAAAAGTGCAAGAATAATTCAGCATCAGGGAGTCTATAAATTCATTGCATTGTTAAAAATAAATCACAGGATATTTCAACAAGACAGATGCTTTAAAAGTATTTGATAAACTTCAACACCAATTACTTATAAATTCTTAAAACCTCTTAGTAAATGAGGAAAAAAATTCAAGCTTAACATGATAAAATTTATTTATCAGAAGCCATAAACAACCATATTTAATGGTGACGCACTAAAGGTGTTCTCATTTAAGTCAGAAACAAAACAAGGATGCCTGCTATAGCTGCTACAAACCAAAGCCCATGAAATAAGAGAAGAAAAATAAATAAGAAATACAAGTATTGGATAGGAAAAGACAAAATTGATATTATCTATTCATGATTTAAGTGTGTACCTAAAAACAAAAATTAAAGAGAATCAGTCAAAAATCTTAAGATTTTGGTAAAATGGCTAGCTATAAGATAAACACTGAAATCAATCACTTTCCTGTTAAGGGAGAAGACTTCTTTTCTATACAGAAGAATTCTGTGTTCGTTTTGGCTTTGGCTGATCACAGACAGCAAGTATTTCTGTGTTCTCTACCATGCGGCAAATGGACCTATTTCTGGTGCAGAGAGATACTATTGTCCAGCACTGCCAGCTACTATAGAGGTAAATCATCCCATCCAAGGGGAAATATTATAGAAAGCCTACTTGGCTACTGATCAAAACCTACATTTTCCTGTCAATTTCCAGGACTTTTATCTCCTATGTCTCTTTCTTGTATCTATGCCTCAAATTCTTCCAAATTCAGAAGAGGGAAAGAGGTATTACTTATAGGATCCCCTAAATACAGCACTAAATACCAGTGATTTCCATTTGTATGATTTTTTTTAAAAAAAATTACATTCAGGGGCGCCTGGGTGGCTCAGTCGGTTGAGCGTCCGACTTCAGCTCAGGTCAAGATCTCACGGTCTGTGGGTTCGAGCCCCGTGTCGGGCTCTGTGCTGACAGCTCAGAGCCTGGAGCCTGCTTCAGATTCTGTGTCTGCCTCTCTCTCTCTGCTCCTCCCCCGCTCATGCTCTGTGTCTCTCTGTCAAAAATAAATAAACTTTAAAAAATAATGGGGCGCCTGGGTGGCGCAGTCGGTCGGGCGTCTGACTTCAGCTAGGTCACGATCTCGCGGTCCGTGAGTTCGAGCCCCGCGTCGGGCTCTGGGCTGATGGCTCAGAGCCTGGGGCCTGTTTCCGATTCTGTGTCTCCCTCTCTCTCTGCCCCTCCCCCGTTCATGCTCTGTCTCTCTCTGTCCCAAAAATAAATAAACGTTGAAAAAATAAATAAATAAATAAATAAATAAATAAATAAATAAATAAAAAATAAAATAAATTGCATTCATGGTAGTAATGAATACTATAAAATACCTGGCCTTTACCTTAACAAGAAATGGCAAGGCCATAGAAAGAAAACTATAAAACCTTACTGAAAAATATAAAAGTCTTTAATAAAAGGAAGAACATAACAAGTCCCTGGGGAGGAAGTCTTAATATTGCAAAGATGTCTATCTCTCCTAACTCAATATATAAATTTAGTGGAATCTAAATTAAAAAACCAATATGATTGGGGGGAGGGGTGCAATGGAACATGACAAAATTATTTTAAAACTGATCTTGAGGGGTGCCTGGGTGGCTCAGTCAGTTAAGCGTCCAACTCTTCATTTCAGCTAAGGTCATGGTCTCTTGGTTCATGAGATTGAGCCCCATGCTGGGCTCTGTGCTCATGACATGGAGCCTGCTTGGGATTCTGTCTCTTCCTCTCTGTCTGCCTCTCCTCTGCTCACACACACTCTCTCTCTCTCAAAATAAACAAATAAACATCAAGAAAAAACTGATCTAGATAAATATGGGAAAATATGCAGAAAATTTTTGAAACTGAAGATTATATTAAATTTCTTACAAGAATAGTAATCCTAATGAATATAAAATATAATGTAAAACTTACATTATAACTCATATTTCATATTATATATTAGTATCATGTTAACTTATATTTTAGTATCTGTTAGAGCAGTACTAATACTGTTTATCTCACATATTAAAATATAACGTAAAACTTCAGTAAATAAAATTGTGGGCCACTACTGTAAGCATACACACTTTTATAATATACTGAGTTCCCTGTTTATGAATGTTTTGTTTTTGTCCACTGATCCATTTGTATATTCCTAATACTCCACTCGAAACCACATTATCTTGCCCAGACGACTTCAATAACATCCTTACCAGTCTCCTGGCTTTGCCTCCGTTCATATAATGGAAAACAGCCACCAGAGTGATCTCCTGGGCCCTTCTCATCCTTAAACTCTCAGTTTAAATGTCACCTCCTTGGAGGCCTTCGCTGGTCATCTAAGTAGCTTCCTTTTGTATTCATACCACATCCATTCATTTCCTTCTTCCCACTCATCACAATTTGTAGCTATTTACTATTTGTTTACCTGTTCAATTCTCAGTCTCCCCATCAGACCAAAAGCTCCACCATGGTATCTGTTCATCAAGCATAAATGTGCCCCACATACTAGCCCCTCAATAAACATTTGTTTAATACATAGATGTGTCAACATTTAATATGTGCATACCCTCTGTCCATGTCTAATAATTATCCAGAGCAAACAATCAGGCAAGTGCACACAGATGTATGTTCAAGGATAATTATTTCAGCATTGCTTATAATGAGAAAATATTGGATATATCCTAAATGTCCAGCCATAGAAGATTGAGTCATTAAAAAAGGAAAGCTGTACTGACATCGAAATATACCACGGTATTGGGTTAAGTAAGACAAAAAACCAAAATGGGGTATAGAAGAGAAGGCATTTATTCCATGAGCCTGTTAATTTTATATGTATTTATAAATATTTATAGGTATTAGAATACATTGGACCCCTGGAAAATGTATACCAAACGTTAATAGTTTAACAGTGGCTATAGGTAAGGGGAGGATAGAGATTTTCATTTTCTATTTTATATATCTATGTATTTTAGCATCTTAGGTATATGGACACAAACTACAGGACCAACAGCCAATGGTAGCTTGAACAACAGGCATTTATTTTGCTGGCCTGGCATCATCTACTTCCGGTCTTCCTGTTATAGGAGAATGAAGGCATTAAGAGCACGTGTCCTTCCATCCTTTGCTGACACCCTCAGGTGGTTTGTCTTTTATGCTCACGCTTGTTGCCTCCTGGGCACAGAATGGCTGGCTCTTCCAGCTTTGGATGTCCTGGTCTCCTCTTTCATAGCACGAAGGCGGACAGGGAGCAAAGTCTTTCCCAGAAACTCCCCAGCAGACCTCGCTAGATCCCATGGGCCAGAAATGGGTCACATGGCCACTCCCAGCTGTACACATACACACAACTGTAAAGGGACGCTAGGAAATCGGCTTTGTCAATCAGGTCACCTCCTGAGGCTGGGCCTATTGACGGGCCACTTAAAATCACTGTTCCCTTGGAAAACAATGTGCAAGTTCCTCAGAAAATTAAAAAATAGAACTAGCATGTCACCCAGAAATGCCACTTCCAGGTATATATCCAAAGGGAATGAAAATAAGATCTCAAGGAGACACCTCACGCCCATATTCACCGTGGCGTTATTTACAAAAGCAAGACACAGAAATATCCTACGAGAGGATAAAGTTTCACACACACACACACACACACACACAGAGGAGAAGGAAATCTTGCCATTTGTGACAGCATGGACAAACCAGGAGGACAGTATGCTAAGTAAAATAAGTCAGAGCGGCACCTGAGTGGCTCAGTCGGTTAAGCGTCCAACTTCGGCTCAGGTCACGATCTCGTGGTTCATGGGTTCGAGCCCCATGTCGGGCTCTGTGCTGACAGCTCAGAACCTGGAGCCTGCTTCAGATTCTGTGTCTCCCTCTCTCTCTGCCCCTTCCCTGCTCATACTCTGTCTCTCCCTCTCTCTCTTTCTCTCGCAAAAATAAGTAAACATTAAAAAAGAAGAAGTCAGACAGAGAAAGGCAAGTACTGTATAAGCTCACCTATATGAGGAATCTAAAACACGGAACTGATAGAAACAGAGTGCAAATTAGTGGCTGCCAGAGACATGGGGGGTGAGGGTGGGAGATGGGTGAAGGTAGTCAAAGGGTCCAAACTTCCAGTGACGAGATGATCAAGTTCAGGGGATCTAATGTCCAGCCTGGTGACTACAGTTAGTAACACTGTATTGTATACTTAAAAGCTGCTAAGAGAGCGGATCTTAAAAGTTCTCGCTGCACAGACAAATGCTAAGTGTGGAAGAGGACGACTGTGTTAACCAACCTTACGGTGGTGATCATTTCACAATACGTATGTATATCAAATCATCGTGTGGTACACCTTAAACTTACACAATATATATGTCAATTGTATTTCAGAAAATCTGGAAAAAGATAAAATAAAATAAAATAAAATTAAATTAAATTAAATTAAAAAATAAAATAAAAAACAATCATAGTTTCCTTATCAGGGAGGAAGACAATTAAGGTTTTTTTTTTTAAACATTTTAATAATGAATCTAATCAGGAAAGAAAAAAGTCAGTGTATTTCAGACATGATGAGATCCCAGAGGGTGTTCAATGACATGCGGCCAAGTTTGGGGAGCAGGTCTTTGCAGCTTAGCAGGCCTTTGCAGCTTAGCAGGCCTTGAGCACACAGGCCCAAGCACCAACTCAGACAGCCTCCAGAACCTGAGATCCCCACCGCTCACTTTTGTCCTCTTTGTCCCCTCCCTTAAAGCTCTCCCAATTAACAACTACATCATTACTCCTCAGGCTGTTTTCCGGCATTGATCCGTGGGAACTAGAATGGATGGATGCTGCCTTAAGAGAGCAAGGGGGAAATCTCATCAGTTTATCAGGCTTGCCAGCTGAAACAGAACTTTGCTCTGATCTGCACGGATTTTGATCTGGTCTGTGCTCTCAGACTGAACACAGACGCCCGGAGAAGCAGAAGGCGGGCAGGTGGGCTGAATGCATTTGTGGGACAGGGGTGCAGAGGTGGCCGGCTCTCTTTCACAGAGTTTGACTGTAAGGATAGGAAAAGTAAACCCAGAACAACCACAAACAGTGCTGTTGAAACTCAGAAACCATAACCACGTGCAGAACTGCTTTTATTTTTTATTTATTTTTTTTTCAACGTTTTTTATTTATTTTTGGGACAGAGAGAGACAGAGCATGAACGGGGGAGGGTCAGAGAGAGAGGGAGACACAGAATCGGAAACAGGCTCCAGGCTCTGAGCCATCAGCCCAGAGCCCGACGTGGGGCTCGAACTCACGGACCGCGAGATCGTGACCTGGCTGAAGTCGGACGCTTAACCGACTGCACCACCCAGGTGCCCCAGAACTGCTTTTATTACACGGGGGCACCACAGAACGACAGACCCGAATTGTGATTCTTTCACTCCACTTCCTAGTCACAGAGGAGCTTATTCTGGAGAGCTGGCACGAGGAAGGCACTCCAGAGCAGCCACTTCCTTTTCTTTAGACTGGAGGCTTCAGGAGGGCAAGCACCTTGGCAGTCTTCTCTCTCTTTCCGTCACGCCAGGACACGGGAGGCACTCAACATATATTTCTTGGATGAACAGTGTCATTCTCAACGGCAATTAGAAATCACGACAATTTCCATTCACAGGCATTCCCCCTGTGCCAGACACTGGGCTCGGCTCTCCTGCGTAAATTTTTTCACTCAATGCCGACTTGGATCCCGTGATGCGGGGACTGTGATCCCCACGCGACAGCTATGGAAATTGGGGCTTCCTAAGTCATGCTGTGATTAAGTGAGGGTCAGAGGCGTCAAACTCCAAATCGAATGCTTGTAGCTTTGCTATACGCAATTCTTGAACAGGATTCCCAGAGTCCTGGACAACATTCTGGTGGATGGGGTCCTACTCTTCCACGGACAGTGCTTGTTTCTTCAATCCCTCACGGAGAGTCCTGGTCAGGCTTCTGGACATAGAGAGTCGGTTTCCCCCTCAAGATGTGCACACAGTCTGGAGGAGATTCAGATTTTGTTGCTAACGATCATCTGGTTATCAGTAACTGAAACGCACTCCAGCTTAGGCAAAAAAGAGAATTTGTGGAACAAACAGGAAAACAGTCACATGGAAGGAAAATTCTGGGGCTTTTCCAGGGTCACGTGGCCTCCTGTTACTCCTTCTCCCCATGTGTCTGCTTCTATCCTTCCCCCTTTCAAACAGACCTCTTTTCTCTTCTCTCTGGTTCCCAATCTAACATGGCTGCCATAATGGCCCCCTCAGTCCGCTATGCATCATGTAGTTCCGGTGATCTGAGACGCAGACAAGTGTCTCTAAGCTCTAATTCCAGACTTACGGGGAGAGAATTCTAATTCCCGACGAGAGGTCAGGTCTACCCTGAACCTAATAAACTGGACACAGGGGAGGGTTGCATCTATTTACCCACGGGCCAGGCACCATCATCTAGAAATATTTCTCCCCATCTGTAGCTTGTCTTCTTATTCTCTTAATGCCATGGATTTTTAACAGAGAAATTTGAGAATTCACAGTCAAGAAGTTACCCTTTGTTTTTGTTGGTTGTTTGTTCTTGGGTTTACTTTATATCATTTCTGCCCTGAAGTACTAAGTCCTGGGAAAGAGGTTTTAAGGAGGGAAGAGGCTCGGGTTGAGGGTCTAGAAGGAATTACCAAGGAGAAAACACATTGGGGTAATCTTCTAAAATATTTATCAACCACACAGGTATTACATTATAGTGTGAAGCAATCTGCCCAAGGGTATCGATAACCTATGGTCAAAGTGCTGTTGTGACAGAAAGAACAGAAATACTCATTCTTCCAGGAAGAGACTACAGAGAGAAAGGATGTGGTCCTTGAAGAACGAGGAGCCGTCATCAGGCAGGCAAAGGAGGTAAGCTGTGTGAACACGCAGAGTAGAGAGGAAGGTGAGGGGTGGCTGGAGCTGCTGTGACGTGTTCATGGCTGGAGGGATGAAGGTGAGGTTGAGGGGTGGCCCAGGGCCTGCTGGAAGGACCAGCCGTCCTAGGCTGAAGGACAGCGTCTGAAAGACATGCATCCCAGGGTGCCTGGGCGGCTCAGTCGGTTGAGCATCTGACTTCGGCTCAGGTCATGATCTCACGGTCTGTGAGTTCGGGCCCCGCGTCGGGCTCTGTGCTGACAGCTCAGAGCCTGGAGCCTGCTTCGGATTCTGTGTCTCCTTCTCTCTCTGCCCCTCCCCCATTTGTGCTCTATCTCTCAAAAATAAGTAAGTGTAAAAAAAAAAAAAAAAAGACACACATCCCACAGACTCTCATATCCAAAAAAAATGGTTTTAAATACCAGCCTGGTACTGCTGACTCCCAACTCTGTCTCTAGCCCAGTCCTCTTCCCTGAACCGCAAACTTTTTTACCCAACAGCCCACCCGACATGCCCCTCTGGATGTATAGCGGGCATCTCCAGTGTCACACTTCTGGTTGCTCCGGCTGTGCCTTCCAAACCCACTCCTCCCTCCGTCTGCTCCATCTCGCCTGTTAGAAACTCTATCTTTCCAGTTGCTCAGCCCAAAACCTGGGGCCATCTTGGCCCCCTCTCTTTCTCGTATGCCTCACATCCAGTATTTCAGCCTCGAGGCTCGAAGCAGCAAACGAGGCATGTCCAGTGAGAGCCACGCGGAAAAAAGGCAGAGCACACTCCGTTTGAAGGATGCATACGGGTTGGCCCTGCAGAACAGCGAGGGTTGGGGCACAAGAAGGAGGTCCTCTAGGCAGAAAGGACGTGCTCAAAGGGCACAAGAGTAGAAGGAGGTCTTGTGTGAAGAGGAGGTCCAGCAGGGTCAGTCTGACTGGAGGGGGCTGAGGGAAGTAAGACTGGAGAAGCAGGTGGGGTCCAGCCAGCTCCTGCAGGTCCTCACGAGGCTTCTCTAGCCCTCCAGCTCCCCCTGCTCCTCCCTGGCCTGTCCCCAACCACCAGGGCAGGTGCCTGCTCCCCCTGCATTCCCCCAGACTCCTGCGCTTGGCCTGGGTGGCCACCCTTGGCTCTTGGCATCCGTTTGGCTCTGGACGTTGGCTGCTTTTGTCCACTCAGTCCCGTAGCCTCCAAGTATCCGTTCATGGCCCAGTGCCTGTCAACGAGGCAGGAAATGCAAGGAGGGAGACGAGAGAAATAAAGACAATGTGGCATTCTACGAGCAGAATTGCATTCCTGTCCGTAAGTTACGACATCACGGGACAATGGCGGGACATACCGAAGGGGAGCACGATGTTGAGACTGCTCCGGCTTAAACTTCAGGCTACAGGGTAAGCACGGAATTCATCTCAGGAGCCCCACCTAAGGGGAAAGACACCCCAAACAGGTAAGCAGTTATTACAAGAAGAGGTCCGGATGGCTACCAATTGAGAGGGGCATGGCGTGAGTGTTAAGATATCACAGTATAAGAAGACGAACAGGGATTTCAAACGTGACTCCCAGACTGAAAGTTTTGAGGGTGACTCTTGGAGTGAAAAGTGGTTAATCTGCCTCAAGCAGCTTCTCACACAGCAACTCAGAATAGTTACACAGTAGCTCATGGCACAGATTCACTTATTTAACGACGATAAAAGGTTCTCATGGGCGATTCCAGAAAGCCGACGAACATACGTTATTAGTGCATATTGGGCTAGCGTGACGATACACGTGCATGGTGCACGCATGTATGTGTATGATCTGTGTAAAGTTGTCAACTGTCTTTCCTGTGAAAAGAATGTTCTGACGCCTGGGTGGCTCAGTCAGTTAAGTGTCTGACTTCAGCTCAGGTCATGAGCTCAAGGTTCATGAGTTCGAGCCCACTTTGGGCTCCCTGTTGTCAGCATGGAGCCCACTTTGGATCCTCTGTCCCCCTCTCTCTCTGCTCCTCCCCTGCTTGGTTCTCTCTCTCTCTCTCTCTCTCTCTCTCTCTCTCTGTCTCTCTCTCTCTCCCATCCAAGTACTAACCAGGCCTGACCCTGCTTAGCTTCCGAGATCAGATGAGATCGGGCGCGTTCAGGGTGGTATGGCCGTAGACTCTCTCTCCCTCTCTCAAAAATAAATAAACATTAAAAAAAGAATGTTCTTTATTGTGCCATTATTTCCTTCTGACTTATAAATATTAAGATGCCCATTATTTTATGAAATAAAGTGACAGTATATACTTACGAGACAAAATAACTCTTGTTGGTTTCCATATTTGTTTTGGGAACTTACAAATCCATGATGCCAAAGTCTGGGAATCAGGGCTTCCCTGATGAAACATTTGGTTTTGAAATCTTGGCTCCAGCTTTGACCTGAGCCAGATGCAAGTTTTTGTGTTTTTTTTTTTGTTTGTTTGTTTCTTTCTTTTTTCTTGTTTGTTCCAGCAGGTAAAATTTGCCCAGCATTAAGGGCCACGAGTGACAAATTCAAAAGAGGAGACAGCTGGGCGACAGTTTCCGAACCTCCTCATAGCTGGGATTCCCAATGGGAATGGGAATTCTTGGGTCACTTTTTTCTTGCAGTCACCCCAAGTGCCGACTTGAAATACAAATCAGATTCTATTACTCTCTGGTTGGTAGAGGCTGTCGGGAGCTCTCAGGTGTTATCTGTGAGGTCTTCTGTGTGTTCCCTGCCTCAATATGGTTAGCTTGGCCATGTGACCAGTTCTGGCCAATGGGATGTGAGCAGTGCCGTCTGCATTGCTTCAGGCTAAGGTGGATAAGACCTGGTGTGCCTTCCCCACCCTGTCCCCTTCTTCTACCTGCCCCTAGGTAGATGACCTACGGTGACCTGGAAGATACAAGATAATGGAGCTACCAAATGGAGGCGGCCTGAGCTTCTGAGCTGCCATTGAGAGGAAATCCCCCCCGAACACATAGGTGATGGCTATTTAAAAGAAAAGCAAACTTCTGTGGTGGAAAGCCACTGAGATTTTAGGGTTTATCTGTTATAGCAGCACAGCCTGCCCTACTCTCACTGGACACACCACCTTGCTAAAATACTTGCCAATGCCTTTTCGTTGCATTTGGAGAAAATCCCACCATCATCTCCTCGGCCTACAAAGCCGTACGTGTTCCCCCGCACAGCTCCTAGAGTCCTTCTCGTGGCCCCTGCACCCCCATTCACCATGCTCTAGCCACACCGGCCTTCCAAGGATGCCCAAACATGCTCGTTCCCACCGTAGGGCATTTCCACTAGCAATTCTTTGCCTTGGAATATTCTGCTGCCAGCTCTTACTCTCTTGACATTCACCTCACCCTAAGAGTAGCAGAGAAGACTTCCTCGATCACCTAAGTTGAAAAGACTCCATTTGTCACTTTGTCTCGTCATGTTTTATTTTCACCCTGGCATTTATCACTACCTGGTATTTTCTTTTTTATTTGTTGGTCTGTTTTTCATCTTGTCTGTCTCGTTTACTGCCGAATCCCCAGTGCCTAGAAAAGAGCCCCGGGCAGAACGGCGGCTCAGTATGTATTTGCTCAGTAGATGGATGAACGAACAAACGACAGGGTACTGTGGCCTTGTGTCTACCCAAGGGGTACACTGTGCCTAGTAAGCAACCAAACGGGGGTCCGGGTGTCCAACGCTGTGCCACAAACCTTCCCGAAACAGTGGCGTCCAATAATAGCAATCATTTACTTTGCTCACAAATCTAGGGGTTGACTGGGTTCTGCTAGGTCCTCTCATTTGGGATCTGTCATGAGGCTGTATTCAGATGGTGGCTGGGGCCCGGCTCATTCTAAAGACCTCTTTACTCACATGTCGGGCACCTGGGCTGAGAAGACTCAAACATCTGGGGTTTATTCCACTGACCAGCTATGTGACTTTAGGCAGGTTACTTAATCTCTGTGAGCCCGAGATCTTTATATAATAAAGAGATCTTTATATAATAAATAAAATAGGAGCAGGATGGGGCACCTGGGTGGCTCCATCAGTGAAGGTCCGACTTTTGGTTTTGGCTCAGGTCACGATCTCACATTTTGTAAGCTCGAGTTCCACGTCAGGCTCTGCTCTGACAGTGTGGAGCCTGCTTGAGATCTTCTCTCTTCTTCTCTCTCTGCCCCTCCCCTGCTCACATGCTCCTTCTCAAACTAAATAAATAAACATTAAAAATACATTTAGGGGGCGCCTGGGTGGCTCAGTCGGTTAAGCGTCCGACTTCAGCTCAGGTCATGATCTCGCGGTCCGTGAGTTCGAGCCCCGCGTCGGGCTCTGTGCTGACCACTCAGAGCCTGGAGCCTGTTTCAGATTCTGTGTCTCCCTCTCTCTCTGCCCCTCCCCTGTTCATGCTCTGTCTCTGTCTCAAAAATAAACGTTAAAAAAAAAATGAAAATAATAATAATAATAAAGAAAGAAAAAAAGAAAGTAGGAGCAAAGGTAATAATAACACCTACTTTTTATGTGATGCCTACCATGTTCCGGGCACCATATATTCTAAACTCTTCGCATGCCTGGCTCCCATACTCCTTGTAACAACCTATTTGTAGATATCCCTATCATAAACCTGCTTATTTTATAGATGAAGAAACTGAAGTTCAGAGATGCTGAATGTCTTGCTCAAAGGTATATAGCTAACTGTGCCAGAAACTTCTAGTTGGAGGTAGTGCATTGGGGTCAATATGGGAAATCCCCACTCCTACTCTACACCAAAATGCCAGGTAAAATATAACCAAAGGATATAAATGCGTGGCTGAGCTCTAAGCCAAGAAAGAGGGAGCCCCAGGAGCCAGACAAAGAGGGAATTTAGGGTCAGGACAGCGAGCCGGAAGTGAGGTTGAGAAGCTCCCTGGGGAGGGGGCGGTGGGAGCCAGGAGCCCCAGGGGAGTTGCTCGCTAAGACCAAGAGGCACTGGGACAACTCTGCCCCAGCTTTCCTGCCACCATGTTCCCTGTGAGCAGCCAGAGGCCACAGGACCTTTAGTAACACTGGAGCATCTGGCCAAGTCTGGCCCGAAGCAGGGGTCCCGCCTGGCCACCTGATTTCCCTGCCTACGTCCTGACCATCAGGCACTGTCGATTTATTTAAACATTCAACTTAAATAAACCATCTCTAGACACCTCTCTAGTTGTCCTTTCTGGTTAGTATCCACTTTGCAAGTCTGTTAGAACTGACAAAAGATAAAGAGGAAAAAGGAAACCTTGGGAAGGAAACAAAGCACTCGCAAATCCAGGAAAAATCAAAGACAAAATTGCAATCGCCATTAGAAGGCGTGAGCTGGAACACACTCCTTCGCAAAACGTGGAGGTTAACAGAGCCAAAGCCACCCGGACGGAGGGCCTTTTGCTCTCGAAGGAGTCCGTGGTGGAAGAACCAGGCTGCAGACGGAGCTGAAAAGCACCACGAGGAAAGACGACGCATAGTATGAACGAGGGGGCTGTACGGGAGAAAATCGGCTGGTCACAGAGACAGTTCCGGGTTACGATGGGTCCAAGAAGATACCGTCATAGAAATGAGAAAGTGCCATTCTTACAAACAGACAAGGACAAGAAACTCTACCTATCAAAACTTATGGGGGAAAATTTCTGCCTGCTGGTCCGTGAAAGAGACAAAAGACTTGCCATCCAGCCGGGGCAGGAGTGGGAAAGAAAGCGGGAGGTTCAGGGCCGCGCCACACTCCAGCATAAAGCCTGGAGCCTGGAGACTTCTCCCGGGAAGTTGAAAAGCAACCGCATCCAAGACCAGACAAAAACCTTGGATCCCCAGTGGAGGCAGGCTTCAAAGTGCTCCATCGATACAACCCAGGCACGTGGGCCCCCAGGGGAAACAAGCCTTGCTGAGTGTGAGTTTACAGACAATTACAAAGCCCACAAGGAAAGGAGTCACCGAGAGAAAGGCCCCAGTGGGTACATCCAAGGGGAATGTTTGTACCTCCAGACCTGGAGATGAGAGAACCTCCTGAAAGCACTGTGCACGTAAGCCTGTTCGCTGAAATAAACGGAGGGATGGAAACATACACTATTTAACCGAGCCTGCCCACAGATTCCACCTCAAAGCATGGGGAATACTTCCTTTTCCTTCCTCCCTTCCTCCTTCCTCCCCTCCCCCTTTTCATCCTTCCTTCCTCCCTCTCTCCCTTCTTTTTCTCTTTCATTGTTTTTTAACAAACACATCCAGGAATCCTGAGAACAGTCAGTCAGACCTCAGTTCATATCCCAGCTGCTACAGCCTTGACCAAGGCCCTGTGTCTCCCTGGGTCTCGATTTCCTCCACTCTTAGATGGAGGTAATAATTACCCCTTTGCAGGTTTGCAGGGAGGAGTAAACGCCTGCAAAGCACTGAGCACAGCCTGAGTGGGGGCGTCATGCCTGCCCCCTGCTCCGGGGCTCAGGGTGCAGACTGTTCAGCTGGAAAGAAGTGGGTGGAGAGAGTGAGAAAGGGTCAATGTGATGGGGGGAGCAGCTCTGTGCTGACAGTGACCTTCATGATGACCCCCCCCCCCCCCAGGCACCAGTGCTTCCTCCTTCCCCGCCCCCACTGGATTCTGCTCAGTCCCATTGTCTTGCTTCTGTATCTGGTTTGGTGACAGTTTTAAAGACACCAACATGCCACAGCATCCACCCTGCAGCCAGCCCAGCCTCAGCTGCTGTCGGCTCACAGTCATTGCCAACATATGTTTAACCCGCTGTTCTTTCGCTTTTGTAAACACGCTGTCTTCTCTCAGATCTCAAATGAATATGATCCTTCCCCTTTCCCTTCAAATCCTGCCTTGCAGCCACATGCCCGTTCAGATTTCGAGTTTATCGACACACGCAAGACAGGCTCGCGTGCACAGGACCCAGAGGCGGGCAGATCCCGCTCCCCGAGGCCCCCAGATCTCTGCTGTTCTGGAGCACCACCTCCAGACGCACTCACAGAATGGTCAGGTTGACCCCAAACGCCGTGGAGGCCTCATGACCACAGGCATGCCAAGACCCGGAAGTCTTGAAGGTCAGACACTAGGATGGACAGACCTACACTCAGACACTGACACAAACACATGGGTGTGCAATCAGGCAGTCACAGGAACCCACCGAACAGCCATGCATTCACAGACACTCTTAGGAGCTGAACCGTGTCCCCCAAAATTCACATGTTGAAGTTCTAATCCCTACTAGCTCAGAAGGTGACTGAATTTGGAGCCTGGGTCTTTATTTTTATTTCCTTTTTTTTTTTTTTTTTTTTTTTTTTTTTTTTTTAAAACAGAGCATGAGCAAGGGAGGGGCAGAGAGAAAAGGAGACACAGAATCCAAAGCAGGCTCCAGGCTCTGAGCTGTCAGCCCAGAGCCCGACACGGGGCTTGAACCCACAAACCGTGGGATCATGTCCCGAGCCCAAGTCAGATGCTTCACCAACTGAGCCATGCAGGCCCCCTGGAGCCAGGGATTTCCAAGGGGTAATTAAGATTAGGAGGTCACTGGGTGGGCCCTGAACCAATATGACTGGTGACCTTTCAGGAAGAGAAGACTTGAACACAGACACACACAGAGGGGAGACCCTGCGAAGACACCGGAAAAAGGCAGCCATCTGCAGGCCGTGAAGAGAGCCTCAGAAGAAACCAGCCCACCAACACCTTGGTCTCAGACTTTTAGCTTCCAGAACTATGAGAAAATAAGTTTCTGTTGTTTAAACCATCCAGTCTGGGGCACTTCGTTTGGCAGCCCTAGAAAATTAATACACACGTGGAAATCAAGAGATCTCTAACATCCTCCCAACCCAACCCCAGACCCACAGCTGCCTTCACAGCCTCACAGGGAGCCCTCAGGGCAACACCCCCCCCCCCAGGCCTGGAGCCCATGTCCTACTGGGGAGCCCCACTCTCCACAGCCCCTTCTTCAGCACAGGGGCTGAGTTTGGTCCCATCTTCCAGCATCACCAAGATGCCAGAGGGGACGGCAGCCAGGGACTTCCTCCACCAGATAGCAAAATTGTAGAAAATGCTAGAATGGTAACCGCTCACCCATGTCGAGCCCCAACCGGAGGTTTCAAGGGCTGTTCCAGATACTTTGTGGTTATTATCTCATCTAACCTTCTCAACAACTCGTTGAGGGAGGTACTACTATCAAAATCCCCGTTCAAGAGATGGCACAAGTGGGATACAGAGAGGTTAAGTAACTTGCCTGAGACCACACGGTCAGCAAAAGCAGAGCTGAGGCTTGAGCTGGGGCAGCCGAGCTCAGGCCTGGCTCCGAGTCATGGGGCAATCGCCACTGGGATCAGAAACAGAGCCAAATTACAGAGGATCTCAAACACTGGGTCAAGAAGTGGGCGAGCCAAAACATTTGTCCTACGTCGCTTGGGTCTCGAGGTTCTAGGCAAAACCCTGCATTCAGGGCTGGCCACGTGGCTGGCAGGGCCCAGTGCAAAATGAAAACGTTGGCCCCGTGTCCAAAGAGCAGGGGGAAAGTACAATGAAAAATGTTGAAATTTAATTTAAAAAAAAAATTTTTTTTTTCCAGTGGTCTCTCTCACAACTGGCCAGAACATTTTTTACTTGAGATTTAACGCCACTTAGGCAATACCAATGTTAAATGCAAATACAAGAGCATTTAACTCCCACACAGAATCACCAAAACCATATACCTATTTTGTAGCTCATATAGATACATATATTTCTTCTCACCAGAATAGCAGGAACGCTGCACAAAATGAACGCAAATGGTTTTATTTCACAATTCTTGATATACGCACGGGCTACTAACACTATCTGCCTTTAGTTTTCTGTTGAGTAGGAAGATTGAGAAGAAAAAGAACTGTGGTCACTCTTGTCCTTTCCCTCTGTGTCAATGGTTTTCGACTGAAGTGGCTGGCTAATGCAGAGAAACAACACTAGTGCGAAAGGTTGCGAAAGGGTTGCTTAGTAATTCACATCTCCTTCTCTCAACCGTTCCAAGAAATTTCTTTTTTTTTTTAATTTTTTTTTTCAACGTTTATTTATTTTTGGGACAGAGAGAGACAGAGCATGAATGGAGGAGGGGCAGAGAGAGAGGGAGACACAGAATCAGAAACAGGCTCCAGGCTCTGAGCCATCAGCCTGACGCGGGGCTCGAACTCACGGACCGCGAGATCGTGACCTGGCTGAAGTCGGACGCTTAACCGACTGCGCCACCCAGGCGCCCCAAGAAATTTCTTTTTTTTTAAATGTTTGAGAGAGAGAGAGAGAGAGCGAGCAAGTATGCACAATCAGGGGAGGGGCAGAGAGAGCGGGAGACAGAGAATCCCAAGCAGGCTCCCAGCTGTCAGCACAGAGCCTGACGTGCGGCTCGATCCCGCGAACTGTGAAATCGTGACCTGAGCCGAAATCAAGAGGCAGACACTCGACCGACTGAGCCACCCAGATGCCCCAAGCAAATTCTTAACTGAAGGGAAAGAGTGGCCACTGGAGGCTGTGGGCGCCCCCCTCAGTCAAAGGAACATGTTTGCCTTTCAATTGCTTGGCGTCTCATCGGGCTCCCACCCATTGTGGGTCCACCGGAATTCTGTGCTCGAGAGGCACAGCAAACACTATATGCCAACAGGGAGGCAAGGAGCGGTGGGCACCAACACTGTGTGTTGTCTCCTCTGGTCACAGGCATGCTCCATTGTCCCACCGGACTTCACTTAGAAAACTTATAAAAAGTTTAGGGGGGCCTGGGTGGCTCAGTCGGTTGAGCGTCTGACTCTCGATTTTGGCTCAGGTCATGATCTCACAGTCATCAGATCGAGCCCTGCATCAGGCTCCGTGCTGAGCTCGGAGACTGCTTGGGATTCTCTCTCTCTCCCTCTGCCCCTCTCCCTGCTGCTCGTGCTCACTCTCTTTCTCAAAAATAAATAAACATAAAAAAAAAAAAAAACTCCCCACAGATTCAAAGATACAATTATTCTCAATGTCAAAATGACAGTAGCAGAGCATTAAACTAAGCACGGGGTGCTCCTGAACGCGGGCACAGCTGATGTTAGGTCGTAGATTTATCTCCTGCCTGTCCTGGCCATGTTCCTGCCCCCAGGACAGACTGAGCTCGCAGCTTCTCTTTCCTTGGGTCCAGCCCCTCCCTCTCAGAAAGACTGGGGCCCATGTAGAGGTCCCTTCACTGTCGGGTGCTTCCCCCCCCCAACCTGGTCCGTCTCCTCTGCCCTGTGTCAGCAATCACGCAGTGTCTGGAAGTCCAGCCTTTCGGCTGCCCTGACTTCAGGATGCTAGAATTACAGGGACACGTCCTTTGCCTGTTTTGGGGAGAGCTGAGTGTGTCTTATTCTTATGACACAGACTTACTATGATCCCATCACTTCAAGTACCAGCTGGAACCCCCAAATCTTTGCCAGGAGCCCACACCTTGCTTCTGCGTTCGCCCAGCTGCCTGCAGGACGCTTCCCTCTACAGGTGTTTACAGACCTCTCAGACCTGGAGTTACCCACCTCCGGACCCAAACTTGTTCCCCAGCTCAGTGTGAGGGGCCACTGTCCTTCTGAAACCAGGGAGCCACCCTGTGTGGCCTCTGTACAGTAACCCCCACATCCTACAGAGTTTGCCTCTAGAAGACCTGTTATCTCCGCTCCACACCCCACCCCTGCTGCTGCTTGGACACAGACCTCGTTGCCCATCACTGGGACCCCTGCAGGAGCCCCCTCCACCTCTCCTCACCCAGTCTCTCCTCCTCATCTTTCTCCAGCACGTATTTCATCACGCCGGCCGGCGCCCTACTCAGAAGGTGGGCCAGCATGTAGCCTGAAACAACCATGTGTAGGAGCCAAAGCTCCACAGCTGAATGAAGCCGCGACTGCTCTGTGATCCCCAAGCTGCTTCCCTCTTCCTGAGCACATGCTAGACTACATTTCCCAGCCTCCCTTGCACTGAGGCGGAGCCATGTGACCACGTCCCAGCCAATGGAATGCGAGGTTTGGTCACTTCCGGCCAGAGGACTAGAAATCTCCTGAGCAGTCCTCCATGGCATCTCTTGTGTCCCACTCGGCAGCCAAATGCAGAGGAAGACAAGACACCGCAAGATGACAGAAGCACAACATGGAAGGGGCCGGGGCCCCTGAGTGACTGTGTGGAGCAGAGCATCCCCTCCCCCACCACGCACACTGAATTGTGACACGAGCGAGAAAGAAACTTTGGTTGTGTTGAGGCACTGAGATGCTGGGGGAGTCAGTGCCAGCGGCTACCTTCTCCTGACTGGTTTCTACACACACACACACACACACACACACACACACACACACGCCCCTGCACCCTGAAGCAGGGTGGTGGTGCTCCTGGCTCTCCACTGTCTTTCTGTCAGTGAAGAGGGGGTTCACAAGCCAGCCTGCTTCTCCTTATGAACAGTTCGTTTTTAATGACACAAGCAGTTCACACATACCTTCTCCTTTTTCCCTTCTGTGAAAACGGTACAGACCTACCAGCAACGAAGCTCAGTCCCCCGTGACCTCTTACCACCACCCCGACCTACTTACCACCTTCCCACCAGTGCCCCCAGGCAAGGTCCTCTCCGTCTTCTCGAAGATTGCTACTGGCGTTGTCCTTTGAATCATCCTCCCGAATATTTTTTATACATTTATACCTATAAAGAAAACTTCCAAAGTATTACGTAGGGTTCTCTTTCTGTCTCTACAAAAGATGCCACACCTTACGTATTTCCTGACACTTCCTTTACGCACCCAACGGTATCTCCTGATGTTATGTCATAGATTGATCTCGTTCTTGTGAATAGTTGCATGGGCCTGCATAGCAGGCCTGCTAGGGTTTATCTGGCTGTTGATGGACATTTAGGTTTTCTGGGAGTTGTGTGTTTTGTTTTGTTTTTTAAGTTGATTTATTTATTTTTGAGACAGCGAGAGCAGGGGAGGGGCAGAGGGGGAGGAAGACAGACAATCCGAAGCAGGCGCCCTGCAGTCAGCGCAGTGCCCGATGCGGGGCTTGAACTCACGAACCGTGAGATCATGACCTGAGCTGAAATCAGGAGTCCGACACTTAACTGACTGAGCCACCCAGATGCCCCTCTCCAGGTTTTTACTCTTCTGAACAATTCTGCAGTAAACATCTCTACACAGGCGTCCTTATAGACAAGCACCTTCTCCGGGGGATACACCAGCAAGTGGACTTGTCCCTCCAAGCGGCTGTGCCAATTTGCATGGTCACCAACCGTGGCCCAGAGTCCCCATTTCCACACACCCTCACTAACATTTAACACCAAATCTTTTTTTTTTTTTTTTTGCCAATCTGACGAGTGAAATATAGTTCATGGTCGCTTAATGTTTTATTTCCTTGATTACCAGTGAAATTGAACATTCTTCAAGTTTATTGGCCATTTGAATTTCCTTTTCCATAAATCGACTGTTTTTTATCATTTGTGGAGTGTTCTATTGGGCCATTTGTCTTTTTCTTATTGATTTGTTAGAATTCTTTATATATTCTGGATGCTAATCCCTTATCTGTTATATAAATTGCAAATATTTTCTCCCAGGCTATAGCTTGTTTCTAGCTTGTTTATGGTGTCTGTTGTCATTCAGAAGTTTTACATTTTAGTACAGAGAGATCTATCAATTGTTCCTTTTATGCTGCTTGCTTTTGGCCATTCTGTTTTCAGCAGTGACACCATGAGGCACGGAAGCCAGCAGCTGGGAACGCAGGCCCTCCCTCTGGTGGACAGACTAGATTTTCTGATCCTCTCTGTGAGCAGTAACTTCAACAGACTTTTGTGGAGGATTCCAGACTTAACTCAGGGTGAGGGGAGAAGACAGAGGCGGCAGGTGCTGTGAGGAGAGAAGAAAAGACACTCTTTACGGGGAGATGGGATCAGGGTGTTCCTGGAATATTAAAAAGTGACTTTATTTTGTACTCCGTATGCGGGTTCAGCCAGACATATGGTTTGTATTTCA
Organism: Herpailurus yagouaroundi; assembly: GCF_014898765.1. Classification (NCBI taxonomy): domain Eukaryota; kingdom Metazoa; phylum Chordata; class Mammalia; order Carnivora; family Felidae; genus Herpailurus; species Herpailurus yagouaroundi. The sequence continues at coordinate 48,671,403 of NW_024412401.1, read as the reverse complement.
AGTCCTCCATGATACAGCCCCCCTTTTATACTTTCATTGTTAACTACGCCCCTTCATGTAGCACATCATGCCAACAGTCAGGGTAAGCCAGCTGCGTGGCAGGGAGAAACAACTCGAAATTTCTAGGTTCTTAAGACTGCCAACGTCTGTATCTCGCCCACGCTTACCTGTCCAGGGCACACTGGCTGCGGCCTGGCCACATATTTGCTTTCTTTCAGGATGCAGGCGTCTGAAGCATCTTCTGTCTAGAACATCACGGGCTGTGGTTATTTCAGCAGGAAAGAGTGCGGCAAAGCAGGAACTAGCTCTTAGATTTTCTGCCTCAAACAACGGGTGACTTGCACACGTATCTCATCGGCCAAAGTCAAGTTGCGTGGCCAAGGCTGACTTCAAGGGGCTGGGGTGGTAGTGACTAATAAAATAATCTACCACCGTCTGCCCCTCTGGCCACAACACATTGAACGCCCTCTATCGCCTACATATAGAACCTTTTCACCTTTAGACAAGCCATCCAAAGTCCCATCCAAACACTGGTGTAAAAGTCCAAGATTTCTGCACGATGCCTAGGATACCCTCTAACAGAGAGAGGAGAACTGGGTCATTTTGGTTCCGAGATCTAAGAACCAGAGATTCCAGCTACCTCCCCACCCCCGCCCCCCACAGGCCTCCAATACTGCGGCGTAACTGGACAGGACATCGCGGTCAGACATTTCCATTCTGAAGACACAAGAATGGGAGATACACAACAGTCACAGCTCTGTTGATTCTGAAATCATTCTGTGCATACATTTTGCAGGGTCTGTTCCCTGGGCATGGAGAATGTTCCCTGATTAGGCCTCAAGTCCATCTCCTGGTGGCGGGGGGGGGGGGGGGGAGGGGGGGGGTGGGGGGGGGGGGTGGGAAGGAATGCCCCAGTCCAGTGCTAAATGTGGC
>NW_024412401.1:48664550-48670370 GCF_014898765.1 Herpailurus yagouaroundi | reverse complement strand
GGGTGGGAAGGAATGCCCCAGTCCAGTGCTCTCTGTGGCTCTTGGGGATCCTTCCTTTCGAAGATTCAACCATGTGAAAATCCACTTTTATGGATCAAAATGTCCATAGAACACTGAATTGAATATTGACAATTTTAAGCACCCAAGAGCATTGGAAAATACGCCTAGTGTGGGGGTTGAGCATATTTCTCAGCCTTTTTTCTCCACGAAAGGTCAGAGACCCAAAGAGTGAGGTTAAGGCTTAAGCATTCACAATCTTTTTTTTTTTTTTTTTAATTTTTTTTTCAACATTTATATTTATTTTTGGGACAGAGAGAGACAGAGCATGAACGGGGGAGGGGCAGAGAGAGAGGGAGACACAGAATCCGAAACAGGCTCCAGGCTCTGAGCCGTCAGCCCAGAGCCCGACGCGGGGCTCGAACTCACGGACCGCGAGATCATGACCTGGCTGAAGTCGGACGCTCAACCGACTGCGCCACCCAGGCGCCCCAGCATTCACAATCTTTTAGATGAGCCTGGTTTTTCTTAATGAGGAGGATATCAGTGAACAGTAATATGGCCTAATATCTTATCTCATTGAATCTACACGACTTGCTGAGAGAAATGCTTTAATGATCTCTATTCTGCAGACAAGAAAAGTGAAGCTCAGAGAGGTCAAGCCCTCTGTCCACGGTCACACAGCTGTCTTTGAGTGAGAAGTCAAATTTAATTGTACTGCTATCCCACCTCTTCAAAAAAGAAAAAAAAAAAAAGAAACTTCTTTCATAAAGTTACAGATGGGTTGGGAGCGGAAGCATCAGAGGCATCTCTCTGATTTCCTCGTGCTCAGTTCTAATTTACAGTTTGTTACTCAGTATTTCCACCATGGGTCTTTCAGCTTCAGCTCTCCCGCCAATTCTTCCCAAGTCTCTTCAATCAAACACCCCAGAGAGGAAATCTGATGGGCCCAGCGAGAGGTCACAGGTCGCTGGCCAGCCTGTGATCGGCTCTTACCAGGTCAGACACTCCCCCTTGGCCAAGCAGCTCAGGCCCAGGGTATGAGTTACAAAACATGGCTTCCAAGGCAGCAGGGAATCAAATGGAATTTTTATCCCTCATAAACGCCTTCACACATGCTGCTTCCTTTGCCTGGAATTACCAAGTTCCGGCTCCGTTCAGTAGTAATGCAGCTTAAGCAAACTCTTATTACATGTGCTGTGCTAAGTACATCGAACCTTTATGAAAAAAACCGCCTGACGTAAGCACCACCCCGGTCCCATTTTAAAGACAGGGAAGCTGAGGCTCAGTGAAACTAAGCAACTGGACCTCTGACTCACACCTTAACCTTCACGGCTGGGACTTCTGAATCAAAGCACTTTACTATTCCAGGAGGTCCCACAGCACCTCTTCCTAGAAGCCTTTCCTGATTCGCCCTTGCCAAGTGGCTCCCCTTTACTGAACACCCACAAACCTTTCTCCGGCTCTTAAGATCTGAGCACCCTTTCCCCTGTGCCGTGTGGGTTTCATCCCCGGGTCTTCGTTTGTTCTTTCATTCATTCATTCATTGAATATTTATCGAGTGCCAGGCTCTGTGCAAGGCACTAGGGATACATTCAGAGAAGAGCCCCCGTTTTCACAGTTTATTGTCCAGTGGGGAAGAAAGACATTAAACAGATAATGGCACCAATAATTATGTAATTACAATTGTTATAGATGTTATGAAGAAGTCCAGGGAGGACAGGCGCTTTTCCGACTGGGGACACCTGACTCTAGAGGGTGGGTGTGCCGCCTCTGGGAAAGCAGGGATTTCGAGCTGAGTTCTGGAAGGCTAGGTATGAACTGGCCAGGACAAGAAAAGGTTGGGGGTTGGGGGTGGGGGGCGGGGAAGGGAGAGTTTCAAGACAGGAGAGAACAGCTGGAGCAGGGCCCTGAGGGGAAAAGAACTTGGTGAGCTGAGCCTGGGCACAGCAGGCCAGGAGGGCAGGGAGGAGGCGGCCGGCGCATGCCTGGCGCGGCTGTTTGGATGTCTCCCCACGTCCGGGCTGCCGGCCCAGCCAGAGGCTCCTGGCCTCGGTGGCAGGGGCTGGAGCCAGGGCTTGCAGGCATTTTGCGTCTGGCGAGCCGGCAACCCCATGCTCCTGGGTCAGGAGGAGGGAGGTAGCAGAGGACGTGCACGGCACACTTTTTATATATGTAGGGCCATAATATTTAAGTGTCTTGGCTGTAAGCCTGCGACTAGGTCCCCCGACAGCCAAGCCTTGCTCCGCACGCTCTAACAGCTGTCTGTAAAACCCGTTTATGGAGCCTCCATAAATTTCCCAGCTGCTGCAAACACAGGGCTGGGGACAAAGAGTCGGTGGGAGGGAGGCGTGGGAGAGCTGCGGCTTCAGCGACTCCGCCGGCTGGTCCTCTGGGCCCCCGGCTTGCCCCCTGCCCACCCGGGGCCGCCTTACCCTAAATTCTTTTATTGAAGCTGATCTTAACATCGACCCCGTGGGGCCTGGCTGGGCAATCCAGCTCGGCACGGATGCAGGCACTTTCAAGATTGCAGCAAAAGGTACAGTAAATCAGAATTAAGTGTCATGATAGTGATTTGAACTGACACTGTTTTCACCTTGTCCATTTACTGGGAAATATATAACAGGAATAGATTGAGCCTGTCATATTGTACCTGAAAAATACAGCTGTTAGGGTAGGAAAGGCAGCTGGCACCGAGGCACGGTCCCAGGGGACAGCAGGGCATATGGTCGGGCGGTGGGGACTTGTCAGCATCCCGTCGGGGTGAACGCTTGTCCTGGGAACACTGAGGACCTCACGGTGCTTTTCTAGGGTCCGTTTAAGGCAGAACCGGCCTGACCAGTCTCCCAGGTTGTGTCCCAACTGCTACAGGGACGTTGGGCCATCTTCATTGACCTGAGGACCCAAACTGCTTAGACTACAGGGCGTTTTTAAAAAAGCCTTCTACGGAAGTATAACATGGACACAGAAAAGTGCACAAATCATATCGCTTGATTTATCTTCACTACTGAGCACACCTGTGCACCCAACACCGCTATCAACAAACATAACAGAAACCCCCAGATGGGCCCCTGCGCACTACTCTGATAGCTCAAGTTTGTGCATTGATTTTGTATGTGGCATTTTGACGAGGGCATTTTGAAATCCCCACCTGTTTCTTTGGCCCCCACAGAAAACAGGAGCCTCTCGGTTTTAAAATCCTTTATAAGGAAGAGGAGCAACACATCTTGAGCCCAATTCAGAGGCAGGGCAGGGGCAAGGGGAACCACGGGGGAAAGGATCTGGGATTGGGTGTGAGATGGCAGGGGTGAGGCAGGAGTCAGAGATGGGGTAACTGAATAAGGAGGGGTGAGAGACGAGGTGGGGATGGAGGGCCCAGGAGGGGCTGAGGCTCAGAGATGGAAGAAATTTCAGGACTGGCGTTAGGCTCAGGAATGGGGATCAGGGACAGAGAAAGGGTCAGGGATGAACTGCAGGTCAGATGCACGGCAGGTTCGGAAACAGGGTGGAGACAGGAGCAAGAAGGCCAGAGGACAAACTCAGCCTCAGGAATGGGGTGGCCCTGCCTCCTTGCCCCTCCCAGCTGTAGCCCCCCTCCCCCCGGTCCTGACCGCGAAGAGCTGACTGGTGGCTAAGGTGCCTCCAGCAGGTGGCCTCAGCCATTACTCTTACTGCCCTGCACTTTGGCTCTGAGTCTGCTCAGATTTGGCCACCACCCTGGACCTCCTTTTTCCGGCTGAACTTTAAACTCTGGCCCAAAACCTCCACCCTGCTTGGCTGGGGCCTGAATCTCCTGCATAATCCCTGCCGGCTCCCATCCCGCAAAGTCACAACTGCTCTGGGAGGTACTGGCCGCTGGCTGGAGACCTCCGGTGAACCTACGGCCCTGGTGCTACTGTCTACCTCCTGCGGAAGGACACCCCTCGGGTGTGGCTAGCTGTCCTTCGCAACCTCCACCTTCAGGCCAGTGCAATGTGCCACCCAGTCAGGGACCACACAGCTCAGATCACGGTGGCTGCTTCCTTCATATAGGAAACCCCTTGCTTCCTTCTGGCTGTTTCCTTTCCCTCCACGTCCACATCCTGACTCTGTCTTCTGGTAATGGCTCCACGGGAGGGCCACTCTCTTCGCCTTTGATGCTTTGACCTTCGGCCCTAGATTCTTTCCACGTTTGGTCACCTCAAGGAGGTCTTGTCCTCAAGACCCCCACTTGGGACTTGGGACTGGCTTCTCCCTGTGTTAGGGCAGGACAAGACACACCCCTTCCTCCTGACAAGACCTTCCTTGATCACCCTGTCCGCACCCACATTCTCACTGAGGCACTGCAGTCACTCTGTTTCATGTCGGTTCCCCACGAGACCACAAGCTCCGTGAGGGCGGGGGTGCTGCCTGTCTGGTGTATTCTGGGCACTCTCCTCAGTGCCTGGAGCCCAGACCCTACTTTACAAGTATCCGTGGGATGGTTGGATGGTGAATGGCTAAAAGCACAGGTTTGAAGGTAGAAATATCTAGAGTTGAATGCTGACATTTAACTGCTCTTGGCCTCACTTTTCTCATCTGTAAATGGGATAAATACCACCTTATTCCATAAGGCTTTATGAGGATTGAATGCAATAATGCATTATCAATGTTGGGCACCACGCCTGGCACATGACAAGCATTCAATAAATGGTACTGGTTATTGTTTCTTTGTTTCTCTTACTATGGCAACAACCACTGGTGCTTCTATTCCTAGAAATCAGTTGATTCCAGCATCCTCCACAAAGCCTTTGAGGTCCTATGTTGCCTTACACAGGCATTTGCTCACAGCCTTGGGCTAAAGGCCTACGCCCTCCTTGGGCTCACTGGAGCTTTGAAGTCTACATAAAACATTAGCAGACCCTGCCCCTTCCCTCTGGTCCCCAAGGGCCCTGATTTCTGGGGCAAGGCTGGAGAAGGTCCTCCCTTCACAGGACCCTCCCTCCCCATCTGCTGGGCATTGACCTTGTCTCCCCATCTCCAGTGGATAGTCCAGGGCCGGCCCGGGGAGAGGCATGGTGAGGGGAACCAGGGTCTGCTGGCCAGGCGGGAGAGGCTGCAGTTCTGCTGATGAAGGGCTTTTATCGACCTCCCTCTGCAGACACGGGCCACATCATTCACAGGCCCCAGGACGGGAGCCCATTCATCTGGGGCACGGAACGCGAGGGAGCTGGGATTTCTCATTCTAGGGCAACACGGAGTTCACATCAGGAAATATTAGTCTGATGAGTTCCCTGCGAGTAGAAGGACTGTCAGGCATTAATCTCGGGCTGAGGGGGAGGCAGCTCAGGGCCTCTGGTCCAATCCCCCAGGGTCTCATCCTTTCTAGGAACTTCAGAACCTCAGAGGGCCCAAAGACAAGGGCGGAAATGACCCTTCAAGTGCCTCAGGCTGCTCTGTATCACTCTCCAAGCATTTTCTGCCTGGGGCCAGAGCCCTTTGTGAGGACTCGGGCAGGCAGCTTCAATCCCCGGGTCTCAGTTTTCTTGCCTGTAAAACGGAACGGGAAGGATCTCCCTCACCAGATGATTGTGAAGCCAAAAGATCTTGAATGTCAGCTGCCTGACTCGGTGTCCTGCATACAATAGATGCCCCATAAATGCTGATCCCAGCTTTTGCCTCTTCCCTTTCCTCTTCCTCTACCGGACTGAACACCCCCGGATGGCAGGCCCTGGTTTATTTCTCATCTTCATGAGGTCTCTACGATGATGGATACATGAACACATGGATGAATGGATGGATGGATGGATGGAGGGATGGAAGGAAGGAAGGAAGGAAGGAAGGAAGGAAGGAAGGAAGGAAGGA
>NW_024412401.1:48461890-48664540 GCF_014898765.1 Herpailurus yagouaroundi | reverse complement strand
GGAAGGAAGGAAGGAAGGAAGGAAGGAAGGAAGGAAGGAAGGAAGGAATCCAGCCTCTTGGTTGAACACTGGGTGCAGTGTTCCTTTGGCAAAAAACAGGGCTGGTGCAGAGTCCCTAACACTGTACAGATTGTCTTCCCTCCCTTTTCCTGTCCTGGTCCACCTCTGCCCTTCCGTAATGAAATGATGTGCTGCGTGAGATGGCAGGAAACACTGGCAAATCAGATCACATCACTCCTCTGCTCTAGACCTGTCGGTGGCTCCCTGGTGCCTTTAGGTTCAAGCCCCAAATCCTCGTCTTGAGCTGCAGGATTTGGGTACCACCTGCCTATGGTCTCCCACCCCACCATTCACTCCCTCACCCCTTCTTCCAGCTGGGCTGGGCTTCTCTCCAGTCTTGAACACACCATGTCCTCCCCAGCCCCGGCCCTCCACTGTGCTGGCCCTTGTTCACAGCTATGCCACGGAGTCCCTGAACAAACTGCGTCCTGTCCAGCTTCTAGGCTTTTGAACATACCATCGGGACCACCTTGGGAACCTGCCCCTCCACTTCCTGAGCCTGGCACAGGCTTCCGAAGGCCCCATAGGAATAGGAGGCTGCGAGAGCTGGCCACAAAGACTTCCTCCGGGTCTCCCACCTGGGTGTCTGGGTAACGGAGACATTCAGCCTCCAAGATTTCATGGGCTCAGACTGGAGTCCTATGCAGGCCAGGCAGGTAGCGGTGGACAGGCCGAGCTGCACCAGCTACCGGGTTCTACAGCTGGTTTGCGATCCAGGGTCTGGCCCTGAGTGTGCCTTGGGAGTTCCAGGCACCAGCCGAGCCTACCTGGGGGGCCTGGTGTCCTCTCAGCTCCTCCCCTGGTAACCGCAGCCCTCTCCAAACTCAGCCCCTGCTTGCCCTAGCTGTATGTGAGCAGGGGACATACTCGTTTACCTCGGGACCACTACCCTCTGCCTGCCCCCTCCCCCCAGGGTCACTCTCGGCTCAGCCACGTGGGGAGACCCCTCGGGAGTCTGACGGCTTCCCCTGCTGCCCTTGTCTCCTTAGTGTGTAGCTAGAAGAGGTCACTGCTTCTGGTACTGAGCGCCGCCCCGGGAGGCTGGGTGGCTGCAGAGGCGAGCGCGGCCAGCGCAGAGGGTCCCGAGCCAGCCGTGTTTTACGGCTCTGCCCCAGACAGCTAATGGCCTCTGTGACATGACCGCTCCCAACGGCGGCCTTGGAGCAGTTATAAATCAAGGGGCACCTGCCCAGCAGCCCCGACGCCTGCCCGGATCTGTCCTGGAAGAGGAGCATTTCCAGGTTTGGGGCCCGCCTGGCCAAGGGCTGCTGAGTGACCCGGCAGCGCCCACCCAAACCAGGCTTAGCAAGGATGCAAACGCCTCGGCGGGTCAGGCAAAGGCGAAGTGTGTGCATGCACACACGTGCAAGAGTGTGGTAGGTATTCATTTACGTCCCTACGCCTGAGCGTCTGTCTCTTTGTGTGTGTGTGCGTGTGCGTGTGTGTGTGACTGTGTAAGCATGTTTCTGCCTGTGCACGTCAATGTTTGAACGTATACAGATTAGTGGATATATGTTTACAGAGGGACGCCGGGTGGCTCAGTCGGTTGGGACTTTGGCTCAGGTCATGATCTCACAATTTGTGAGTTCAGGCCCCGCGTCGGACTCTGTGCTGACAGCTCGGAGCCTGGAGCCTGCTTCGGATTCCGTGTTTCCCTCTCCTCTTTGTGCTCTATCTCTCTCTCTCTCTCTCTCTCAAAAATAAATAAATGTTAAAAAAAATTTAAAGATAAATGTGCATTACTGTGTGAGCGTTTCTGTCTTCATATATACCATACAAGTGTGTGTAGGAACTATGTAATTATTATGTCTGCTCATGGATGTTTCTATGCAGGTCCGCTTCCCTCTGTGTACCTTATGAACATTTGTGTGTGTGCCTGTGTGTGAGTGTGCATTTGTTGCAAGCGCATCTAGGTATGTGTCTCCAGCATTTCATTCAGTATTTATTGTACACCTACCCTGTGTTAGGCTTTGTGCTTAGTGCTAAGGATACAGTGCTGAAGAGACAAGGTCTCTGCTTTGGGGCATGTTACATTCCCGCAGGGGAGACAGACAACTCACAAGCACTAAGAAGAAAATGAAGTTGGGTCAAGGATAGAATCTGACTAGGGGGGAGGTTATTTTAAGTTAGAGTGGTCAGAGAGGACTTCTTGATGGAGGTGGCATTGAGCAGAAGTGTGAATGATGAGAAAAAACCACGTGAAAATCTGGGGTAAGAGTGTTCGGATGGTGGGAAGAGCCGTGCAAAGGCACTGAGGTTGGGGAGCATGAGTGGGCAAGCGGTGGGAGGTGAAGACAGAAGGTGGGGAGGGCCAGACTATGGAAGGCCTCAGAGACCCTGGTAAGAAAGTTAGATCTGGGGCGCCTGGGTGGCTCAGTTGGTTAAGCATCTGACTCTTGATTTTGGCTCAGGTCATGATCTCACGGTTTGTGAGATCGAGCCCCACGTCAGGTTCTGCGCTGACAAATGTGGAGCCTGCTTGGGATTCTCTCTCTCCCTCTCTTTCTGCTCCTTCCCTGTGCCTGCTCTCACACACTCGTTCTCTCCCTCAAAATAAATAAACAAAAAAATTTTTTAAATAAGAAATTTAGATCTATTCAGGAGTCAAGGAGAGCTTTAGGCAAGGGAATGGCAAGTTTCGATTCAACTCTTAAAACACCTCCTTCAGGGGCGCCTGGGTGGCTCAGTCGGTTAAGCGGCCGACTTCGGCTCAGGTCACGATCTCGTGGTCCGTGAGTCCGAGCCCCACATCGGGCTCTGTGCTGACAGCTCAGAGCCTGGAGCCTGTTTCCGATTCTGTGTCTCCCTCCCTCTCTGACCCTCCCCTGTTCATGCTCTGTCTCTCTCTGTCTCAAAAATAAATAAACATTAAAAAAATAAAAAATAAAAAAACAAACACCTCCTTCAGCAGCTCTTCGAGAATGGAGTGTAGGGGGAGGGAAGAAGCGGGGCCCAGTAAGGAGGAGTGCAGGGGTCATGACAGTGGTGACGATCAGCATGGCAGCGGGGGAGGGCACAACCAGCGGCCGGATACAGGACTTGTCTTTTCCATGACTTTTATTTTGAAAAAGCTCAGCCACCCTACAAAGAGGCTGAATGAAACGTATGGTTTTATTATGTGCCAGCTTCACCCACTGTTGAAATTTTGTGGCATATTTTTCCTTCTTCTCTCCCCCCATTTGGGAGTTAGTAGCAGACATCACAACACTGTGCCCTGTGAGGCCTCAGAATATCTTCTAAGAGCAAGGACATTCTCCTACACAACCACACCACAATGATCACGCCCGAGTTTCATCTAATATAAAGTCTATATTTCAATTTTCCCAATTATCCCCATTCTGCTGGGCCAGAAAGCAAGCATGTCTCGCAAGACTGATGAGGACATGTCAAAAGACAGCTTGCCAGAAACAGCCAACTTTTAAAAATTTGAGCGTAAAAAAGAAAGATGACAAAAAATGGATTATAGCACATTGAATTAAAGCATAACCCATGAATCCACATCAATACTCAAAAGAGACGACAGGAAGAAAAGTCCTTTGCAGAACTAAATATAGAATAAAAATACAAGAAATGATACAATTAGAAAAATTGCCACTTTGCAACCACCAAAGTAATAACCGACTCAAATAAGGCTCACTAATGGAGATTAAGATTGTTGGATAAAATGCTGGGGACAGAGAACACTCACACAACTTCAAAGTATCACTTGAAAGATTACTTTTCGATTTCGAGCAGGAGAAGTTTCCTTTACAGAGGCAAAATATGGCAGCCGCCACCTTAACCAGACTTAGCCTTGCAAATAGCAGGACGGAGATCATGTTTTGAACACAGACCTGAGAGGGGCTGAATGGATTGACTGGGGGATTGGAGAAAGCAGGTAGATTCAGGACTGACTTCCAGCATTTGACCTGAAAGGGCTTGATCAACTGGTTGAACGGTAATGGACGGAAAAGACTGGGGCATGAGCCCACTGCAGAGGACAGAATCACACAGGGCTGGCTCTGTCCCATTGGAGATGCCCCTACAGGTGGACAGGTGGAGCTGCTGAATGAACATCTTAGACAATGAACCTGTACCTCTTGACTATAGTTAGGAGTAGAGATAAATATTCAAGAATCATCAGCATACAGGGAGCCATGGCCAAGAGGACATCATCTAGGGAGAAAGTCAACTTCCGCAGTTTTTTTTAATATTTATTTTTGAGAGAGAGAGAGAGAGAGAGAGAGAGAGAGAGAGAGAGTGGAGGAGGTGCAGGGGGGAGAGGGGGACAGAGGATCTGAAGCAGGATCTGTGCTAATAGCAGACAGCCCGATGCAGGGCTCAAACTCATGAACTGCGAGATCATGACTGGAGCCAAACTCGGATGCTTAACCGACTGAGCCACCCAGGCACCCCAGATGTCTATGGTTTTAAAATCTTTTTCTTTCTTTCTTCTTTCAGATTTTATTTTTAGGTAATCTGTACGCCCAACATGGGGCTCGAACTCACAACACCGAAATCAAGAGTCTTATGCTCCACTGACTGAGCCAGCCACATGCCCCTAAAATCTTTCTCATGATAAAAATAGCTTTAAGTCTGGGGCACCTGAGTGGCTCAGTCAGTTAAGCATCTGACTCTTGATTTTGGCTCAGGTCATGATCTCACAGATTTGTGAGATCAAGCCCCACGTCAGGCTCTGTGACGACAGTGCTGAGCCTGCTGGGGATTCTCTCTCCCTCCCTCTCTCTCTGCCCCTCCCCCTGCTCTCTCTCCCTCTCTCTCTCTCTCTCTCAAAATAAAAAAATAAACTTCAAAAAAACCTTTAAGTTTTCTATTATGCAATTTATACATACTTAAAAGATTTTTTTTTAAATAGTAGTGTATAAAGAACAAATAACCCCCCTAACCTAACCATTCACATTTTGATGATTATGCCCAACCACCTGTCTGTTACTCTGTTTTCACACATTTGTATATAAATGTGTCATATCATACATGGGTCCCGCCCCAGACACCAAACACTTTCTAAACTCTTTTTTTTTAATCTTATCCCCTTTTCCATCTCCCTGGTCCTTCTCTAATATGCCACCCACGGAAGTTAAAGTGTGGTATGCATCCTTTCATACCCTTTTATATGCCCATGCAGTCATATACATGTAGGGCTTGCAAATCACTGTTTGACAACATGGATCATATTACACATATTTCTTTAATTTCGCAATTAATAATATAGTGGAAACCCTTCCTAAGTGAATCTATTTTTCTTAACGGCTGTATCTTGTTTCATGGCATAGATATGTCATGATTTAAACACTCTCCTGTTCATAGACACTTTCTAGTTCTATGGGACAAATTCTTTTTTTGGGGGGGTGGGGGTGTCGGAGGAGACAAATTCTTATGAGTCGAGATGGTTGGGTTAAAAAGGTATGTATACTCAAATTTTTCAACAGATTGTTTCCATATTGCTTTCCAAAAAGGCAGCATCAGTTCTCTTTCTCACCAGTTAACTATGAAAATATACCTTCCCTCTCACCCCCAACAGTAGTAGGTGTTAACATTCTTTTGAATTTTTGCCAACCTGATGGGCAAGGAGTTACTTTAATTTGCATTTCCCTGAGTAGTTGGAGGTTGAGCCATATGTTTATTGGCCATTTGGGTTTACTCTTCTCTGAGCCGATTCATACCTTGGGAACATTCTTCTATTGGATGCTTCATCTTTTTCTTAACAATTTGTAAGAGCTAGAAATTAACTCTTTATCCACGTTGCCATGAGGCACAGCAAATATTTTCTCCCAACTTAGTGTTTGTCTTTCAGTTCTGTTTATGGGAATCCTGAGCCATCTAAAAAAATGTTTAGGGGCGCTGGGGTGGCTCAGCTGGTTGAGCATTGGACTCTTGATTTCAACTCAGGTCATGATCCCAGGGTCGTGGGATGGAGCCCTGTGTCAGGCTCTGCACTGTGCATGGATCCTGCTTAAAATTCTCTCTCTCCCTCTGCCCCTCTTCCCCGTTCACACACACTCTCTCTCTCTAAAAAAACAAAACACACAAACAAACAAACAAAACAAAGTTAAAAAAAATTATTGGGGCACCTGCATGGCTCAGTCGGTTAAGCATCCAAGTCTTGGTTTTGGCTCAGGTCCTGATCTCATGGTTCTTGAGTTTGAGCCCCGTGTCAGGCTCTATGCTGATAGTATGGGACCTGCTTGGGATCCTCTCTCTTTCCTTCTCTCTCTCCCTCTCTCTGCCCCTTCCCTGCTGTCTCTCTCTCAAAATAAACTTTAAAACAATTATTTTAAACAGTTGAAATTTTATGTCCTCGAAGAGTACCGCCTCCAAAAATGACAGAATACCTTGTAAAAGATGATGTCTCTGACAGATAACAACCATGAACTCTGGACAAAATATTTAAAAGGCTATGTAAAGGTACTGAAAGTGATCACAAGCAGGCAGAAATTAGAGGGACTAACACTGGGGAGTGAACAACATTACCAGAGTCTCTCATGTTTACATCTTTGTGCCTAAGGCCAGGCCCCAGGCAATACCATGTGAGCTGATAGAAATCTGAATTCTTACTTGTTGAGAAATCAGAGGACATAATGTGGGGCTTCCGTAGCAGTTGGAAAGTAATACCAGAAAGTAGAAACCCAAGGAGGGGGTGTTCCAAATTCTGCTTATAAACTTCACCCAAACATCAGGGTGTTTTCTGAACTATGACTTCAGTGGAGAAACTCTGAGAAGCCCAACTGGGGCTACTAAAGAGAGATTTCAGCTGCTGCCAACCATAGAGGGGGATGGGTTTGGAGTCTGAGCTCAGCCAAGTTAAGTGCCTGATAAAATAAAAAAATCAACATCTTCCAGAGGAACATAATAGAACCCACAGTCCCTAAAACTTATCATTGATAGTATCCAAGATACAATCCAAAATAACTAGCCGTATGAAGAAACAGGAAAATGTGACCCATACACAAGAGGAAAGGCATTCATGGAGGCCAATCTCTAGATGACTCAGATCTCGGAATTGAGAAACAAGGCCTTTAAAATAGCTATTGTAACTATGTTCAAGGACATGAAGAAAATATGCTAGTCATGAACGATCAAAGAGAAAACCTCAGCACAGAAACAGATGATAAAAATAAGCAAATGGGAATCGAGAACCAAGATACAATACCAAATAAAAAGTTAACTGGATGAGATCAAATTTTATGTTAAAAATGGGCGCCTGGGTGGCTCAGCTGGTTAAGCGTCTGACTTCGGCTTAGGTCTTGATCCCCCAGTTTGTGGGTTCGAGCCCCGTGTCGGGCTCTGTGCTGACAGCTCGGAGCCTGGAGCCTGCTTCAGATTCTGTGTCTCCCCCTCTCTCTGCTCCTCCCCTGCTCATGCTCTCTGTCTCTCAAAAATAAAATAAACATTAAAAAATAATTTTTAAAAATTTTAAGTTAAATATGAATTTTTTAATAGACTCTAGGTTTCCTACCATGGGTAAAAATGTCCCTTCTAATCCTAGGATTATACATATATTCACTTAAAATTTCTCCTAAGGTTTTCATATTTTATTTTTATATTTAATCCCTATTAATTTATTGGGATTCAATTTTTTATATGTTGTGAGGTGAGGATCCAAATTCACTTCCTTGCAAATAGATAAGGTACTTTTTCCAGCATTATTTATTACTTAACCTTTTTTGTTATTGTTCTTACTGAGGCAAAATATTTAGCATGTACTGAATTCTCATATATACTGGGATGTATTTCTGGATTTTTTTATTGTTTCAAAATTTTCTGTCAATCCAATAATCCTATGCCAATACCGTATTATTGGACTCTGGTGGCTTTATAATATATTTTAATATCCGCAAGGTAAGACTTCCTCCTTAAAATATTTTTTGGCCATTGTCAGACATTAATTCTCCCACCTGGACTTTATAATCATCCAATTAAAAATGGTACTATAATAGGGAGCACATTAAATTTATACATCAGTGTTGGGAAAATGGACATTTTTATATTAAGATTTTCTATCTAAAAATATTTGCCATCTTCTTATACTATGTTTTAAATTTTCAATAAATTTTCATAATTCAGTGGTTAGGGAGATTGATGAGAGACCTTATTTTATATATTTCTGTATTGTTTGAGTAGTAACGAGCACATATTTTTGAAATAACTTAAAAGAATTCTTTCAACAAAATATATGTTTGAAACTGATGGTTTCATGATATTTCATTACATTATCAACACTGTTTATATGCGTGAAACATTTTATTTAAAAATATGAAAAAAGGCTAGTACATACATAGTGAAATTTTTTTGCAGACCATGCATAAAACTATAAAGAAGGAAATAAATGGCATCTACAGTTCCACTAACTACTAATAACCAGTTCAACTGCTAATTTTTTGCTCTATTTAGTTTCAGACTATTTTCCTATTTTCTATGCACATACACCCAAACACATACATATACATATATGAACACATATATACATATATGAGATATATATATTTATGTATATTATTATATGCATCTAAGATATGTGTATATAACCACAATACATATGTATGTATATGTATCTATGATATGCATATGTATCTAATACACACACATATGACATACACAGCCACCCCCAAATGGGCTTCTACTGTTATAATTTCTAATAATTGGCTTTTTTACAAGATATATCATGAGTATCTTTCCATTTCCAAACATACATATTATCATCATTTTTAGAAAATGCTCAGATTCCTTTATATGGATGCATAATATTTTACTTAAATCCATTTTCGTTTTTTAAAAATATCTTTACTATTGGACATGTAGATGTAGGTTATTTTCAGTTCTCTACCATTGTAAATACCACTATGTACTTTTGCTTTCTTGTCCTTCAGCATCTGTAGGTAAATTCTTAGACGTAATTTCTAAGATTCCCTACCTGTTCTTGAGAAACTCTACCAACAGGACAGCAGGGGCTGGAGGTCTGATCACCTGCCAATCCCAGAAAATTCTTAGGATAGCCAAAGCTTGATGGGCATCAGATAGTGGTAAGCCAGAGTGTGGTTCAGAAACATGCTCTCCAGACTACCAAAGATGAAGGAAAAAAAAAAAAAAAAGAAAGAAAGAAAAAGTACCTTTTCTTGAGTATTTACTATATTCTAGGAAGTTATATTCATTACTTCACTTAATCCTTATGACAGCACTTTGAGTTTGATACTATTTCACAGAGACCCATGAGATGGAGAACCAGAGAAATCAAGACATTTGCCCAGGGTCATTTCTTAGGATTATACTGGATTATACTGGAGGGTGCCACAGACGGCCCAGTAGAGCCCTGGCCTGGAATTATGAGCACAAAGTCAAGGGAGATACTCAGGATCTCATCCAGGTGTGTGAGGAACTAAGATGGAAGTACTCTGGAATCTTCTATCTGGGAGGTCCAAAAACATAGCTGAGTCACTGCATAGGCTCAAGAGTATCCTCTTCTGGAGCTGTCCCAGGTTGGTCTGGGGCTTGTCCATTGCTGCCACCTACACAATGCTCAGTGGCACCCACTGAAGAGCTGGCCCTGCCACGGGGTCCAGAAATAGGCCGAAGACAGATCTGCGCCTGTGGAGCTCCCAATCTGGTAAATTAACACTAGTCAGAATACACTTGTCTCTCTCTGAGCCCAGTGGCTTGGCTTCAGTTGGCCAAAGAACCTGAGGTCTCATCCAAAGCCCTATGGGATGACAACATCTGCCCCTTCCTCAGCCACAGACCCACTGGAAGGCGACTCAATGTCTGCAAGTTGACCTCCAGGAAAGGGGGTGTGGAGGAGGGGCTCTTGATGATGAGCCCCAGCTCCTTCTCTAGTCTTTCACCTTCTCCTGCTGCTACATCACACAGCCCCCGGGAGGTGGCTGTCCCTTTAGGCCCTGAAGCCCTCTCCCCTATGGCTGTCCCCCAGGCCCCTGGCATAGAATTTCCCCTTGATCTTGGTTGAGCCCCTCAGATAACCACAGGGAGGTGAGGAAGGCCTGGCCTTGAGTCCCCCTACAGGGACCTCCTCCCAGGGTCTGACCCTAATGTTCCCTCCCTACCATCCATGCTTCCTGACCTCTGGCTTTCTGGAACTGGCAACATCACAGGGCCCCTATTTTAGGCTCCTCATGTCGCTATGACAAATGACCACAAACTCAGTGGCTTAAATAATACAAACTTACTATCTCATAGTTATGGAGGTCAAAGTCTGGAATGGATCTCACCGGGCTAAAATGAGAATGTGGGCAGGACTGTGTACTTTCTGGAGACTCTTGAGAAGAATTCTTTCCTTGCCTTTTCCCACATCTACAGGTTGCCTGCATTCCTTGGCTCGTGGCTTCCATCTCCAAAGCCAGCATCGCATCACTGCCCTCTGCTTCCGTCTTCCTATCTCCTTCTCAGACGCTCCTGGTTCCCTCTTTCCCTTATGACTGCTGTGGTTAAACGGAGCTCACCTCAACATCCTCAGCCTGACCACATGTGCCACGGTCCTTTGCCATTAGGTAACATATTCACAGGTTCCAAGGATTAGGACACGCACATCGTTGGCGGATCATTATTTGGACCACCACAGGTCCAATTCCTGGTTTGTTTGCTCAAGGTGGGGCTGCTTTGGTGACACTGTGACAGACCATGTTTCAGACCCTGGGGGCACAGCCATGACCCAGTGATCTCTGGCTCACTAGCTCAGTTCTAGTTTTAAGGCCGAGGAGACACCTCTTCAGAGGGAAGAACGGAACACTCCCAGGGTGTTCAGCTGGCTCAGTCAGCCGAGCATGCAACTCTTGATCTCAGGGTTGTAAGTTCGAGCCCCACGTTGGGTGCAGAGATTCCTTAATATATACATATATACATATATACATATATATATATATACACACACACACACACACACACATATATATATTATATATATACATACATATATACATATATATATTTATACATATATATATATAATATATATATATATATTTAATGTTTATTTATTTTTGAGAAAGAGAGACAGAGTGTGAACAGGGGAGGGCAGAGAGGGAGACACAGAATCTGAAGCAGGCTCCAGGCTCCAAGCTGTCACTACAGAGCCCGACATGGGACTTGAATTCACAGACACGAGATCATAACCTGAGGGGAGCAGCAGAGAGCAGGCATACAGACAGACACATGTACATGCAGACACGTGGACACAGTATGCACGTGCAGTAGCATGTGCACATCCACATGTGAGTACACGTGAATGTCAAGGTGAGGGTGTATCTGCATGTGAGTGTATGGGCGTAAGTGCTTTTTAAAGAATGAACAGAAGGCAGCTAGTTTACCACTGTAGAGGACAAACATAATTCATCTCAGGGGAGATGGCCCTTTGTTTCGGAAAGTGTATTGCTGGTCCCTTGGGTGTTGTAAGTGGCCTGGCAAGGCCTGGAAGGCAAGGGATGGAACAAAGAGAGAGCTGGATTTCTCAGCAGAATTTGCAAGGACGGCCTGGGAGGCAGGGGGTGAGGAGCACAGAGACAAGACAAAAGGAGGTGGGAAGAAAGGCCAGTGCAAGAGAACCCAACAGGGAACGAGGCAGGGATTCCATGGAAAGTCATGGCCAATGCAAAATTACACTTCTAGGAGTAGTGAGGTCTGACGCTGAGTTTTCATTTTCTTCCTACTGTGTTCTAGAACTGTCCTCACTGCCCCAAGTCTTCAGTAGAAGTCTGTTCACACAGTAACCTTTGGTGGTGGTGGCTGGGGATAGAAGTGGGTATGAACAGCTGAAGTTGGAGGTCAGAGCCACAGGCAGGGGCTGGGGATACAGCCTATCGACGGGGAGTCTGTCTGGACACGCACACACTGGGGAAGACCTTCCATGGCAGGTAGAATGTGAGTTTTAAATATCTGCATAATACAAAGGAAGGGGTAATCTTTGGGCGTCTGGACTATAAAATGCCCATAAGGACACCGTGACCATGTGAATATGTTTGTATCTGGAACATCTGGAACCACGAGCTGGATATCCCTAACGTGAGACTTCATGTCAATCTTACACCATCAATTACTTCTAGCTTGATCACTCCATCCCTTCAGTGCAACTGGATCATATTGTCTCCTGAAGGGATCTCATCTGAATGAACAGCTTTAATCACGACTTATCGCTGGATATTTGATCTGAGTTCAGAGATGTGTTTACAACGGTCTACCTAACATGTCTTCGATGTCCCCAAAGCACCTTGACTTAACGTGTGTCCAACTGAACTCACTACTTTCTCCTAATGACCTAGTTCTTGGCCAGGATTCTCAGTAGGCAGCTCCACCGTCCACTCAAAATATACAAGCAAGAAACTAGGCGTCACCGCTGGGGCTGGGTCTCTGTCTTTCTCGGCATCCCTTTATCTAACCCACTGCAAGTCCCGTCCGTGTGCCCTCCTACTCAAGTTTGTATCCATCATCTCCCCATCTCCACTGCCACCATTCTAGTCCAACAAACTCTTGTTCCCACAACCTTCTCCTAACCCATCTCCCTGTACCTGGCCTTGACCTCCTCCTGTCAGATTTCCACTCTGCAGCCAGAGTGAAAGTGCAATTTAAAAAATTACATCCAAGTATCATACTCAGGGGTTAAAAACAATAGATCTCTATCCCCTATTTACCCTAATCTCCTAGCCCTCACCCCTGAGGCAACTTCCAACTCCTTTAGCTACTATTTATAGTGTTTCTGATACCTTCCCGTAACACGCTTCCCTTTCTGTCTCTTGTTATAGACCTTAGACATTATTCATTGAATTCCTGCGGTGATAGGTGAGGGTTTAGCTCACAGAAAACACTATTTAAATATTGTTCATTGCAGGGGCGCCCGGGTGGCTCAGTCGGTTAAGCATCCAACTTGGGTTCAGGTCATGATCTCACCCTTCATGGATCTGAAGATGCCCCACATTGGGCTCTGTGCTGACAGCTCAGAGCCTGAAGCCTGCTTCAGATTCTGTGTCTTCCTCTCTCTCTGCCCCTCTCCTGCTTATGTTCTGTCTCTCAAAAATACATAAACGTTAAAAAAAATTTTTTTAAATATTGTTCATCGCAGAGCCATGTACTGCGCCATATTTTCCTTTTTGAAGACCATGTTCCCCTGGAATTTCCACCTGCCACCTCCCCTTGTGCTATTTGCCATTATCATATTTGTATTGTCCCCAGCCTCCCTTCCCAGGAGACTGCACCTCCAACATGAACTGTTCCTCCTTCAGTCTGCTGCATTGCCTCGTCTGAAATTTCTCTGCTACTTTTCTGGGTTGTCCGTCAATGGTTGGTGGACATTACGTACTCCTTTTCCTTGGCTTCTCCTGTTACTGTGCTGGAGCACATTCTCAAGCAACTTCCTTTAAAAAGGATGCACTGGAGGTAAACTTTCTGAGGTGATCTTTCTCCGTACGTTGATCAAGTTTGGCTGGGCATATAAATTCTCGTTGAAAATCATTCCTCTCAAAATTCGGGGGATATTGAAAATATTGCTTCTGATTTTATTAGGAGACATTCGATGCCATTCGATGCCACTCCATCCTTTCCGGGTAACGTGTATTTTTCTTCTTGAAGGTTTTATTGGCTTCTGTTTGTGGTGTTCTGACATGTGGCTTTTTATGCATTCAATTTGAGAATTCAGTGATCTAGTCTGGACACTCATGTCCTTGTGCTGTGGGAAAATCTCTCGTATTATTTCTTTGTTAATTCTTCCTTCCACACCACCCCTCTTTTAAATTAGCATTTCCTGGAACTACCATTAGTCAGTTATTGAAACCCTTAAATAAATCCTTTATTCTTATTTTCCTGCCTCTTTTACTTTGGTCTTATGTTCTGGGAGATCTCCCTGAATTTACCTTTTAATTCTATTGAATTTTTCATTTGCGTAATTCATTGTTTCATTTCTCAGAGTCCCTTCTTATTATTTGATTGTTCTTTGCAATCCGTGTGTAGGTGTAGGGTTGGGAGGGACAGCAGTCAATGGCTTTCCTGTCTGCTTTCAGTTAATCCCCTTGTTTCAGGCTCCACGTGTCCCTTGCACCTTCCTCTGCATGTGGTGGCATCTCTGAGACCAAGCCTCTCCCAGGTTCTGTGGAATCAAATCCTTTTGTAAACAGAGCTCTTGGACCACACGGAAGCCGCAGGGTCCCTTGAGCGGTTCCATCAATACCTCTCTCCCATCCACTTTTTAGCTTCCACAAATTCATTGAAAGGTCTGGCTCATGATATCTCTTTTCCTGGTTCTTTTCATCACTGTAAGTGTACATCCTTTTTAATTCTTTCCATGCATTTTGGCAGCATGAGGAGAAAAAGGAGATAAGTGCACACGAGCAGTCAGTCCTCTTTAAACAAAGGTCCAGGCTGATCTGTGTGAAATGCAAAACAGATCACGTCACCCCCTTTCCGCCCCTGACTCCCACCCCAACTTTTGTTTGAAACCCTCTAATGGCTTCCAACTGCTCACTGACATGGCCGGGGCCTGCGGGTTGCTTGCTTTTTCCCCATTTCTCTCTTTAGCCTCCGCTCCCTCCGGCCACACTGGCCTCTTCCTCCTCCTTCCTTCACGCTTCTTATGGAAGCATAACACACATGGAAGAAAACGCACGTATCCTAAGTACACGGCTGCAAGGACTTGAACAAACCGAACACACCCACGTGACCCATCCCCAGAGCGCAAAACAGATACTCCCAAACTCCAGAACCAACTTCGCGTCCTGTTCCAGCCTCTCCTTCCCCAGGGAGAACCATTCTCCCGGCCTGGAGGAACACCGTGGGTTAGTTTTGCGAGTTTTCGTACTTTCTATAGATGAAGATCCGGTGTCTACGCTTTTGTCCTGTCCGCTTTCACGCATAAATAGATGTAAGAGACCTGTGTGGCGTGTAGCAAGCATCTATTTACTTGCAGTTCTGTGTAACACCCCTATGTGTGCATATACCACAACCGATCTGTTTTGATCAATTCATCCGTATTATTTACAAGTACTTAGGCAGGTTTGAGGTTTTGACTATTACGGGTGGTGCAACGGGGAACATTTTAGTACATGTCTTTGATAAACTCAAACCTATCCTAAAAGTAAACATTTAGTACACATTTAGGAGTGGGTCACTACTCCTAATGTGTGTGTGTGTGTGTGTGTGTGTGTGTGTGTATACATATTCAGCTTTGGTAGACAATGACAAACAGTTTGCTGAAATACCAATATACCTTCCCACCTGCAGTGCACGAGGTTTCCCACTCTTTACAGCCTCTTCAGTGTTTGCTGTTTTGTTCTTCTTAATGTTAGCTATTCTGGTAGGTGGCAGTGGTTTCTGCCTGAAATTTTAGTTTGCATTTCTCTGGTGACTAATGAAGTCTAGTACCTTGTTGTATGGTTACTGGCCTTTGGAAACTCTTCCTTTATGAGGTGTCTTTTTAAGAAAAAAATTGCATTGTCTGTTCTTTCCCTATTGATTTGTAGCTGTTATAAAAACCATATTCTGAATCCAAGTTCTTTGTTAAATATTTGAATTGTGAACATCTTCTCTCGGTCTGTTAGTTAGCTTTTCCCTCTCTTGCTGAGAGTTTTTTAGGAGCAGAATTTTTTACTTTAGTACATTCAATTTATGCATTTTTCCTTACTTAGCCTTTTTGTGTCCTGTTAACACAGATTCGTCTACTCTCAGGTCACAAGACTGGTCTCCTATGTTTTCCTCTAAAAGCTTTACTGTTTTCCCTTTCACATTTAGCTCTGCAAATCGTCTGGAATTGATTTTTGTGTCTAATGGGAGGTAGGAGTCTAGAGACATTTTTTTTCACATGGATAGCCAATTGACCCAGCCCCATTTATTGAAAAAAACCCACCTCTTTCCCACTGGACTACAGTGTCACCTCTGTCATAAATGTTGTAATCATCTATGTGCGGATCTGTTTCCAGATTCTTCTCTGTTCTATCGGCCAACTTGTTTACCCCTGTGCTAATAGCACAGTATCTTAATGGCTATGGCTTTATCAATAGTCTTGGCATCCAGTTTTGCTTCTTTTCTTCAGGTGAAACACCTTTCCCCCTCTCATCTCTTGGGAAGATCACATCTCAGTTGTCACTTCCTCACAGAAGCTTTCTCTCAACTCCCTGACCAAGTTAAATACCCGGTGAAACCCCTTGTGATGCCACCCACCTCTCATTTGTCACACTGATCACAATTCAATTTCACATTTAGTCCTGTGGTTATCTGATCAATGCTTATTCCTTCCCTAGTCTGTTGAGCTCCACAAGGAATGGGATCATGTCTGCTTTATTTATCCATGTAGTCCCAGGGCTTAGCACAACTAGCTGCAAAACCGAACCAAACTAGTTGCTTATTATTTTTGAGTAAATGAAGGAACAAGTGAGTCCCTTACACCAGTCTGAGTATATGTGTCCACAGGTGCCTGAGCCTGAGTGGGTGTCTGTGGGGGAGCAGGTCAGGGGAGATGGACCCGTCCTCTCCAGCTGTCCTCCCCCTTCCCCGTCCCCTCCCCTGCCCATGCTGCACTGTCCAGCACTCCCAGCAGCCTCTCTCCTCTCTGAGTGGCTGGAGGAAGACGCTGGTCTCCAGCTGCCTCCGCTCGGCTGCCCTTGTGCAGTTGTCTGCCAGTTGTGCACGCCGATTACTATGAATGCCACCATCTGGTACGCCACGTGGACATCATAATCTTTTCTTAATTACATTAGCAGCGCAATCAGTTACTGCATTACAAGGCCGGCGATGAGCTTTTAAATCTTGGTGGAAATCATAAATAATTGCACTAAGTACCAGGCGCCAGATGTGTGTGCCAACTTTGGTTGCACTAGATAAATAGTAACCTTACAAGAGTGTTAGACAGCAGGCGGTCCGGCCGGCCACCAGGCCACACCACACCTGGGGCCCCACTGCAGGAAGGCCCCCACCGACCGTGCACCTGAACAGAGGCTCAGAGACGCCCCGAGTGTGTGGGCGCCGGGGAGAGAGAGGCATTTTCAGAGCCAGAGAGGGCGCAGGAGGAATGTGGAGAAAGACAAAGGGAAAATGAGGTGGGTGGATGGAAAGGGAGAGAGAATAGGAGAAGAGAAGTGGGGGAGGAGGAGGAAAGAGAGATGAGCAGAGAGAGAACAGGCGCCCACGGAGAGAAAGGGAGAGACACGCCGAGACAGAGACAAAAGAGACACACACAGAGACACAGAGGAATGGCTGAGGCCCATAGAGTGTGACAGAGACAGAGATAAACAGAGTGTGAGTAAAAAGTCCTGGAGGACTGGGGAGGCTGAGAGAACAAAGGGCAGGCCTTATTTCTGCTGACCTTTCGCTCTTGGCCAGCAGCCGGGAGGGCTCCCAGGCACCAGCTCGGCTACTTAGGGAAGCTGACACATGGTCAGAGGGTGGAAGAGGCAGTCGCCAGGCCGGGGGGACTTCCGGCAGGAGGATGCTCAAGGCTCTGGGAGGAAACTCTCCTTCCTTCCTTCTCGCCCTCTTTCTGAAAACCTCCTGCATCTCTGAGGGAGGAAGTGGCCACAGGGGATGCAGAGGAAGCACTTCTGGTTTGTGCAGAGGTGGCTACTGAAGTTGCTTTAGGTAGCTAGAAAGCCCAGGATGGGGGAAGTCTGTTTGAAGGCATGACTTTTAAGTTGAGACATGTCAACTTAAGTTGACATAAGTCAACATAAGTCACAGTTAGCCACATGAAGCGCCAGTGAAAGAAGGGGAGCGGGTTCCAGGACACGGGAAAGAGCAGGTGCCAAGGCCCAGACGCAGGAAGTAACTTAGCATACTTAAGAATCTAAGAGAGAGAGGAGAGGCGCCTGGGTAGCTTAGTCAGTTAAGCATCCGACTCATTCATGAAATTGAGCCCCACGTTGGACTCTGCGCTGATGCCACGGGTCCTGCTTAGGATTCTCTCTCTCTCTCTCTCTCTCTCTCTCTCTCTCTCCCCCCCCCGCCCCTCTTCTCCCCCCAAAATAAATAAATAAACATTTAAGAAAATAAAGAATCATAGAGGGAAAAAAAAGAGAGAGAGAGAGCAGATACGGCTCCAGCAAAGAAAACAATAGAGAAAGTTAGAGAACTATAGGTAAAATGGATGCTTGAAGATGAATTTGTTTCTACTCACTCCTGAAATCTTACCAAAATGGACTTTAATGGAATTTAAAGATGTATAAACCCACATGATAAAGAGAACAGGAGAGAGGACAAAAGCAGACAGGGTATTTAACAAAATTTTGGAATCCAGGAAAATGGATGATGGTGACTGACTTACAGAGCAGGGAAAGCTGAAATCTGAGTCTGCAGGAAGGGAAGCCAACTAGAAGGAAACCAAATGGCCCCAGAGACCCGGGAAGGGCTCAGGGATGGACACTAGGTACATCCCAAGGGGACTGGGAAGGCATAACATGAGAGGCCACGTTCCCGCCTCGGGGACGGACCATACCTCCCGCCACAGCCAAACACACAAAGTTTACCCTCTGAGAGGTGGACCAGAGGCTCTGGGCTTGCAGCACTAGCTAAGCAAAGAGTGAGGCCCAGACTCAAACCAGCATCCCTGTCCTCTCATGGTGCCCACAGGATGCTTGGCAGACGGGCTTAGAGTTGTCTCCATGCCTCCTTTTCCCTCCAGGTCAAGCAACTGGAAAAATGTATTTTCTGGGAAAACTGCCTAGCACAAGGAAAGAGGCCTAGAGAGACCACAAAGGGCTCTCCAATGAAATAGCCAGTGTCTGTCAGATCACCCTTCGGTGAACCCCCTGCATCTACACAGAGCTTCTAGTCAGGTCTTAACACAATACTTCGAAATATGAATGACAGCTGATTATCACCAGATATTTGTAGAAAACTCTGGAATGAAAGACGGCAACCAGAGATTTAGGAAAATAGGAAAAATTAAGTAGGAGGAAAGAGAAACAATACAGAAAGCAGGGAAACATTTGAATAAATATCTATAAATAATATCCTCTGAAAGATAAGACACTGAAGCCATAAAATGAGATCAGAATGCTATCTATATATATTTTTTAATGTTTTTGTTTATTTTTGAGACAGAGAGAGACAGAGCATGAGCAGGGCAGGGGAAGAGAGAGAGGGAGACACAGAATCCGAAGCAGGCTCCAGGTTCCAAGCTGTCGGCACAGAGCCTGACACGGGGCTCGAACTCACGGAGTGTGAGATCATGACCTGAGCTGAAGTTGGACACTCAACCAACTGAGCCACCCAGGCGCCCCTACCTATGTATTTTTTAAAGGAATGTTGAGAGAACATGACAGGACTGGAAGATAAAGTTAAGATAACCCAGAAGTTAGAGTAAAAAGATAAAGAGAATTTTCTTTAAAACAGAAAATAAAATATGAAAAAATTAGGCATATCATTGTGAAATTTTAGAATACCAAGAATAAAGAGAGACCCTAGAAACTTCCAGAAAGGAAGAAATTTGTACACAAAGAACCAGGAACCAGAATGGTATTGAATTTCCAAAAAGCAAATCTGGAAGCTAGAAGACTCGGAGCAAAGATTTTCATATTATAAGGGGAATTAACTGCCAGCCAAGAATTCGGCATCTCAGTTATTGATTAACTGTGAAAGAAGAATAAATACATTATCAGGCATGCGAGACTTAAAAAAAATAATTAGCTCCTCAGCATTCCTTCTGAGGATGCTGCTAAAAGACATACTACAGCTAAAAGAGGGAGAAAACCAAGAAAGACAAAAGGCTGGAATATGGGAAATGAGATCCAACAAAAAGGTACAGGGAAAATCTGGAGGATGGGAAGGAAATATCCCAAGATGACAGTCATACGCCAGGGAAGCCTTGAGAAAAATAACTCGGGATCACAACAGAAATATGTAAGGCCACAGGAAGCTATGTCCAGTAGAGAAAAAAATATGATAGATTACCTGATGAATGCGACGATACCAGGAGGAGTATTTTAGTTCATTGGCAAGTTTGAGGCCTAAGTGGTGAAGAACCAGAAAACCAGGCAAGTGTAAAAACCAAATGAATTATTAACTCCAGGAAAAACAAAAGTTGTACAACAAAAGTATGTATTAATAGTACACACTACATGGCTCAGCCGTGATCGATCTTTACATAGCCCTAATTATACAAATGCTGAATGTTCAGATTCCCAAAAGTTGTGATGTAACCATGTTGGTAGGATGAGAAGAGGGGAAGTGTGTAGTGTGATGGAAGAGAACTAAATCTTCATCTAATTCTTACTAGAAAGTGAGTAGATTTTTCTTCAAAAATGTGGAACTAGCAACATAAAGAGTTGCTTTGAAATACAAAGGCAAATAGCCGAAGAGATCACCAGAAGCTGAAAGTTGCTGTCTCATGGGAAGGGGAAACTGAGGATGTAGCAGGGACCCCTGCTTTTTTGTTATATACCTTACACTGCTATTTGATCCTATATCATGTACATCAACTTTGATATAACATTTAAAAT
This sequence comes from Herpailurus yagouaroundi, assembly GCF_014898765.1. Lineage (NCBI taxonomy): Eukaryota > Metazoa > Chordata > Mammalia > Carnivora > Felidae > Herpailurus > Herpailurus yagouaroundi. The sequence goes on along the minus strand of NW_024412401.1, from coordinate 48,644,063 downwards.
TCAATTACAAGAAATCAGGAGGTGGCTTGAAATTGAGGCTAGCAAGATGAACAGGCACCAGACTGCCAACAGGCACCTGCTACCAGGGCCTCGGAGGCCATCTTAAACCAGTTCCCAAGAGCAATGGGGAGCCATAGAGGACTTTCGGTAGGGGAGTGACACTGTCCCATCTACTTTATGACCCAGCCAACAAGAGGTAGTAAGAGGCAGGCTGCCTGTGCCCTGTCAGCTTCGCACATGGGACTAAATACAACTTTTGGCTAAGCAGCGTTCTCCTGCCCTCTCTGGAAGCAATATATCCTGCAAAGGGTGTGGTCCGCTCCATTTCACCTGTTCTTTGTGCCACATATTCCCCAGGCGGTGCTGGATGTGGACATGAAACATGGAATCCTGGTTCTGTTACTTTTGAGCTATGTGACTTTGGGCAAGTTGTTACTCTTTTCCTGAGCCTCAGTTTCCTCAACTGTAAAATGAGGATAATAACAGAACAGAGCTCATGTGGTTGCCGTGAAAATATACATGGTTGGCGTAAAGGCAAAACACACAAATTCCTCCCTCTTGTGGGATCAGAAAATGTGCACAGGATAAACCGGCGGGAAAACTGGAAGGAAAGACCCTTTGAACGGCCCATCCACTTGATGTGCTCCTGCCCAGGCTTACCTCACCTGCTCTCAATGAGACCATTTAAATAAAATGTTTTTAATGTTTATTTAGTTTGGAGAGACAGAACAGAGTGCAAGCTGTGGGGGGAGGGGCAGAGAGAGAGGGAGACACAGAATCAGCACAGAGCCCGACACGGGACTCAAACCTACGAACAGTGAGATCACGACCTGAGCCAACGCCCCTCAATGAGACCGTTTCTGCCTTTGCGTTTAAAACAAAAGGTGTATTCAGACTGAGGTAGGTTTGAATCCCATCTTTGCTGCTTGGCACTTGTGAGAAAAGTGCCTCACTTCTGAGATCCACTTTACCGGATGAAACGTGCAGACTCCACTCCCACAGGGCTGCTGTGAGGAGTCAGCGACATGGACGACACAGAGGTGCTGAGAGAAAGCCAACACCCCGCCCTTGGTGTTTCCTTCCATGAGGACAGGGTTCTGTCGGGTCTAACACCCCTGCTCCTCGGTTCACCCGTTCACTTCTCCCTGCAGAAGGGTGGGACTTGCTTGGTAGGGGAGTTTGGGGTGAAGAACCAGGTGCAGCTCGGCCCCTTCCCCACTCTGTTCTCTGGAGCCGGCCGTCCACGGGAAGCCCCCCATTCTGGACATCTCCTCCCAGCCTTAAATGTGCAGGTGCAGGCATGACCCTCGGGGACAAAGCTCCGACGTGGGTGGGGAGGTCTGCTCATTCAGAGGGGGGTTACATTCAGGGGTAGACTAGGAGCAGAACTGGGGAGCAAACTAATATTCAAGGACTGAGGGTTTGGGGGGGGGGGGCCATACCAGCGGGCTGTTTCCACTGGCAAGTTGCTGCTTTTATGGAGGCACAGGCCTCAGTAAAAGCGGGTCGTGCCGCTGCCTCAGGGTAAGGGCGGTTACAGCTGTGACAGAACATACACTGCCCAGTTGAGCATGGGCCATGCAGGTGGCTCTCAGCAGACGTCAGCAGGCTGTGAAGCCTCAGTGGGCAGGCAGAGCAGAGCGGATGCTCTGATTATAGGGAAAAGAAGGCACTTTATCCATATCCATATGCTGCATTAGTTTCTTATTGCTATTCTAAGAAATTAAGACAAACTTAGTGGCTTAAGACAACACAAATCTATCGTCTTACACTTCTGGAGGTCACAAGTCCAAACTAGGTTTCACTGGGCCAAAATCGAGGCGTTGGGAGGGCTGGACTGTATCTGGAGGCGCCAGGAAGAATGTTTCCTTGCCTTTTCCAGCTTCTAGAAACCTCTGCATTCCTTGGCTCATGACCACTTCCTCCATCTTCAAAGCCAGCAGCTAGCACCTTCCAACCTCTCTCTGCTTCTGTTGTTACATCAACTTTTCTTCACCCCGAACTTCCTGCCTCCTTCTTATAGGGACTCTTGGGATTACATTTAGACCTCACTGGGATAATCTAGTCTGATCCCCCCATTTCAAGATCCTTCACTTAATACCCCAGAATATCCCTTTTCACACGTAAAGTAACATAGTCACAGATTCTGGAGACTAAGACATGTACATCTTGGAAAGCCATTATTCAGTCTACCGCATGAACCTTTCAGACATTAAGGAGAGGAACAATGACTTTTTGTTCTTACTATTGTTTTCGTAAAATTTATACTGCACCAAAGTTCCATGCATGCTACACAATATGCATGCATGAGCCCCCACCTTTATACTATTAATATGAGAATCGGGTAGACTGTATAGGTAGGCTGCCAAAATTCCACGCCCTTCTATGTGTTCTTATGGTACATTCGGGGCCAAAGGAAGCTGTGTGTTTATGTGGCTTCCTCATAAGCTCTTACAGGTCACACTTCCTACCACATGGTCTAAAGTTGGCTCTGGAATAATCATAGCTTTGGATTTTAGAGATCTAAATTGAGACTTCACTCTCAAGAGAGCAGCATATTTTATTAATGTCCAAATAAAAAGGAAACGGGAATCTTAGGCTCACAGAGAAATAACTCCATAAAATTTTTGCAAACCCAAAAAACTAGAGAGGAGTTAAGATCCTGTCCTTGGAGGATTCTGTCTCTGAGAATGAAGTTGTCCAGAAAGTTGAGGTATACAGAGAAAAGTATACTTCAGACTATCAGAGCAGGAAGCAGTGGAAAAAAGAAAACAATTAAAAACAGCCCCACTGAGCGGAGGAAAAGAATGATTGAGAACTCCGGACCAGACGGTATAGCTATGAAATGGCAAATCTGACCTTGAAGGTAGAAGAGACTGATATGGAAGGGAAAGGCAGACAGAGCAGTAGAGAAAGGGCCACATCTTAGTTGTTACTACACCAGAAATAGTGACTGAGGAATATGCCAGAGGAAAAATAAGCAAGATCCCAGAGAGAAAACTAGGAAAATTCTCCCCAAGGGAACCACATGCAGGGAACCAGTGGGAGACGGCCTCTTACACACACGCACATGAGTGTGCGTGTGTGTGTGTGTGTGTGTGCGCGCGCGCGTGCGCACACAGTGTATGATATCACACAGTGTATCATATCACTGGAGCAACTGGGAACTCGCAACTTAGACACTGGGGCATCTAAACCAAGGAGTTACAGAAAATCTGGACAAATCTGAGAGGAGAGAGAAAGAAGATTAGCACAAAATACTAGAAGCATTACCAAGTGAGTTTCAAACTGATGGCACCATTGTAGCTGGAGATCAAGTTATTACTTGGCCCCTAAGAGAATGGCCTGATAAATCTCAGGAATTAGGACTTTCTCCAGCAGTGGCTCATAGCCTTGACTGCACATTAGAATCACCTGGGGAACCTTTCCAACACAGTGATGCTTGAGCACCACCCCAGATCAAATAAATCAATCAGCACCATGGGCAAGGGTCCTCAAACTTGAGTAGGCACAAGAATGCCCCGGAGGGCTTGAGAAAACACTGACTTCTGGGCTCCGCCCCCACAGTTTCTGATCAGGAGCACCGGGTGATGCTTGAGAATTTTGACTTTTTAACCAATTCCCAGGTGATGCTGAGCCTGCTGCCCAGGGACCCCCCACTTTGAGAGCCGCTTTTTCTAAGGAAAGGCACTGCAAAGGTAAGAAAGATGAAACGAGGGCCGGGCAGGACAATGACAGATGGAGGAGGCCTCGGTTAGATCTCCAGGGAAGGATTACCTATTTAGGAAGTGAGGACATCGGTGGATGCTTACAGCATGGCCAGGACTTTCTGATCTCATTACCTCTCACTCTGGGAGCTCTCCTAAGACAAAAAGGGTGCCTTCCTGAAAGGTGAATGGAAATACATGAGGACATGAGACTGCAGGGAGCTACCCCCGCGAGTAGGAAAAGTTCAAGTCAAAAGTCTCCATGAGGCACAGATCAAAGCGAGTCTGCACCTGCAAATGCCCGAGGGAGGGAACTTGGTCCTCACCAAGGACCCCAGGGAAACAGGTTACAGGGACTTCAACGGCAGCTCCAGTCCAGGCATCTGCTGAGAGCAATTCTGCAGCAGAAGTATGAAGATGAGGACGAGAATTTCTTTAAAACATTGGTTCTCACACTTTGCTGCAGGCTAGAATTACCTGAAGGACTTTTAATCTGCCTGGTGTAGGCCACAACCCATATCAATTAAATCGGAATTTCTGGGGGTGGTACCCAGGCACTCATAGCTTATAAAACTCCCCAGGGGGCTCCAAAGGGCAGACAAGTTTAAGGGCAGGACCTTGCTATTCAAAGCGTGGCTGCTGAACCAGCAGCCCGGGTTATTCCCTGAGAGCTTGTTAGAAATGCAGAATCTCAGGGGCACCCGACTGGCTCAGTTGGTTGAGCGTCCAACTTGGCCTCAGGTCATGATCTCACGGTTTGTGAGTTCAAGCCCTGAGTCGGGCTCTCTGCTGACAGCTCAGAGCCTGGAGTCTACTTCAGCTTCTGTGTCTCCCTCTCTCTCTCTGCCCCTCCCCTGCTCACACTCTGTCTCTCTCTCTCTCTCTCAAAAATAAATAAACATTAAAAAAAAAAAAAGAAAAGAAATGCAGAATTTCAGGTCTTATCCTGGAACCACTGAATCAGAATCTGCTTGTTATCAATGTCTCCAGGGATCTGTAAGCACATACATGTCTGGGAAGCACCGCTCTAGAAGGCCCAAGCAGTTCCAAAGCAAGAGGCACTGGCAGCAGGAGCTGGGTGTAGCCCCTAAAACACCTACTCCAAGACCCCTGGAGGCTATGTCATTAGAGAGGGTTCAGCTCATCACTGGCATTCCAGAAACACAAGGCCCTCTCTGTGGAATAATGCTACAGGGGAAGGAGGTGCTCTCAGACAAAATCTGCCAAGTTGTTAACAGCGGCTGCCTTCAGGAAGGAGGGTAGGTAGTAAAGCGGGAAGCTTGAGGGTTTTTTTTTTTTCTGTACAATCTGCAATTCCTCACTCTGTGTGTGTGTGTGTGTGTGTGTGTGTGTGTGTGTGTGTGTGTGTGTGTTTGGGGAATTGGTAAGGATTATGTTGATGGTGAGATTATGGGATATTCTTTACCATTTTCTTTATTAAAAAATCTAATAAATGGTACTATTTTTTAAAAAGCAATATACAAAGCAAAAGCTATTAGAAATACCAAGATGAATTTGGCGAGATCACAATCTTAATAGGATACCTTAATATTATTGCATCACTTTGTCAAATCAAGTAGGCAAAAAGAAATAAAAATATGGGACATGTGAATAATTGCATTAATAAGGTGATTTACTAGATACATTTCAAAATCTATAATCTACATACATAGAATACATAACCTTAACACATTCCACTTGGCATTTAAAAAAAAAATGAAACATTTTTCTAGCCCACAAAGGGAGTGGTAAGGAAGTTTAAGCCCCATGAGGGCAGAGAACAGGACTGTCTTGTCACCGGTGATCCTTGTGCCAAGCACAGTGGCTGCTGTAATGTAGGGACTCAATAAATACTAATTACAGGAAGAGGCTATACGCAATAAAATAAAAAGTTCATAAGTAAAGTCTGAGCAAATAAAAAACTCAAAGCATTTGGAATATGAAAGAAACTCTCCCTTAAATAATCTTTAAAGTCAATATAATATCAACTGCAACTCAATAGGATTTTTCATGGAATTTTACAAGTTGAAATTAATACGGAAGAGCAAACGCACGTGAACTGACCAAATACCTGTTATACATAATCTATTTTTTATTCTGTAAGATTCCTAACTTTGTAAAATTATAGAAATTAAAATGGTGTGACATTGGTGCAGGAGAAGACAATTAAATCAATAGATAGTAGAACTGAGTGGAATTCAGATAGATCATCCATTGATGTATTAATCTAAGTAAGATGCACTATCGGATGTGTGAGGAAATTATATACCACTCAACAAATGATGTTGGAACAATTGACTCTTACATGAAAAAAAATAAAATTATATCCTTACCTCCCACTATCCATAAGGAAAAAGTTCCGGTGGATTACAGGCCTAAAAGCAGAACACAAAACAACGGTGTTAGAAGAAATACGGGAGCTTGTGTTATCAACTGGAGGTATGGGAAGTTTCTTAAATAAAGCATAAAAACTAAAAGCCATAAATGCAAAGTTTAATAAAGTTGACTACCCTGTAAGCCATAATTCTTACAAGTCATTAAGACAATCTAGACTAGGAAATGGACAAGAATATGAACAGGCAATTCACAGAAAATGAAATGCAAATGGTCAGTAATCATATATATTTTTTAAATTTTAATTTTACTTTAGAGAGTGCTCATGAGCAAGGGAGGGGCAGAGGGAGAGGGAGAGAGAGAGTCCCAAGCAGGATCCACATTCAGCATGGAGCTGGACACGAGGTTCGATCCTATGACTCTAGAATCATGGCCGGAGCCAGAATCATGAGTCATACGCTCAACCAAAAAAGCCACCCAGGCACCCATGGTCGATAACCATATCTTAAAAGATTTTTCATTTTACTTGTAATCAGGGGACTAAATGCAAAGTAAAATAAAGAGATATTTTCATTCACTAGTTCAGCTATTTTTTTTCAAGTTCAAGTGTAACAAGTGTTGACAGGATGGGGGTAATAGATTTACACATTATGAGAAGAATATGAAATATATATGAAAATGTACATAAAATGGAATTCCCACATGAAGGCATTTGGGCAGGATCAAAATTTTAAAAATGCATATTCTATAACATAGCAATTCCCTACTTTTGCTTCTATCTTACAGAAACACTGGCGTGCATTCCTAAGGCACGTTATACATGATTTTTACTGCAAACCCTAGAAATAATCTTAGCGTCCAAGCAAAATGTAGTTGAATAAACTATATTAAATCCATACTACGCAATAAATTGCAACACTGAAAATCAGTTTGATGCATAGATATTGACAGGAAAGATGCTTATTACCGATGGAAAAAGAAAGATACAGGATAGTATATACAATATGATACCCTATCTGTTAAAAAACAAGCCACAGCAAAACAAACTGTGTTTTCTCTAAGTGCAGATATATAAATGCCAAAAATCTGGAGTGCCACTCAATAGACAAACTGAGATGACGTGGCACCCCTTTCTGCTCTCATCTAGAATCTTCCTAGAAATCTTACACAAAATATTCCACATTTTCAAAACACAAACCTATTCATTCTCTCTCTCTCATTCACACACACACACACACACACACACACACACACACACACACACAGACACACACAAATGAAAATGCCCAGATATGAGAAATAAAGAGGGATGTTTTCAAAACCCAAACTGGAGTTCACTAGCCCTGAGATGAGGAGACCACATATTCAATAGAGAATTCGTCTGGAGAAGTTTTAAAGCAACATGGAATTAGATTTCTAGATACAATAAGGTGTAGAGTGTGGGAGGGAGTGGCCATCAGATACTTAACCCTTTAGGATGAGGGTTTGAATACTGATTAACTTCTGACTTTGGTAATTCAAGCATGCATTATAAAAAGTTAAGTTTATCCTCTGAAAACAGAGAAATAGATACTAAAACTTCCAAACCACTGGAGGAGAAAAAAGGAGGGAGGGAATAAAGGGGAGGGAATAAAGATATCAAATACAAGGCAGAAAACAGGGGTGGGGAGAGAATAAGTAAAGAGAAAGCACAGGAAACAGCATAAAATAAGATGGTAAAAATATATGTTAGTATTAAAAATAAATATAAATGGACCAACTCTGCCAATTAAAAGACAAAGAAGTTTAGATTGGGGGAAAAAAAAGCAAATAGCTATAGGCAGTGTAAGATCATATGTCAGGAAGATTCAAAATAAAAGAACAGAGAATGTTATGTTGGAGAAATTTAACTAGAAAATAACTTAAGAGGCGCCTGAGTGGCTTGGTCGGTTAAGTGTCTGACTCTTGATTTCAGCTCAGGTCATGAACTCACATGAGGTTTGAGCCCCATGTCAGGCTCTGTGCTGCGAGCACAGAGCCTGCTTGGGATTCTCTCTCTCTTCCTTTCTTTCTTTCTCTCTCAAAATAAATAAATAGACACTAAAAAAATAACTTAAAAGGTGGTATAGCTATGTTAACAGCTGGCAAAATAGATTTTCAGACAAAAGCACTAATAAAGAGTGATGTTACATAATGATACAAAATAATTAACAGAAAGGATACAGGAATCTTAAACTTGTATGCACCTAACAACAACCTCAAAGTGTATACAGCAAAACGTGACTGGGATTATAAGGAAAAGCAGATACATCCACAATCATAGAGGGAGATTTTTTAATAAATTCTCTTTCATATGTATGTCAAGCAGATGAAAAATAAAATTAGTAAAGATAAAGAAGACTTGAACAATACAGTTAACAAGCTTGAACTTGTAAATCTGTTTAGAAGCCGGTACTTAAAATTTAGACAAGAATAAATCTTTTCAAGTATCTGTGGAACAGTCATAAAAGTAACCAAGTACTAGACCAGAAAAGTCTTTGAAGACTCCAAGACATGCAGACCATGTATGCTGACGACAAATAAAATGAGAAATAAATTACAAAGAGATGGCTAACACACCCCATTGATTCAGAAAGTTTAACAAAAATAAAAGTACTATATTTTAAAAACATGGGAGGCAATACTGAAAGAAGAAAGTGTTTTAAAAAGATGGAAAATCACTGAGTTAAGCATCTAATTTCAGTAGTTAGCAGAAGAGTAACTAAGTAAACATAAACGGCAATGATAAAAATGAGAAGAAAACAGAAATCAATTACATATCAATTAAATTAACAGTACAGAAGATTTTTTAAGCCCCTAAATTGGCTCTTTGCAAAGACTAATAAAATATACAAACTTCTATCAAGATTTATCAAGAAAAGAGAGAGAAGGCTTAAATAAATAATATTAAGAATGAAAAGCAGGAGGGGCAGGACATCAGATATAATAAATCACGGGAGGACACTGCAAAGGAGTTTATAACAATAAATTAAAATTTTGAACAATTTCATAGATAAGTGTAGTATATAAAAGTGACCCAGGAAGAAAGAAGAAACCTGCATAGATGTCTAATCACTAATAAAATGGCATCCATATTTTAGACTCTACCCACAGAAACAAAACAAAATTATCAGGCACCGATGATTCTGTAGGTGAGAGTTATCAATACTTAAAGGAATACAAAATCCTTATTCTTTACAACATGTTTTAATGAACAGAATAAAAGGGGGGGGGGAGGGAAGCTCCTTAACACATTTTATGAAGCTGGGCAACATTAATACCAAAACAGACAAGGAAGCCACAAGGACCGCATGTTTTAAGACAATCTTGTGAGCATAGATGTAAAAATCTAAATAAAATACAGTAAAACTGTGCATAGCGAGTAACTTGGTCTGTATCATGCAAGACAAGCAAACGTTTCTAACAAATTTTAACTTGATAAACAAGCTATGTCTTGCAATACGAGTAGTACACGATGCCGGATGTCACATGATCACAAATGAGCCAATGGTTCTTGAAATTCGCTTTGATATATGAGTACTTTGGGTTACAAGCATGTTTCCAGAATGAATTATACTCACAAACCAAGGTTTTACTGTATTAAACAAGTTGAACAATGAATGAAAAATGGAGCAAGACATTATAAACAAGTAGAGATTATTTGAGGAATACACAGATTAAAATTTAAAATATTTTAAATGTTAGCATCTAAAAATATTAATGTAATTAGCCTAGTTTTATTTATATATATATATAATATTAATGTCATTAGCCTAGATATATATATTAAGTTATATATACATATATATATATATTAAGTTTTTATTTATTTACTTGGATAATCCCTACACTCAACATGGGGCTCAAACCCATGACCCTGAGATCAAGAGTCGCACACTCCACCGACTGAGCCAGCCAGGTGCCCCACAGCCCGGTGATATATTAATAAACAAACAACATAGTACCCTCTCAAAAAATGTGGGGGAAAGCATGTGATAAAGCTGAATGCTTATTTATGAAAAGCTATCTAGGGAACAGAAAAGAGCTTACCTGGTCTTATAAGGGGTATGTATTGGTCGAAGGGTACAAACCTCCAGCTATAAGATGACTAAGTTCTGGGGCTGTAATGCACGGCATGGTGACTATAGCTAATAATTCTGCATTGTACAGATGAGAGCTGCTAAGAGAGTAAACCTTCAGTGTTCTCACAACTACGACCACCATCACAACAAAAATGGTAATTATGTGAGGTGAGGATGTACTAACTAACCTTATTATGAGAATCATTTTGCAATATATATATGTATCAAATCATCACGCTGTACACCTTTAAACTTGCACAATATTATATGGCAACCATATCGCAATAAAGCTGGAAAAAAGAAAACCAAAAAAAAAAAAAAAAAAAAAAAAAGAGAGAGAAGTTACAATACTCATGGTGGTTAGTGCTGAAGAGCAAAAAGCATTTCTGTGAAATTCAGACAGAAGCAAAAAAAAAAAAAAAAAAAAGATCACTATCACCACTTGTATTCAATAGTAGGCAAATACAACTGATGAGACAAAAATAAAAGATATGTGGATTAGAAATGACAGAATTGTCATTATTCCCAGATTTAAAAATCACTGCTTACACTGGAAAAAACTCCAGGAAAATCTACCAACACGCCATCAGGGTAGTAGAGTTCCCGAAGCCTGCTAAATACAAATTCCATATATAAAAATGGACTACCTTCCCACTAGGGACAGTTAAAAGATGTAATTCAAAAAGAAGATAGCACTCACAATGACAATATCCATAAGATGTATACGAACTTTAAAGAGAAAATTATAAAACTTCACTGAAGGATATAAAAGGACTGAATGAATGGATAACTCATGTTAGTGGATGTGAAGCCTCAATATCACAAAGATGGCAATTCTCTCTAAATTGGCGTATAGATTTGACACAGTGCCATTCCAAAATATCCAGGGAGTTTTTCATGGAACTTGATAAACGGCTCCCAAAATATGTATGGAATCATAGAAGGTCAAGAAGAGATTTTTTTTTTTCTCTCAGTGTGTGTGTAAGCTCATGTATTCTATGACGTATTCTTTTTTTTTTTTAATTTTTAAAAATGTTTATTTTTGAGAAAGGGAGAAAAAGACAAAGTGCGAGCAGGGGAGCAGCAGAGAGAGAGAGGGAGACACAGAATCCGAAGCAGGCTCCAGGCTCTGAGCCATCAGCACAGAGCCCAATGCGGGGCGTGAATTCACAGATCATGAGATCATGACCTGAGCCGAAGTTGGATGCTTAACCAACTGAGCCACCCAGGTGCCCCACTGTGATGTATTCTTTTGCTAGATATGAAGACTTAATATGAAGCTAGAGTAATTTAAGTATCATGGCATTAGCGCCAGGACAGACAAATAGATCAAAAGAACAGAAAAGAGAGCCTGGAAACAGCCACACATATAAGGGATCAGCATAAAAGAGTCACAAAAGAATGGACCATTCAATCAATGATACTATAATAAAGGATAATGGGATGGTGGAATTAGAATACTGCCATTTTCCAAGCTCTAATGAAGTGATGGATCTAGGCACATCAATGGTTGTTAATATCCCCAAAATGTGACGTTAGACATTATGTACCTGCTGACAGAAATACACAAAATCCTGTATGAAATATATTCTTGCCAAATGTCAAACCTGAATGCCATCAGGTCTCTAAACTAACTATTTATAGGAAACAGCAGGACAGAGGAACATGTTAAATGATACCACAAATATAGCATCAGAAAAACCTAGAATGTGGGAACCTATAGAACCAACAGTCTAATTTCCTTAATAAATAAATTTCAAGAGGAAAAAAGGAGGGATACTGGTATGTTAAAATACACTGAGGACAATTCTATCAGTAGCAATACATGGACTTTACTTGGGTTCTGATTCAAACCAACTGCAAAAAGAAAATTATACAATTTGTAGAAATTTGTTTATTGGTATTAAGGAATTAATGTTTTTTAGATATAATAATGTTATTGTGGGTCAAAAGAGATCCAATCTTTCAAAGATTCATGCTCAAATATTTACAGAATAAATTATATGATGTCTGACTTTGCTTCAAAATAATGCAGAATAGGGAATGATTGGCACTATCATGAAGTTTATTATCTTATTTTCTGTACTTCTGTATGTGTTGGAAATTTTTTTTTTTAATTTTTTTCAACGTTTTTTATTTATTTTTGGGACAGAGAGAGACAGAGCATGAACGGGCGAGGGGCAGAGAGAGAGGGAGACCCAGAATCGGAAACAGGCTCCAGGCTCTGAGCCATCAGCCCAGAGCCTGACGCGGGGCTCGAACTCATGGACCGCGAGGTCATGACCTGGCTGAAGTCGGACGCTTAACCGACTGCGCCACCCAGGCGCCCCTGTGTTGGAAAATTTTTAAAGTCAAAAGTCAAAAAAGGGGGAAAATAATGCTGGAATGGTTATCCATATGAAGAAAACACAAAATAAAATCCCTAGCATTGTATAACAAAGTATACATCATATAAGAAATTAATTCCAGGTAGATTAAAAAAGACTAATTGTAAATGGCAAAAATCTTGACAATTTTGTAAAGAAATACACGGACACGTGTTTATGACACTGGGGTGGGAAGGATTTCCTATGCAAGACAGAAAAAGTGCTAAACCATAAAGGCAACCATTGAAAAACTTGAGTACCTAAAAATAAAATGTGTATACAACAAATGACAATATAAACAAAGTGAAAGAAACACAAACCAAACAAAGTGAAAACAGAGCACAGTTTGGGAGAAATGATCTGCAACAAAATATTAGTGTCTACAACATATAATGAACTTTAACAAATCAATGGTGGGGGGGGGGGGAATGGAAAAAGGCTTATGAACAGGGACTCTGAAGAGAAAACCTCAATAGTAAATAAATAGGTGAAAAGCTGTCCAACTCATAGGTAATCAAGACAATGCAACTAAAGGCAGGTGCACTTGGGTGGCTCAGTCAGTTAAGCATCTGACTCTTGATCTCAGTTCAGACCACGATCTCACGAACCGTGAGATCAAGCCCTGCATCTGACTCTGCGCTGACAGTGCGGAGCCTGCTTGGAATTCTCCCCCTGTCTTTCTCTCTCTCCCTCTCTCTTTGCCCACCCCCCCCCCGCTTGTGCTTGCCCTCTCTCTCCTTCAAAATAAGAATAAATAAACTTAAAAGCAACAATGAGATACATTCCACATCCACCCACTGGCAAAACTTAAAAATCAGATGATAGCAATGATGGGGAGGAAGCACTCTTACAGAGCCTGGTGCTGGTGGGAATGCACACTGGTGCAATCACACTGGAGATATTTTGATAATACTGGACCTATTCCAGTGGAAGGTGCACTTACTTTGTGATTTAACAAGCCCACAGCCACATATGTACACTAGACAAATTCTCCTCCGTGTGCCTAGGAAGACATGGATAAGAATGCTTATCAGGTACTCTATGTGATTATTTAAAAATGGAAACAACTAGACCTTAGAAAGGAAATGGGAAAATATTAATACGATGAAATACTGCAAACAGATAAACATGAGTTGAGTATGTGTATTAACATGAGTAAATCTCAAACTCTTTTAAAAAGTTAGAGATGGTAGGATACTATTCATGTACACTTAAGAACACACAAAATAATTCTGTGTATAGTTTGTGGATAGATGTTTATGTTGTAAACATACGGGTTGTGTGCTTTGCGGGGGGTGGGGGGGAAGAGGGCAAGATAGGGATGGGCAGGTGGGAGGACTTCCAAACTCTGATAATGGTAAAATGAGTATCTGTTATATCCTTTTCTGTACCTTTTTGTATGTTTAAGATATTTCATAATTAAGATTCTTTTTAAAAGAAAAATGCATTGGCTTAATAGCCTCAAAACATTATCCTTGTCGCACATTAATTAAAGGTGATATGATTTTTCTATCTGGGAAGCCTTAGATAATTAACTGAAAAATACTTACAACTAATAAGAAACAGTGGCTATCTCTAGGGGCAGAATTATCGAGGTACTTTCACTTTCTACTCTTTTAAATGGTTTGAATTTTAAAATGATGAACATGTAAGACCTTTATATTCAAAAAACAGTAATGATGTTTCCCTTTTGAAAATTAAATAAAATGGAGAGGTGAAAAAAACAAAACATGAAGACCATTTGGTAAGATGGCCGTTTATGAAGCGAACATGGCAATAAAAATGTAAAGTAATACTGGGATAAAAATACAATTGAAGAGGGTAACACAAATTATTAAATAACAAAAAAAGAAGTGCAGCTTTATGAAGAGAACCATACAACCTGACATAAAAGGAGACCCGGCTACATGAGAAAAGTACAAGAATAAATGAGGAATGTTCCAGAAAGAGAAGAGTTGATACGCACGACGGAAATGAATTCATTCTAATCATTCTATCTTTAAAAAACTGCATTTTCCACTTAATGGCAATTAATGAAACTATTTCCATGGTACTAAATATTTTGCAGAAGTTCTTAAGCTGAGCTACTCCTAGGGAGTCTAGGGGTCCTTAAACTCATTGAAATTAAATGCAAACTTTTCTGCACGTACGAATTTTTCTGTGGACAGTATCCACATCTGGAGACAGCTTTTGAGAGATACTAAAGTAGGCCATCCCAGGGCGCCTGGGTGGCGCAGTCGGTTAAGTGTCCGACTTCAGCCAGGTCACGATCTCGCGGTCTGTGGGTTCGAGCCCCGCGTCGGGCTCTGGACTGATGGCTCAGAGCCTGGAGCCTGTTTCCGATTCTGTGTCTCCCTCTCTCTCTGCCCCTCCCCCGTTCATGCTCTGTCTCTCTCTGTCCCAAAAATAAAAAAAACGTTGAAAAAAAAATTTTTTTTTAAAGTAGGCCATCCCAAAGAAAGACTAAGAACCATTAAGACTGAGAACTATTGCTTATTTTTCTGGTAACTGCTTTATTGGCTGTAATTCATGTTCAAACAACTCAGCCATTTAAAGTGTACAATCCAGTGCCTTAAAAAAATTTTTTTAATGTTTATTTTTTACTTGTTTTTTTTGGAGGGGGGGAGAGAGAGAGACTGCACAAGCGGGGGAGGGCGAGAGAGGGAGACACAGAATCTGAAGCAGGCTCCAGGCTCCAAGCTGTCAGTGCAGAGCCCGACGTGGGGCCAAAGCCAGGAACCACAAGATCACAACCTGAGCCAAAGTCAGACTCCCGGCCTACTGAGTTTCCCACTATACTTTGAGGATAGTCAGAGTTGTGTGACCCCACAATCAGTTTTAGAACATTTCATCACCCCAAAGGAAACCCTGTACCCTTTGCAAATCACTCTTCCAAATACCCCATCACCCCCAGCCCTAAGCAACCACTTCCTCTATAGATTTGCCTTTTCTAGACATTTCATATAAACAGAACCACACGATATGTGCTCTATTGTGACTGGTTTCTTTCACTTAGTGCGGTGTCAGAGTTCATCCATGTTGTAGCAGATGCCTGCCCCTTGTTCCTTACTTAAGGCAGAGTCTTATTTCATTGCATGGATTCACATTTTATCCACTCATCAGTTGATGGGCATTTGGGCTGTTTCCATCATTTGGCTATTATGAGTAGTGCTGCTTTGAACATTCCTGTAAGGTTTTTACGTGAGCTTATTTTTATATGATCAACGACCATCTGTATGTTCTTTTCTGTCAACCATTTTTTGAGATTTGTATCTTCTCAACACTTCATCAATCAACCCTAAAAACAGAAAATTTTGCTTTAATTATTACAACTATTTTCTTATAATTTATATTATAATAAATATATCTGTTTAACCAACCAATTAAAAATTTAATATAATTTCTTCCTATCAACAGAAATTGAATAATAAGGAATAAGATTTATTCCTCAGAGCGGAGCTTTGGATGGCCATGAACCATTGTAATATCTGAGATACTCTGCTCCCTAAGAAACAATTTTTGCCCTCTTGGGGACCATCTGACACATATTGAGAATGCATGCTTTAGAGCCTTTGCACATTTTTCCCATATGGGGCTGTCATTCTGTTCTCACTTTTTAGGAATGCTTTGTATGTTAGAGAACCTGGCTCTTTACGACACGTTGCAAATTATCCCCCCCAATCTGCAGTTTGCGGGATTTAGCTTCTGATGGTTTTGCCTTGTAGACTTTTTTTTTTTTTAATGTAGGTGAATTTACCAATCATTTTGCAGTTTCTAGAAAGGCCTTTGCTATTTCAAGATCAATTCTGCCCAGATCATAAAAACATTCTCCTATGGTTTATGGTCTCATTTTCTGTTTAAACCTCTGATCCACCTGAAATTTATTGTGGTGTAAGGTACAAACTAGGGATCTAGGGTGCCTGGGTGGCTCAGTCAGTTAAGCGTCCAACTCTTGATTTTGGCTCAGGTCATGATCTCATAGTTCGTGAGACCAAGCCCCGCATCGGGCTCTGCGCTGACAGCTCCAAATCTGCTTGGGACTCTCTCTCTATCCCTCTCTTTCTGCCTCTCCCTCACTCATGCACACACCCTCCCTCCCTCCCTCTCTCTCAAAATAAACCTTTTTTTATAAAGGCACAAACTAGGGATCCAACTTTTCCCCCCAGATGACTATCGAATTATCTCAAAAAATATCATTGAATCTTTCCCCCACTGATCTGAAATGTCACCTCTATCATATACTAAGCTACTCTGCATATTGGGGAATAATTCTGAACTTTTAGTCTGTACCAATGATCTGTCTATACACGCAAGTACCATGCAAGTACACTGTTCTAGTATCTGGTGTCCTATTTCTCCTTAATTTTTTGACATTTAAAAGATTGGTTTCCTATTTTGGTTTGTTCATTTTTATGTGAACTTTAGAATCCGCTGGTCTCATTAAATAATACTGTTGGCATTTTAGCGGGATCCCATTACTGTAAATTAATTTTAAAAGAACTGTCATCTTTGAATCTTCCTACGCAAGAACATGACATAACTTTCCATTTTTAAAGTCCTCATTTGTGACCCTCTGTATTTCAAAGGTTTATTCACACATATATCACACATTTCTCATTATGATAAAATACTGAGTATGTAAGTATCAAGAGAGTAGTATATATATATGTGTGTGTGTGTGTGTGTGTGTGTATATATTATACTCTTGATTCTTCTTTAAAAATTTGTTTTAATGTTTTATTTATTTTTGAGACAGAGAGAGACAGAGCATGAACGGGGGAGGGGCAGAGAGAGAGGGAGACACAGAATCAGAAACAGGCTCCAGGCTCTGAGCCATCAGCCCAGAGCCCGACGCGGGGCTCGAACTCACAGATCGTGACTTCTTTTAATTTTGTACTCAACCCCATTATTGAACTATCTTATTTTTATAATAGTTTTTCAACTGAGCCTCTTGGGTTAGAGCTATATAATCGTATCATTCCATCTTATCATCTACAAATAAAGATAATTTAATGTCTCACTTTATTTTCATACTTCTAATATCTTTCTCTAATTATACTGGTTATTTCTTCCAGAACAATGCTAAATAATAGTCCAACATAATATTGGACATTTTTGTTTTACCCTGACTTTAATGTGAATGCTTTTAGTATTTTCCCCACTAAGCATAATGCTGGCTTACGGGTTGAGATGAATCTATTTTATATGTTAGAAGAAGCAACTATCTCTTCCTATTTTATTAAATGCATTAAAATTAAGAATAGATATTGAATTTTGTCAAATGCCTTTTCAGTGCTTATGAAGATGATCTTATGATCTTCCTCCTTAGACCTATTAATATGATAAATTCTATTAATAGATATTTTCTCAACATTTTATTATGAAATTTTTCAAACATACACCAAAGTTAAAAGAATGTTGCACTGAACAAGTATGTATCTACTTCCCACATCCTACCATTAACTTTACTATTCTTGTTTTATCACATAATAGATAATATATTTTAAAATATTGATTTTAATAGATTTTAATTAATTCTATTAGAACTAAAAATATTGAACCATTTTTGTATGTGTAGTAAACCCTTGGTCATAGTGTATTAGTTTTGTTTTTAAGCACTGTTGTATTTTATTTGCTATTATTTTAATTTGGATTTTTATATCAATATTCATAAATGTATGTATATGTGATGTGCATGTGCATCTGTGTGTCTGTTGCTTCACAAAACCAATCTGGACATTAAAAACAATTTTAGGCCCTGGAACAGTTTAAATGGCACTGGAATTATCTGGCACTTAAAGAAATAGGTAGAATTCCCCTGTAAAACTGCCCAGGATGGTTTATTTTTCAAGAAGGTGGGTAAATCTTCAGCAGCATTTTCTATTTCTTCTATGGTAACTTGTGGATTTATTATTTCTTTCTCCTCTGGAGTCAATTTTGATAAATTATTTTTTCCTAAGAAAAGTATCACTTTTTTCTGGTTTTTAACCTTATTTGCATAAACTTGGGCAAAGTATCTCTTACAATGCTTGTAACTATTTGTATTTATTTCCCAACTGTCACGATTATACTGTGTAGTTTCTTGGTTACCAAACCACAGATATGTTCTTGTCTTTCTCCCAAATGACTAGGACCTGGATTTAGAAATGCTATTTTTTTTTCTCTTTCCTAAATCATGGGTGTTCCCTTTTCTCTTTTGCATTTCTTCCTTCTGATTTTGTAAGGTTTATGTTTTCTAAGTTCTTGAGCTAAACCTGATGTTTTTGTTCATTCTTTCTTAATTTCTAATATACATATTCAAAAGCTATGATTTTTCCTCTGAGTGCTGTTTTATCTCTCATAGGCCTTAGGTAGGATTTTCACTATCACTATATTCTTAACACTTTGAAGTTTGGGGTTTGATTTCTTCTAGACCCAAGAATTGTTTGCAAGTTCTAAATTTTATAGGCAGAAAAAAAAATTGCATTGGATATTGTCATTAATTTTTAGTTTTACTGCATTCTGATCAGAGAATGTTATCTCACTGTTCCTACCTTTGTGTCCTTTTTGAATTAACAAATAGCCAATTTTGTGAACCTACAGGAACACTTGAAGGGAATGTGCAATAACAGATTTTAATGGTTAGTGTGATTATATATGAGATTTACCTCATTAATTACATTTTTAGGGTTTTTATGTTATTACTTTTTATGTACACATCAAACTTCGAGAGGTGGATTAAAGCCTCTAACTACCAATTTATCTCTGTTTCTTCTTGAATCTCCTGTTGTGAGATGCAAAGATACGCATAACTTTTTGCTATGAATTGTAGCCTTTGGCATTATAAATGGCTCACCTTTGCATATCATCTTTTTATATGACTGATAATACCAATGAATAATGATTTATTTGGTTACACTGTTCTGTCAGAGACTGAGGTTTTCCTAATTTTTCTGTAACACGAAAGAACCCTATTTTGAAAAGTACAAATGGCATTTCATTGTTGTTTTGATTTGAATTTCTTGGTTTGTGTTAAGGTTTAAGATTTAATACTTTCTGGGGCACGTGGGTGGCTCAGTCAGTTAAGCATCTGACTTCGGCCCAGGTCATGATCTCACAGTTCATGAGTTTGAGCCCCACATCAGGCTCTGTGCTGACAGCTCAGAGCCTGGAGCCTGCTTCGGATTCTGTGTCTCCCTCTCTCTCTGCCCCTCCCCAGCTCATGCTCGCACTCTGTCTCTGTCAAAAATAAACCTTAAAAAATTTTTTTTTAAAAGATTTAATACTTTCTGACCATTTCCTTTTATCTGTTAATGAATTATTAATGTTTATAATAGCTTACAACTAGAGATAACCTAGATGCCCAACAATAGGAGGTTAGATAAATTTCAGTAGATTCATAATAGAATAATAGTTGTCAGATATTGTACTTTATATACATTATATCCAATTGACCCTAAGACTAATAAATTTTTACGTATCAACACACCTAAAACTGATTGCTTATGTGTCATAATTTAACTGGCAGAGTCTTGCTGTCTTTCTCAGTGATCAAAAAAAAAGGTGATTCTCACACTTGATGGTATATTAGGTTCAATAAGATATGTTACTTCCCCTGTTTCACAGATGATGGTACTGAATCTCAAAGACATTAAGTAATTTTTGCCCAAGGTCAGCCAACTTAAAAATGCCTGGAAGCATATAGATCAAAATACCAAAATATTAAAATATTCTCTCTGCATGGGAAAATTATATTGTTTTCTTTTTGATTCTGTGTCTCCCTCTCTCTGTGCCCCTCCCCCGTTCATGCTCTGTCTCTCTCTGTCCCAGAAAAAAATAAATAAAACGTTGAAAAAAAAGAATTAAAAACAGAACACGAGACAATTCTAATCATACTAGGATTATGGCAGCAGTGTAGTTTTTGAAATACTCCTAAACATTCCCTAAAAATCAATATAGCAGCGAAATAAAGAACATCCGCAGACAATCTCTTTACAAAACTAGGTGAGCAAGATTCTCCATAACCCAGTGTGTGGGCAGACATGGCTGAACTACTGAGGATACAGGCAGCATGGACAGGAGGGTAGCTGTGGATCAGGAGCACCAGGAATTGAAAACAGACTGCTGATGGACACAGCCCCCAAATCTCTAGAACACGTGCATACCCCAAAGGAGAACAACCTGCATCCTAAGCAGGTCCTGGGCAAGCAGATCTGAGAGTCAGGGACAAAGCTGGCGTGCTGTGAGTGAGTACAGAAAGGGTGTTGAGGGGGATTAATTCTAGTGGGAGGTCTAAGTCCTCAAGGATTTAGCAGATATCCAGAAAAGACTCACTTGCAGAAGTAAAACCTGGAAAGAAAACTGCTCGAAGAGAGAACAAATGGAACAAGGAAGGAACTGTAGGGTGAGTGAAAGGTTCAGATAATATGGCAGAAGTGTGAGAGGAAGCATATGGGTGCCATATGGTGACAGAAGAATATAAAGTCTGAAGTGGTCCTGTCTAAGACAAATACAATGGGAGCCACAAATGGAAGCCACAATGTGTGATTGTATATTTTCTACTAGCCACCTTTCAAAATTGAATGAAAACAGGGGTGTCTGGGTGGCTCAGCTGGTTAGGTGACGGACTTCAGCTCAGGTCATGATCTCACAGTTTGTGAGTTCAAGCCCTGCATCGGGCTCTGTGCTGACAGCTCAGAGCCTGGAGCCTGTTTCAGATTCTGTGTCTCCCTGTCTCTGCCCCTCCCCTGCTAGCACTCTGTCTCTCTCTCTCTCAAAAATAAATAAACATTAAAAAAATTTTTAATGGGATGAAAACAAGTTAAATTGATTTTAATAATGTATTTTACAGGGTACCTGGGGGGCTCAGTCAGTTAGGCATCTGGCTCACAATCTCATGATTCGTGAGTTCCAGCCCCGCATGGGGCTCTGTGCTGACAGCACAGATCCTGCTTGGGGTTCTCTCTCCCCCTCTCCCTCTCCCCTCTCTTGCTCACTCTCTCTGTCCTTCTCAAAATAAATAAACTTAAAATATATATATTTCAACTAATCCAATAAACTCAAAATATTATTGTTTTGATGTATAATCAATATAAAAGTTATTAATGAGCTATTTTACTTTTTGTTCCTGCTAAATCTTTGAACTCTGTGTGTATCTTATTTCATTCGGATCAGACATGCTTCGAATGTTCCACAGCCACATGTGGCTAGTGACTACCACACTGGACAGTGAAAGTCTGAAGATTAGAGAGTTATCTTAAAGAGCAAGGCCCACAGAGTTCTAAGAAACTCTAAGAAAGGCAGTAAGCCTTTCTGACACAGGCTTAGGTCTGAGAAGTGAAGAAAAAGTTACTCAGAAAGACTGCCATGTAAGCCTTTCATAGTAACAACTAAAAATGTAGGGAAAGCTGCTTGCCCCTTCTACAAAAACCTTCTCCTATGAATCTAGGAAATGACATCTTTTTCACTTAAGAAACAAAAGAGAGGGCTGCTGGAGGAGAGGTAGGTGGGAGGATGTGTTAAATGGGTGATGGGCATTAAGGAGGGTACTTTTTGGGATGAGCGCTGGGTGTCATATGTAAGAGATGAATCACTGGGTTCTACTCCTGAAGCCTACACCACACTGCATGTTAACAAACTTGAATTCAAATAAAAGAGAGAGAAAGAAAGAGAGAGAGAGAGAAAGAAAGAAAGAGAAAGGGAGAAAAGAGAAATACAATAGAACTTCAAACAATGGCTCTTACAAGGGAAGGAAAAAAAAGATAGAAATAAACAAGATACTACTCTGGTAGACTAAGAGAACACATGTGGACACAAAGCTAAATGGGTTGAAAGCAATTAATTAAGACAATGGGAGAAGCTCTGAAAGAACAGCACAGACCAGAAACAGAAGAGCTCAGATACAAGATGGCCAGACAACAGGGAGATTTTTAAAAATCTGCTGGAACTGGAGGACATAGAAAAGAAAATCAATTCCAAAATGAAGATTAAATTAGAAGAAACACATGCATGAGTACACACCAGGGCACAATGAGATAAACGGAGGATATGAAATAGAGAAAAAAATCAAACAGAAATAAAGAAAGAGATAAAAGGGATTTGAGAGAAAGTGATTGATACGGAGGTCAGACAAAGGGGACCCAACATATGTGTAGTTGGAGGCCCTAAAGAATAAAAGCCTAAACGATTAAACAGAATAAGTACTTAAAAACTGAATTAAAAAAATACTTTCTGAAATATAACATTTGAATCTAAAAATTGAAAGCACATACTTGTCCCATGAGAATTATCTAGAATGGTTAATACTGACCGTTAGCTTAGTGATACTACTGTTCCTTAAGGATGAAATAAAAACCCTTTAGGCATTCAGCTAAAAAGTCCAAGGTACTTCTGTGCCAAAGAAAATTGGGATGGCATTAAGATGCTACAGGTTTTTTTTATGAATTTTTAAAAAAAATATTCTATAGGTTTTTTAAATTTTCTTTAATGTTTGTTTGTTTGTTTATTTATTTATTTATTTATTTTAACGTTTATTTATTTTTGAGACAGAGAGAGACAGAGCATGAATGGGGGAGGGTCAGAGAGAGGGAGACACAGAATCTGAAACAGGCTCCAGGCTCTGAGCTGTCAGCACAGAGCCCGACGCGGGGCTCGAACTCACGGACCGCGAGATCATGACCTGAGCCGAAATCAGCCGCTTAACCGACTGAGCCACCCAGGCGCCCATAATGTTTATTTATTTGTGAGAGAGAGAGAGAGAGAGAGAGAGACAGAGCATGAGTGGGGGAGGGGCAGAGAGAGAGAGAGAGAGAGAGGGAGACACAGAATCCAAAGCAGGCTCCAAGCTCTGAGCTGCCAACACAGAGCCTGACGTGGGGCTCGAACTCATGAATCATGAGGTCACTGCCTGAGACAAAGTCAGACGCTTAACTGACCGAGCTACCCAGGTGCCCCAAGATTCTACAGGTTTTTAATAAATTTTTTATGTTTTAAAAAATGGAGCAATGTTTTAAAGATATTTAAGGGGAGAAAAGGGGCCAAATATTTTTACATCCAGGCAAATTTCCTTCAAATGTAAAGGTCACCAACCAGTTATAACATACAAGACGCCATGGGCTGTGGGTCCATCTGAATTCTGTGCTCATGAATGGGGCATCGAATGCTGTACTCGAATGGGGCAGCAAGGGACCATGGTAGACGTGCACATTGTGTACATCTCTTCTGCCCATGCACATGATCCCTTGCCCATCATACTTGACTCCCAAAACAAGGATAAAATTATTAAGAATCTCAAGATAGGAAAAGCAGAGCATTAAGCAGAGCCCCGTGGGACTGTGCAGGTTAGACACCCATGAAACCATCTCTGGGTGATGCCCAGTGTCTGGTAAGGCTAGATCCCTTCCAACTTGTCTCCCTTCTCTCCTATCTCTTCCTACAACCATTCTCCATACTGGAGTCAGTGGTATTCCTAAAACAGAATTTACTATGTCCAGCTCCTGTTTAACATTAAACGCCCCTCCCATTGCTCTCTTTGTACTCATATGTTCATACCGTCTAAGCTGGTTACCTGGACCTGCCCACTTTTCTCTTCTCACCCCTTCCTCTCCTGTCCCTCACCCACACTCCAGGCCCTGGCCAAACCAAACCCAGCATCACATATCCAAAACTGAATCCCAGTTCTGCACTCTACCTCCCAGATTGTTCCTTTTCCCGCCTTCCTCATCTTAGGAACCAACACTTCTATCTATCTGTAGAAACCCTGGGGTCATCCTTGACCCTTCTCCTCCTTCAAACCCCACATTTAATCTGCTCTGCCTTTCATGAATCATCTCCTGAACCTTTTCATGTCAGTGCCCTTGACATTCTTGAACATTTTCATCTGCCTTGCCAGTAGTCCATCCCGGAAGCAACTGATCTTCTCCTTGCTCATGCCTAGCATGGAAGCCTTTGGGGGAGAACGCCACAGTCACAAAGACTGGTACCTCTAATAAATCAAGGTCTCCAACCTCATATGGGCCCACAGTGTCTCCCTTCTGTCTTTCCAGAGGAAGCAGGGAATCCTACCCCTAAGATTACTATCTTACTAGAAATTAACAATCAAAGGAGGTAAGGGGTCCCATGATTGGAAACTTTAATAGCTTACATTTACATAGCACTTGCTGTATGCAGTCATGTTCTGTGGTGGTCTTTACATGAGCTGATATTCATTTAAATGTTAGTTACAGAAGTGAAAAAAGTGAGGCACAGAAAGGTTAAGTGACCTGCACAAGGTCAAACAGCTAGTGAGTAATAGTTTAGCAGGGATTCAAACCCAGGCAGACAGGCTCCAGGGTCCCTGAATTTTACCACAGGACTAAAGGGATCAAAGAAATGTTTAGAAGTAGATGTTAACAAAAATGATACTTGTCAAAACTACAGTCACAGCTAAGAGCAACAGTTAGTGGGAAAATTATGGCATCAAATAGATATATTTCTAAAGGAAAGGGTAAATGAAAAGGAACAAAACAGCACAAACTGGATACAGAAAGAATAAGATAAAGACACTCATCAAAGAAACAGTGAAGAAAATGAAGCAGAAATTAACCAAGACAAAAGTTTGTTATTGAAGAAAAAAATGAATTAAAAAGCAAAACAGAAGTACTATCTATCTAATAAAATAAAAGAATATTATAAATCCCTTCCAACAAATTGAATAACCTATATAAGAGACATGAACAGACAAGAAAATACAAAATGCCAAAATTTATGCAAGAGAAAGCACACTTGAACAGATATATAAATGGACTCAAACAAATAAATATTAAGAAGATCAAACTGGTAGTCAGAGATCTTCTCTTTCTCCACCCCAACCAAAAATAATCTGAGGCCCAGAGGGTTTTGCACGGTGCTGTGTACAAATTCCATGGAACTTCTAAGGAGGAGCT
This sequence comes from Herpailurus yagouaroundi, assembly GCF_014898765.1. NCBI lineage: Eukaryota > Metazoa > Chordata > Mammalia > Carnivora > Felidae > Herpailurus > Herpailurus yagouaroundi. Next base: position 48,618,654 of record NW_024412401.1, on the reverse strand, counting down.
ATTTTTTACTCTTTTCAAGTTGTTCCAGAAAACAAAGATGACACAAAAACAGACACTCAGATCAACGGAACAGAGAACCCAGAAATAGACACACAAATGTAGGGCCAACTAATCTTTGACAAAGCAGGAAAGAATATCCAATGGAATAAAGACAGTTTCTTGAGCAAATGGCACTGGGAAAACTGGACAGCGACATGCAGAAAAATTAACCCAGACCACTTTGTTATACCATACACAAAAATAAACTCAAAATGGATGAAAGACAGGAAGCCATCAAAACCCTCGAGGAGAAAGCAGGCAAAAACCTCTTTGACCTTGGCCACAGCAATTTCTTACTCAACACGTCTCTGGAGGCAAGGGAAACAAAAGCAAAAATGAACTACTGGGACCTCATCAAAATAAAAAGCTTCTGCACAGCGAAGGAAACAATCAGCAAAACTAAAAGGCAACAGACAGAATGGGAGAAGATATTTGCAAATGACATATCAGATAAAGGGTTAGTATCCAAAATGTATAAAGAGCTTATCAAACCCAACACCCAAAAAACAAATAATCCAGGGAAGAAATGGGCGAAAGACATGAATAGACACTTCTCCAAAGAAGACATCCAGATGGCCGACCGACACATGAAAACATGCTCAACATCACTCATCAGCAGGGAAATAGAAATCAAAACCACAATGAGATACCACCTCACCCCTGTCAGAATGGCTAACATTAACAACTCAGGCAACAACAGATGTTGGTGAGGATGCGGAGAAAGAGGATCTCTTTTGCACTGCTGGTGGAAATGCAAACTGGTGCACTCTGGAAAACGGTACGGAGGTTCCTCAAAAAAATTAAAAATAGAACTATCCTACAACCCAGCAATTGTACGACTAGGTATTTATCCAAGAGATACTGGTGTGCTGTTTTGAAGGGGCACATGCACCCCAATGTTTATAGCAGTGCTATTGACAATAGCCAAAGCATGGAAACAGCCCAAATGTCCATTGACGGATGAATGGGTAAAGAAGGTGTGGTATATATATCCAATGGAGTATTACTCGGCAATCAAAAAGAATGAAATCTTGCCATTTGCAACGATGTGGACAGAACTAGAGGGTATAATGCTAAGTGAAATTAGTCAGAGAAAGGCAACTATCATCTCACTTCACTCAAATGAGGAATTTAAGATACAAAACAGATGAATGAACATAAGGGAAGGGAGGCAAAAATAACATAAAAACAGGGAGGAGGACAAAACATAAGAGACTTAAATATATTGGGGCACCTGGGTGGCGCAGTCGGTTAAGCGTCCGACTTCAACCAGGTCACAATCTCGCGGTCCGTGAGTTCGAGCCCCGCGTCGGGCTCTGGGCTGATGGCTCAGAGCCTGGAGCCTGTTTCCGATTCTGTGTCTCCCTCTCTCTCTGCCCCTCCCCTGTTCATGCTCTGTCTCTCTCTGTCCCACAAATAAATAAACGTTGAAAAAAAATTTAAAAAAAAAAAGAGACTTAAATATAGACAACAAACAGAGGGTTACTGGAGGGGTTATGAGTGGGGGGATGGGCTAAATGGGTAAGGGGCATTTAAAAAAAAAAGAAAAAGAAAACAGAAAGTAAACTCTGCCCAGCTAATTTTGTAGGACTAAAATAATCCTACTTCTAAAATCAGACAAGAACTAAGCAAAAAGAGAAACTATAGGACTATTTAACTTTTAAGCAGATGCAAAAATCCTAAACAAAACATTGCTGACTCCCGTGTATTAAAGATATATTAAAAATGTATTTAAAAATAATACATAGTATTCAAGGAATTCAAGGATAGTTCAGCATGAGAAAACTTTTCCATTTAATTCAATGTTAACAGAGAGAGAAAAATAATATGTGGTAATTTCAGTTGATGCAGAAAACGCATTTTATAAGGTTCAGTATCTTTTTTTAAATTTAATTTTATCCTTTTTATTTTAGAGAGAGAGTGAGCCCAAGCAGGGGAGGGGGCAGAGGGAGACACAGAGAATCTTACGCAGGCTCCATGCTCAGCATGGAGTCTGACACAGGACTCAATCCCATGACCCTGGAATCATGACCTGAGCCAAAATCAACAGTAAGACACTTAACTGACTGAGTCACCTAGATGCCCTGGTACAGTACCTTTTTATGATTAAAAACAAAACAAGAAAACTCTTAGGGATGCCTGGGTGGCTCAGTCAGTTAAGTGTTTGACTCTTGATTTCAGCTCAGGTCATGAACTAGTAGTTCGTGGGTTTGAGTCCCACATCAGGCTCTGTGCTGCTAGCACAGAGCCTGCTTGGGTTTCTCTCTCTCCCTCTCTCTCTGCCCCTCCCCTGCTTGTCTTTCTCTCTCTCTCAAAATAAATAAACATTAAAAATTTTTTTTTAAATTCTTATAAAACTTGGAGTAGAAAAAACTTTACTGAATTTGATAAGGTCTATACATCCCCAAACAAATAATATACATAAGAGAAAAATTTTAGGCATATATCTTTACGTCCTGGGCATATGACCCTAATAACTTAACACGGATGACCCTAATAACTTAACTCACACTGTTTATTGAAGTATTAGAAGTTCGAAATAATACTATGAGGAAATAGGATTGTGAAGTTTGGGAGGAAAGACCTAAAACTGTCATTGGTTATGGGGTGCCTGGGTGGCTCAGTCAGTTAAGCATCCAACTTCAGCTCAGGTCATGATCTCACGGTTTGTGAGTTCAAGCCCCACATCGGGCTCTGTGCTGACAGCTTGGGGCCTGGAGCCTGCTTCAGATTCTGTGTGTGTGTGTCTCTCTCTCTACCCCTCCCCTGCTCATGCTCTGTCTCTCTCTGTCTCAAAAATAAATAAACATTAAAAAAAATGTTTTTTAAACTGTCATTAGTTATAGATGTGACTCACCATCCCAACGGGCACCAATAGAATTAACAGACAAATTATCAGAATAAGAGAATTCAGCTAAGATTGCTCAGATACAAAATTTACCTACAAAAATCAATACTCTTCTACACCAGCAATCGCTAACTAGAAAATATAATAAAAAATGAAAAACCAAAAAGTGAAATGAATATAATAGGTAATAAAAGAAATCATAAACAGAAGAAAATGCCATAAAAAATGCAATGCACCACAATCACAACAAAAATTAGATAGTTATGTGAGAACTAAGCCAAGAACTTATAAGGATCTCTAATGAACTGAACTTGAAAACTTGAATAATGGACAACCCTTGGATAGGATGGCTTAAATCTTATTATAACCAAGTCCACTCTCCCCAGACTAATTAAGAAATTCACTACAAACCCAGTCATAAGTACAATTACATGTATAAGCAGGTGTATAGGGGTATTTCCTTTTTTTTTTTTTTTATGTTTATTTATTTTTGAGAGAGAGAGAGAGAGAGCCGGCAAGGGGCAGAGAGAGAAGAGGACACAGAATCGGAAACAGGTTCCAGGCTCTGAGCTGTCATGTCAGCACAGAGCCCAATGCAGTGCTTGAACTATGAACCGTGAGATCATGACCTGAGCCAAAGTTGGACGCTTAACCGACTGAGCCACCCAGCGCCCCATGGGTTATTTTCTTTAAAAAGTAAACTTGGGGGCGCCTGGGTGGCGCAGTCGGTTAAGCGTCCGACTTCAGCCAGGTCACGATCTCGCGGTCTGTGAGTTCCAGCCCCGCGTCGGGCTCTGGGCTGATGGCTCAGAGCCTGGAGCCTGTTTCCGATTCTGTGCCTCCCTTTCTCTCTGCCCCTCCCCCGTTCATGCTCTGTCTCTCTCTGTCCCAAAAATAAATAAACGTTGAAAAAAAAAATTTTTTTTTTTAAAAAATAAAAAGTAAACTTGGTAAAGTCTACTCCAAAAATTACATGGAGTCATGAAAAGTACGTGAAGAACTAAGTCAACTTCAAAAAAACAAAATAAAATAAAAAGGAGCAATGATGCTCTTTGCCTACCAAATGGTAACACCTACTATAAAGCCATAATTAAAAAAAAAAAAATACTGCAGTGTTAGCACAAGAATAGATAAGTGTATCAATGGAACAAAACAGAACACCAAGACCTATCCACGTAAGCATGAGAACTTAACACGGATAAAGGAGGAGCCACTGCAAATCACTGGGGAGAGAATGGATGATTTCACACAGACTGGTGAAAAATGGCTCAATCTACTAAGAAAATCATAACTGAGTCCCTTTTTAGCCTCACGTACAAGGAGGGGAGCTCTACGTAAATTAAAGATCTAAAACTGAGAGCTAAAAATCATAGTGTTTGTAGAAACAAACGTGGGAGGGTATCTTCAGGCTTAGGGAAAGGCAAGGAGGCTTGTTTAATCAAGCTTGAAAAGCACAAACCATCACGCACAAATTTGCTGAATCTGATTACATCAAAATTAAGAAGTTGTGTTTAATAAAAAAAATAAATAAATAAATAACACGGACCAATTAAGAGTCAGATGATAGGACTGAGATTTTTTTTTTTTCCAAAGTCTAAAACTGACAAGGGATTAACATCTAAAATATACGAGGAACTCTGTAAAGCAACAAGAAGAGGACATCAACTCCAATAGAAAAATGGGCAAATGATATGACAGGCAATTTACAGAAAAAGAAACCCCCAAAGCTAATAAGCGCATGAAGTGATGCTCAAACTCATTAGCAGTCAAAGAAATGCAAATTAAAACAAGATAGCACTTTACACCTTTAGACTGGCAAAAACTGGAAAGCTGGGTCATACCAATTAATGGCAGAAATGAGGAAGATAGGATCCCTCACACATGGCCAATGGGAGTGTAAATTGGTAAAGCCTCTTTGGAGAGCGGGCCCAAAGTACTTATGCAAATTAAGTGCACACACACTCGGATCCACAGACATTCTAACATATGCGCACAATGGGAAATCCATAAGGATGCTTGCTGCAGATTTGTCAGAAGACGTAAGAGCGCTCTGGGTTGGCCTTCACTATTATTATGAAGCAAAGGATCACAAGTACACGCAGCACCACGGACACGTCTTAAAAACATAGTGCCAGTTGGAAAAAAAAAATAAGAGAATGTCAATGTTACACAATACTGTTTACATAAACGATAAATATATACACGCCCTCTGGTGTGCATGTGTCTTCCCAAAACCTCCAGTGAACGAGCCACTTTTTGTTTGTCTGGCCCTATCAGCAGGAAGTCACTGATGTCATGATCTATTGTTACGTTGGTCTAATGTAATGTTTTGTATAATCTGGAGGCAATCCACATCAACTTCGACTATTTTATGACAGAGCACAGCAGAGTTAATATAACCTTGGAAAAAAACTACAAAACTACCAACAACTAGGGTTGTTCTGTTTTAGATGCTTTTTCTTTCTTTTTTTAAAAGTTTTTCAGTGTTTTTTTTTTTTTTAATGTTTATTTATTATTCTGAGAGACAGCGAGACCGCCAGTGGGAGAGGGGCAGAGAGAGAAGGAGACACAGAACCCGAAGCAGGATCCAGGCTCCAAGCTGTCAGCACAGAGCCCGACGCGAGGCTTGAACCCTGGTACCGGGAGATCATGACCTGAGCAGAAGTCGGACGCTCAACCAACTGAGCCACCCAGGCACCCCTAGATACTCTTTTCTGATTGGAATAGAAAAGAATGACTTCACCAAATCAGTGGCCACACACTACGTACCTGAGGCTCTGGGAATGAACCTTCTCTAGGAATGATACCACACCTGACCTGGCAGCTGCAGTCAGGGCCACAGTGAAGGAAAGGTGGAATGAGGTTCCTTTGGGGAGGAGGGGAGGGATGCTTCCTTGAGGAGGAAGCGCTGCTCCGCTGTTCAACCTGGTGGGAAGGAAGACAGAGCAATGCAGGCACAGATCCTGTAGCCAGTCCGGTGGCTGGGAGCAGAGAGAGTATGCACCTGCTGGCTTCTCTTACTGGTGAAACACTGCCTTTTACATTTGCCATTATTTGGGGACAATTTTCCCAAATAAATAACTGTTCCTTAAAGATGCCATTTTATTTTATTTTACTGAAAAAAAGAAAGAATGGAAGTTTACTACTGTGCAAGTTCTGATGATGATGGTTTCTTTTTCATTATTCTTTATTTTCTTAATTTACATCCAAGTTAGTTAGCATATAGTGCAACAATGATTTCAGGAGTAGATTCCTTAATGCCCCTTGACTGTTTAGCCCATCCCCCCTCCAGTAACCCTCTGTTCTCTAAGTCTCATGTTTTGTCCCCCTCCCTGTTTTTATGTTATTTTTGCCTCCTTCCCTTATGTTCATTCATCTGTTTTGTATCTTAAATTCCTCATTTGAATGAAGTCAGATGACAGTTGCCTTTCTCTGACTAATTTCACTTATCATTATACCCTCTAGTTCTAGCCACATAGTTGCAAATGGCATGATTTCATTCTTTTTGATTGCCGAGTAATACTCCATTGGATATATATACCACACCTTCTTTACCCATTCATCCATCGATGGACATTCGGGCTCTTTCCATGCTTTGGCTATTGTCGACAGTGCTGCTATAAACATTGGGGTGCATGTGCCCCTTTGAAACAGCACACCAGTATCCCTTGGACAAATACCTAGTCGTACAATTGCTGGGTTGTAGGATAGTTCTATTTTTAATTTTTTGAGGAACCTCCATACCGTTTTCCAGAGTGGCTGCACCAGTTTGCATTTCTACCAGCAGTGCAAAAGAGATCCTCTTTCTCCGCATCCTCACCAACATCTGTTGTTGCCTGAGTTGTTAATATTAGCCATTCTGACAGGGGTGAGGTGGTATCTCATTGTGGTTTTGATTTCTATTTCCCTGCTGATGAGTGATGTTGAGCATGTTTTCATGTGTCGGTCGGCCATCTGGATGTCTTCTTTGGAGAAGTGTCTATTCATGTCTTTCGCCCATTTCTTCCCTGGATTATTTGTTTTTTGGGTGTTGGGTTTGATAAGCTCTTTATACATTTTGGATACTAACCCTTTATCTGATATGTCATTTGCAAATATCTTCTCCCATTCTGTCAGTTACCTTTTAGTTTCCTGTCGGTTGCCTGATTGTTTCCTTCCCTGTGCAGAAGCTTTTTATTTTGATGAGGTCCCAGTAGTTCATTTTTGCTTTTGTTTCCCTTGCCTCCAGAGACGTGTTGAGTAAGAAGTTGCTGCAGCCAAGGTCAAAGATGCCATTTTAGAAGGCAACACCATATTCCATCCTGCAGAGAAGCACAGTCCATTTGGCCATTCCCCTGTTGTTGGCATGTGGGCACCAGCTGGCACAGGGAGTGCTCAGCCCCATCCATGGGTGGCCTAATGCTTTCAGTACCTCTTCTCCATGAAATCGTGGCTCTCCCTGCTCTAGGGTCCTCTTGTGGGAGCTTGTTGGGCACAGCTCTGCCTATGTGAACCCCACCTCCACCCCACTGACCCAAGACAAGCCCTTTGGCAGGGGGCTGGCCTCCCCAGCACCATCCCTCCATGGCTGTGCACATACAGTCACTCCTAAGACACAAAAAGTCACTACATATTCATACACACACACACACGCACGCACACACATAGTGCAAATACCCAACCCAGGCTCTTCTTAAAGACACACTGTTTATTCACAGACAATACAAAAGCACACAAACTCATCTGAGCCCATGGGCATCAAAATACACTTACGAACACTTGCACACATACTTACACACACTCACATACACATAAATGCATATGATGACACAGAGGTACACATATATCCTGATCTACCCCTGCCACAAACATGCTACTCCCACAACCTTCTCCCTCCTGGCTAATGGTGATTTTCTCCTTCCAGTTTCTCAAGCCAGTAATCTTGGAGTCATCCCTGACCCCACTCTCTCACTCACATTCCAGTCCATCAGGAAATCTTGTTTCCTGGACTTTCCCCAAATATCCACAATAAACCACTTCTCACCACTAACACCCGGGTCCAGGCCACTATCACGGACCACTGGTCTATAGGGCTGGGCTCCTAACTGGTCTCCCTACTCTGCCCTTGCCCCAGAGTCTATTCGGAAAAGCCCCAGTGTGATCCTCCTTTTTAAAAGCTGGTTAGAAAACAGCACGCTCAGAACCCTGCAACAGCTCCACGTTTCACGCAGAATTAAAAGCCAAGTCCCTGTGAGAGAGCCAAGGACTCTGTGAAGTGGCCCCTGTCACCTGGCTCACACTGAGTCCCTTACAACTCTCTCTTACTCACTCCACCTCTTTGCTAATCCTTGAACTTGGCCCTGTGCTCCCACCTTGGGGCCCTTATCCTGGCTGATCCCCTTGCCCGGATCATGTAAACATACTACATAATTTTTGAAAAATTGTTTAGGTTTATCGTTTACTGTCTGTCTCTGTTACAAGGAAAGCTCCAGGAAGATGCGACCTTTGTTTTCTTCCCTGAAGAACAAAGAGAGAGTGGCACGGCAGGTGCTTAGTAAATATTTGCTGAGTGAAGGAATTAATGCACTGTGCACACATGTGTACCTGCTCATGTATACCACCGGCACGCATACACGTCAAACACACGTGCTTAGACTCTCAGGCACCCTGGGAACCCCTATTCTGAGACTCCCTGAGACGTGCACACATCCAGTACATGCACAGCTGCAGGTACACACGCACTCACAAGATGCATTGAACGCAAATATATAATACATGCTATTGCAGTTATCTATGGCTACACAGCAGGCTACCCCAAACGCGGTGGCATTGAGCGACAACCATTTTCCTACGTTCCTGGATTCTGTGGGGACGGCTTGTCTCTGCACCCCCATGACAAGGGCCTCAGCTGGGAAGAATTAAGTGGCTGGAGGCATGTGCACTCACGTGTCTGGCACCTGGGCTGAAATGACTTACACGGCTGGTGCTCCACGGGCGTCCCTCTCCCTCCTGAAGTCTCAGGCCCTCTCCATGTGGCCTCTCTATGTGGCCTCTCTGGCCTGGTGGCCTGGGAGTAGTTGGCCTCTGAAATGGCAGCTCAGGACTCCGAGAGTGAATGCTCCTGTGAGCAAGGTGGATGCCGCGTGGCCTTTTATGACCCAGCTTTGGAAATCACAGTGTCACCCCTGTCATTTTCATTCACTTGAAGTAGTCACAAGCCCACTCAGATTCAGGAGGGGGAGGACACAGACCCCATCTCTTTTAAAAAAATGTTTATTTATTTTAAGAGAGAGAGAGTATGTGAGCAGGGGAGGAAGGGAGGGAGAAGGGGAGGGAGGGAGGGAGAGAGAGAGAGAGAGAGAGAGAGAGAGAGAGAGAGAGGGAATCCCAATCAGGCTTCATGCCATCAGCACAGAGCCCGATGTGGGGCTCGAAACCATGAACCATGAGATCACGACCTGAGCCGAAATCAAGAGTCTGACGCTTAACCAACTGAACCACCCAAGCTCCCCAATCCCACCTCTTGATGGGAGACATGTGAAGGAATTTGTGACCACTTTTTAAAATTGCCACACATGCATACACACTGGAATGCTTCTACACACACAGAGACACATACATGCACACACACACACACACACACAATACACACCTATATATAAACACACACACACTCGTAGCTCTTGTCTTCAGAACCTCTGTTCTGAGAACTCAAGCAAACATATACGTGCATTTGAATACACATGTAAAGCAAACACATTCACGCAAATATACACCCATAGTCCTATCCAGGAACACCTATGCACACTCACACACATCTGCACACGTGTTGGCAGATCCCAGGCACTGCCCTGGAGATGTGCATCCCAATACCTGCAGCCCACACCTGCCTGCTCCCTGCCCCACGCGTGGCTGAGCTGGGGGCCAGGACGGGGCAGAGAGCCCCTGCTGGTTATGGGGTGGGGCTTCTCCCCTCACCACCCTTCCCCTGCAGCAGGGGCCTGGGCAAGAAGGAAAACAAATAACCTTGCAGTGTTTAAATAAGCAAAGTTTTGTGCAAAGCAGAGGTTAATGTACTTTATTGTTCAATGTCATGTTTATAGTGGATTGGTGGAGGGAAAAATGTGATTAATTGCCCCGAAGCCCACGGATCTACAATTATTTGGTTGTTGTGAACAAATAAAGGACTACAGTATTCATCATATTCAAATGAGGCAGCAGAATAAATGATGGCGGGCCGGGTAGGAACAAAACCTAGGCGTGTTCCCGCACAATCGGAAGGCGACTGGCGCCTTGTCAACCAGACGCAGGGTGGTGGCGGGAGCCGAACCCGTTTGTCTCTGTACCGCCAGCAAGGCTTGGGCTGACCCTGCAGGTGCCGGCGTTAATTCATGTCACACCTCGCGCCTTCAGCCTTCGTGGTATGAAAACCAGGCGCCAATTTTGTAATAAAGACTTGTTTCCGACGAGGCCCAGTTTGGGGCGGGGGGCACAGATCTTCATTAGAGCCCCTTTCCCGGGCCACGCTCGTTACAGAGCACAGGTACTGGCTAAATGTGTCCGATCATTCATCATGATTTTGCCCTCCACTTTGTCACAGCGTGGGGATTTAAGGAAGATAGATGGTACAAGATGTTGTCTCCTCCACAGACGCTTTCTGCTCTGGTAAGTGTGTCCGATGCAGAATTATTTTGCCACTTTATTATTTCCTAGTGAGTGTTTGTCAGAGCTTCGCCTCTTGGAAGGAGCGAGTTGTTTCCTGTCACTCAGGGATGTCTCGGGAGCCGTGATGCTTGGCTGGGCTTGCCAGCCAGCTGGAACCTGGGCAGGGTCCCCAGGCAAGGCTGGGGGGAGGCAGTCCTGGGAGTCTGGGCCACAGGGCGAATGTCAAATCCAACAGAAATGGGGGGAGGCAGGCTTCAGGAGAAGGTGGGGCACGGGGGCTTCAGATATGCCGCGCTGGGGGAGTTAACGGGGCATCCTTCAGGATCTGGCCTGGCTGGAGGCCAGCCCGCTGGACAGGGAGCTGTTTGAACTAGTGTCCACAGGGCTGGAAGAGCCTGGCTTTGAGCTGAGCCAGCTGGAGAGGGTATGGGCAAGGCTGGGGCCGTGCGGGGCTGCTGATGGCCTTAAGTCAGTGTGGCCAACTCTGGTACCCACTGCTGGCACCAGCAAAGCTTCCTGCCCTGATCAGGATGGCTGAGGGGCCACGACGTGCCCAGCAGGGAGGCCAGGTGGGTGAAGATGTGAGGCTACAGATGAGGATGAGTTCAGCTTGAACCCCAGAGTCTAGCCCAGAGCCCAGGGAACTCTGGGGAATGTGGGAACTTCATTCCAGGCAGTGCTGGGACACAGAGGGGAGGGCCCTGGAATCTGAGGGTGAATCTGGCCCCAGGGAGAAGGTAGGGGATCTGGGGGGCCACCAGCCCATCTTGTGGTCCTTCCTCACTTGTGTGTGCTTTGCAAGGGTCTCTCCACGGGCCCCATCCTCCAGGGTACCCGCTTCCCACTGCCAGGACTGCTGGCTGGGCCAAGGATGTTCAGCTGCCTCAGCCTCTCCAGCACACAGGGGTGAAACCTACTTTGCCTTTGCTTCCCACCCCCGGCCCCACCTCTGGCCTGACTCGTGAATCCAGAAGAAACGCTGTTCAGAAGTTCAGAGGAAATGCAAGGACCAGCTCAGGAAGAGCCCAGGCAGAGGGACCTGGGGCACAGGGTATGTGAGGGCACCCATCTTTCTCTGGCCCCAAGACAGCACTGCGGGAGTCCCCCTTGCTAATGTGCAGATGTCTCTCCCTCCTCGAGTCTCTCCAGAGGCCGCGTGATGTAGGACAAAGAGCATGGTTGGAGAATCGTCCTCGCGTGGGTTCAAAGCACCAACTAGCTGTAATGTTTTTGAGACTCGGTTTCCCCATCTGTGAAATGGGGACGAGAGGACTTCCCTCTCCGAAGGTCTTGCAATGGATCCTGGCACGTTGTAAGTGTCCCCCCCCCCCCCCGCCCCGCCTCCCTCTCTCTGGTTCCTGGCTGCTAGGAGACCCTCATTCCTCCTGACCTGTTCCCCCTGGGCCAGGCTGGCCCTGCTGTGTGGTGTCCGCACTCTGGGCTTCCTGGCTGGCATCCAAAGTGCGTGCAGATGAGGGAGGCGACATCGTAAGACGGGGGCTGCCTTTCTGCCCCTTGCACTCCCCTGCCCGTCCGCCCTCTGGCAACAGCTTCTAGCGAATCTTAACAGTTCACAGCAGCTATCTCCCCTCCCCTTCCCCAGCCCTCCTCTACGCCCTGGCTGAGCCCCGGGAGGGACACAGTCCCTGCCCTTCAGGAGGTGGGAGGAGAGGGCAAAATGGGAATGGGGGGGAGGGTGAGCAGATCATTACTCCAACTGCCTCCGGGCCCTCTGCCGGTGCAGGTGTGAGGCCAAAAGTCCCCGGTGATGGGTATTCACTTACCGAGCCCCGACTTCGGCCGGACCCGGTGCTGGTGCTTCTCCGACCGCGCCTCTCTGTGTCCGTGCCACGGCGTGCTCTCACCCCCACTTCGCAGCTGAGCAAACTGAGTCCGCGAAGTAACGCGCTGGAGATCTCGCAGGGAGGGATTCGAACCCGCGAGGCTTCCGGCGTCTTAATTTCCCGGTTGCCAGCCAGCAGATAGGCTCACCGACCGAGCAGCGGCGATTGACACGCACTGCGTCCAATCAGAACCCAGACCCGTCCTAGCTCAGGGTTTGTTTGTTTGTTTGTTTTTCTACTCCGCCCACTTCCAAATTCCTGGCGCCCAATTCCTGCTAGGGTTCCAGTTAGGAACCCCAAATCCGCGCTTCTGTGCAGTGTTGTGTTTAGGGTCTAGTTTCCTTTTTTTCTCCCCTAGTTTATCGGGATGTTGTATTTTGTGGCTTGTCTTCCATTCGTTCATTCATTCCTTCATTCAGCAGACACTGAGGACCCATGACGAGCAGTGAGATCAAACCAGCAGGTGGTGAGAGCCAGCGCGAGGGGCTGGTAGCCCCAGCCGGACGCTCCCGAGTGGAAGGGCTGGCCGAGCCACCTGCACGGTGCCTTGTGTGGCAATGGCTGTGGGCAGAACCAAGGGCGCACGGGGCTCCGCCGGTGGTGGAGGGGTGGGACGGGCACTATTCACCACCCAGAGGCCCTCGGGCTGAGGAGCAGCGGTGGCTGGGTCCTTCCCTCCATCCCCCAAGTGCTGCCCTGAGTTGGTCCGCATCCACTCCCCGCAGGCCTGTGGCCCCAGCCACCTAATGGCATTCATACTTTCCTCCTCCCTGCCTCTTTCTGTCCTGCAGCCTGAGTGATTGCCCTTAAACACAGATCTACTGATGTCACCCTCTGCTTCAAAAACCTCAGTGGTTCCCCATTGCTCACCTACTCTAAACCTAAACCTTGAATTGGGCATTCAAGGCCTTCCACGATCCAGCACCAACCTACCCAATGCCATCGTTCACGAGCTTGATTTTAGCCTCACTGATACTCTTTCTCTACATGAATTTCCTCAGCTGTAAAGGAGGAATAAAAATAGTACCTACTATGGCCACCTGTATTTTCCAAAGATGTCCACTGCAATATAGATCGCATCCCACAAAGCTCCTCTTGTCAGAACCATGACTCTTTCCAGGGGATGGTGACAATGGTGCTCCCTCCCCTTGAACTTGGATGCACCTTTCCGACTGCCGTTAACAGATATGGCAAAAGTGACGCCATCTGACTCCTGAGGCCAGGTCATGAAAACGCCACGGACTTCTCTGTTGTTCTCCTGGGATGCTCACTCTTGGAGCCTGGCTGTTGTGCTGCAGAGAAGCTGGGCAGCCACGTGGAGAGGCCGTTATAGGTTCTGGTTGACAGTGGGCACCAACTGGCCAGCCATGTGTGTGAGCCATCCTGAAAGCCATCTGCCCCAACCAATGCCACGCGGAGCTGAGAGGAGCTGACCCTGCCAAGCCCTGGAGCAAAATAAATGATAATGGTTATGCTAAGCCACTGTTTTAGGGCAGCCTGTCACACAGCAAAAGGTAACAGAAACACCCGCCCCCAAGGGTTGTTGTAGGGTACATGAGTGTGTTCGTGCCCGAGGTCGCCGTAACAAAACACCACAGGTTGGCAGGCTTGAACAACAGAAATTTATTCTCTCACGATCGCGGAGGCTCAAAGTCCAAGATCAAGTTGCCAGCATGACTGGGTTCTGGTGAGAGCTTTCTCCTTGGCTTGTAGATGGTCGCTTTCTCCCCGTGTCTTCACGTGGACTTCCCTCTACCCATCTGTGTCCTAATCCCCTTTTCTCCTAAGGACACCAGTCATACCGGATAAGGGCCCATCCTCGTGACCTCATTTTAACTTAATTGCCCCTCTAAAGCCCCTATCTCTTATGTCTATTCTATCTCAATAAAACTGGAAGGAAAAAAAAAAAAAAAGACCCTGTCTCCAAATCCAGTCACACTGGATTTGGTGCAGAGGGCTAGGATTTCAGTTTATGAAGTTTGGGGAGGTGGGGGATACAATTCAGCCCCTAACAATAAGTAAGTACATACGAAAAACTTAGAACAGTACCTGTAGCAAAGTAAACACTCAGTAAATTCTGGCTGTGTTGTTATTCTAACCACTGCCACGGGGACAGCTCCTTCCAGCCATGGGGACAGCTCCAGATCCCCAGGCCTCCTCTGGGACTGTCTCTTGGGCCTACTGTGCCCAAACCTGTTCTCCACCTACCCAAATCCCTCCTGTCTTAGGAGACCTAGCTCGTTCACCACCTCTGCCATAAGGCTTCCCCGACCCCTCTCTCTCCTTCCTCTGAGCTCGTGCTGGGGGCTCTGGTTAGCAATCATTCTGGTCTTCAGCGTTTGAGAAGCTTTGCTTTTTTGAACTGCGCCTTTGCTTTGTTTTCTAACATAGAATGTTTTTTCCTCTGAAAATAAGTTGTGCTCAGTTTATAAAATTCAGACAGTACAGAGAGGTTTAAAATGAATGTGAAAATCAGCTAGAATTAAGGACTATTTAACATTTTGGTTTGTATCTTTCTGGAGGTCTTCGTGCATGTGTGTGCGCATGCGCACACGGAAGTTTCTTGATTCCAGGACAACGCTGATCGTAGAATGCATCATTGATTTAATTACACAGCTTTTAGGGGGGGAAATAACTACTGTATGAAGCATATATATTAATTGCAAGTGCACACCCTGATTTCAGAAATGTGTAAAAGTAAAAAATATGTACATCTTAGCATCAAGAAAATACGATATAAGCATACATCTGTTTTTCAAAATGGGAATCTCCATAAAAACTATTTTATGGTCTTCTTAAAAAAATCTGAACAGCAAAGCCTTGCCATCTTTCCGCATCAACAAATTAATACCCACACCATCGATTCTAATGGCTGCATAGTATTTCATTAAATTGATGTATGATAATACATTTAGTCCTCACTGAAAGGCATGAAGTTTTTTATTATCCTTCCGCTACAAACACATTTATAGACCTTTGACCTTATTTTCCTGGAGATAAATTCCTCCAATCAGCGCGGTGGGGCAGGAGAGCGGAAGCCCTTGGTCCGCGAGTCGGCGGCCACGAGCCCGTGTGCTCCCCCAGCACAAGAACTGTCCCTGAACCACCTGTGGGTCCTCTGGCACAGGGTCCCGTCACCAAGCCTGGTGCACCATGGTGTTCCGAGAATACTTGGCACGTACTAATTTCTTAATGGTAAGTCGGACCTCGCATAAATACCCTGCCTGGAACTGAGCTGCGTGATTAACTCAACTTTCTGCACCTGAGATTGCCAAAATTAAAAGCATAGTTTTGGGGGTCAGCTGTGGTCTCAGTCCCAGTGTGGCTACTCGGTGTGTGACTTAATCTCCCAGAACCTCAGTGTCCGTATCTGTACAAGGGAGATAATGACACCTCTTTGGCAAGCTTACGTGGCCGAGGGTCTGCCCTGGCTCCGTGCAGCACGCAAGAGGGTATAAAGGCAGGGCATGTCCTCCCAGACACGGCTCTCAGGGAGCCCACCCCCGGGGAGGTCTAGAGCATAAACTGGGGCTGGGGGGCGCACCTGGGAGCTCCAGGACCTGCGACAACCAGAGCAAGGGCATCCGTGCCTCAGTGGGCTCTGGGCTCCATCGGTCAGCTCCATCCGCCACCGCAGTGGCGGGAGGTGGGGGCGGGTCCTTCGGGTTTCGAAGAAGACGCCATTTTCTGGCCAAGCAACTACCAAGTGCTTGACGTTCATTTTCTGATTTCATCCTTCTGGCAAGGAGGAAACTGCGGTCCCAGTTTACAGAGGGCAAAACCTGGGCTCAGAGAGTGTGCCCTGCTCCCACCACCATCCTTCTCCTCTTCTCCCAGCCCCTCTGCAGCCAGAGCGAACTCTCCAAAACACTGAGCTACTGATGACATTCCTCTGCCTACCACCTTCTTAAAGGAAAGGTCTCCCCAGGGTCCAAAGTCCTAAACATGGCACGATCAGGGTCCCGCGTGGAAAGCCTGCTTCCCCAAACCGCTCCAGCTTTATTTGCACCCCTCACCTCCTGCTCCTCTGGCTCTAATCACCCGGTTTGCACACAATTCAAGCTCTCTCCTGCCTCAGGGCCTTTGCACAGGGCTTCCACTGCCTTTAGCTACTTAATCTCTACTCATTCTTGCAAGTTCAGTTTAGATTTAGCTTCTCAAGGAAGCCTTCGATGACATTTTCCTTACGCAGGTTAAGCCCCTCTGTTCCATTTTGTAACACTGACATTCTTATCATCATTAGGGTAGATCACAGGAAATTGACAATGGTTGACCATTTTGGACCTACATTAATGGCAATTTCCTATGGTTCAACCTGATAAATATTTATCGTGTTATCTTTTCAATGGCAGACCCCCTGACATTTATTAAATGCTCACCATTGATAATATTAAATGCCCACCATTGTATGTGGACACAATACAGAACCCCAATGAATTCTGGTGAATGAATAAATAATAAAGTTGCAGGCTGGGATTGAACCCCAGTCTGTCTGGGAGAATTTTTTTGTTTTTGTTTGTTTGTTTGTTTGTTTGTTTGTTTTTCTCTCTGGGAGAGTGGAAGCAGCCTGGCATCCAGTCTACACTAACATGGGGCTGCCTGCCTACCACTCCGCACCAGCTACAGGTTGCAAAGACAGAGGCCAAGGGAGGCAGCCCAGGCCCTGCCGGGGGGGACGGCACTGGCCCACGGTGGCTCCAGCTGCTACGTGATCCAACCCCGGCTCCCCAGGACCGTGTCTGGTTTCACTAGGAAGCAGCCAGAATGGTACTCAGGCTCATCTAGGAAAAAGAGCCCAAGTTTGGGGACGCGACTTCAGTGCTGTCCCTCCCCAGTCCTCACCACCGGCCTGGCATTCCAGCCTCGCAGCTGCATGGCGCCGAGCCCCTGCAGCCACACGGTGGCAGTGTTGGCACCAACTGGGCTCCAGAGGAACGGAAGCCTCAGCCTGGTGGCTCCTGCAAGATGCCCTTAGAGGCTGCGCGGCCAGTGAGCGCACACTGTGTGCACAAAGGGTGCCTGCGCGGGCCGGGCCACGGGTGTGCACCGTGTCAACCTGTGTGGCTGCTTGCATGCGGGGGGAATGTCTGGAGGGGTCTGCATGCGTAGGTACAAACACGTATTAGGATTTCTGTATGTGGGTGTGTTCGTGTGCCCCCACGCATCCGTGTTTATCGGCGTGTCTTTGTGTCTCTGGCTGTGTATAGGTGTCCCTGTGTGTGTGTGTGTGCATCTTCGTGACTAATAGAATGCGTGTCTGACTGCGTATGGTCTCTTTCTGCCTCCATGCACTTCTGTTTGTTAGCGTATCTGTCTTTGCTTTGTGACTGTGTTGATGTGATGGTGGTGGAGTGTGTGTGTGTGTGTGTGTGTGTGTGTGTGTGTGTGTGTGTTTCTGACTGGGTGTCTGGGCCTCTCTCTGAGGAGAGCCAGTAGTTGTGGGATGAGTGTGCCTGGATAGCAGGACACATCAAGGTCAGGGACTTCTGGGACTCAGCCTCCCCCTCCGCTGGCCCCTGCCCCCCCCCCCAAGACGCACATGGACAGATGCTCTGGTTCTGACCCGCAGCTCCCCACCACTGGCTCCCCCAGGTGGGCAAGCCCCCCGGAAGTGCCCTGTCCCGCTCCCTGCCCTTACACCTTCCTCTCTGATGCCTTCTCCACCAAACACCAGCTCCCGCAGCCTCAGATATTCATCCAGAGGTACCTACCGAGCTCAAGTCACCTCCTGACCCCGTTCCCCCGATGGAACAAATTCCCCTGCCCGGCACCTGCTTCTGGCAGCGTCAGGCCTGCCTGCAGCCTGGCGGGATAAGGTCCTGCCACTGCCACAGCTCCCTCCCTGGGAAGCTGCACCTCGTATCTAGGGTCCCAAGCGGATCCTGAAGGAGCCGACTTCAGAGCATGGCACGTCTCCGTCCTCAGACTGGAGGCGCCTAGAGACAGGGCTCTGCCTCTCCCCTCTGACCTCGGAGTGGAGCCATGTCTCTGATTCTATCACCCAGTCCTGGAGAGAACGTGGGCACCCTGGTTCCTTCTCCAGGCTCCAACTCTGGCCCTGAGCAGGCATTTCACAGCATGGGTGCCAGCTCCCTCCCAGCTCTCGCCTCCCCCCCGCCACCTTCCCAGACGAGGGCCCAGAGTGCCACATCTGGCCACATCTGGCCACCCTTCCCCCGTGGTTATTAATAATTGGGTATTAGGCGAGAGGCGACTATTGATTCTGGCGCAGGCGGCTCTGGGTCGGGGTAATTTATGGAAACACTGGCGTCCCCGGTGATAAATAATGAGGTGATCGCAGAGACAGGTCACTAGTGAGTGGCCTCCAGCCCGCTGCCCTGTCCACTAACACACAAGCTCATAAATGGAGGGAGAGAGGAAGAGAGACCCCAGGCTGGCCATCAAGACAAAGGATGTGGTTGGTGGTAAGAGGCACCGGGGAAGACAGGGAAACACACGGCAGTGGGGGCCAGGCAGGGGGCTGGTGGGGAACGGGCAGGACTTCGCAGAGAGAAGGACAGAATGACAGACAAGGACAGGGACACAGAGCGAGAGGCAGGGCAGAGGAGGGAGAAGGCAGATGTGAGGACAGAGAGATGGGGCAGGGAGAGAGGGGGAAAGACAGACAAAGCCAGAGAGACTGAGAAACGAGGAGCAACAGAACTGAGTAGGGCAGGGACAGCGACGGGGAGATGAGGGACAAAGACAAAGAGCGGCGAGGCTGTGGTACAAAAGGCCAGCGGTGCCGAGTGCCCACTGTGCGCTATGGGTTCTTCCTTCGTCGTCCTGGCTGCCCCGAGCAGTGATTCAGAGCACGGACTCCACAGCCGGGCTGTCTAGGTTCAAATCCCAGCACCACCCCTTGGCCCCAGCGGCATGACCTTGGGCAGGCCACCTCGCTCCCAGCGCCCAGTGCCCCCGTCTGGAACGTGGAGCCAACATACCTATGCCGACGGTGGCTAAGAGGATTAAACAAGTCAACATCTGTGCCCTTGGGGACCGGCGCCTGGCACCAGTGGGGACTCTAAAAGCGTGTTTGTCCTGGCTCGAGTTGATTTCAGACAATTCCATTTGATTTGATTCTCTGCCATTTGATAGAGTGTCTAGTTTACAACCCACGAATCAAGAAAAAGGAGATGTGGTCTGATTGGACAGCTTTGGGGAGACGCCCTGCAAGAAGCAGGGGTGGGTTTTGGGCCTTGAGGTGGAATTAGAAGGAAGGGCGTTCCAGAAGGCAGTCACAGTTAATGCAAAAGTATCACAAATTTCGAGGCTGGAAGGACCCTTGAAAGCCTAGTGCATCGCTAATGCCTGGATTTCCCCTATACTAGCTCCAGCCAGCATCACTCAGCTTTGACTTGGTTACCTCCAGGGACAGGGAACTCATTACCATTCTTGGGAAACCGACTCTGAGAAGGTCCTTCCTCAAACTCAGCCTTTACATGCTGCCCCCAGCCCCCCCACCCCTTCACCCACCCCAGTTCAGCCCTGCAGAAGTTTGTAGTCAGCAACTGGAAGCTATTCACAGCACCCCACCCCCCACCCCACTTTCTAATCATCAGGTATGACCATTCTCAGCTGCTCCAAATATTCTTCCTAGGCTGGCTGGCGAGTCCCCTCCTGGCACTGGCTGCTCTTCTGGGCAGTTCCAGCCAAGTGAGCCTCCAGGGGCAGAGCCGAGGACTTGCTGTGTGCTAAGCAGGGCTGGACTGTTCCCTTTACCCTGGATGCACAGTGTTCAGACTTTGATGCCCAGAGCCCTGAGGTTTCTTAGACAGCAGGGGCTGCCCTAGAGTTGAAGGGATGACTCCTCTCTCCCTCCATCTCCTTTGTGATTCGTTCTGCATAGTAAAAAGCGTGAAAACCCCCAGTCTACAGGTGGCCACCCCAATGGGAAGCAGCTTCAGGCAGCGAGTGCTAATGGCAGTGTGTCCAGGGTTGGTGTCCTGGCTTTGCCACCCATTGACCTGGTGACCTGGCACAGGTCCTTTGACCTGCTGGAGCCCCGGTTTCCTCCAGTGTAACAGAGCCTCTGCGTGAGGGGCTCTTACACAGAGGGAAAACCCCTCTAGTGGTCCCTGCTGTTTGTTCTTATCATCCCCCCTTGTCTCCTAACCCCTTCCCCCCCCCCCAACTACACACAGGGTAGCCTAGAACTCTCTCCTTTAAGTCATTTCCAAATAGAAGAGCTTCTATGGGTTCCTGGGACAGATGTCTTGTCGCGATTCAGCCTGTCTCTCCTTATCCTGGTTCAGCAGCCATCATGGTGCTGTTCCCCCAGCCCTACAAAACTAACCTCTACCTACATGCACAGGGGCTGAGACCACAGGCCAACAGCACTGAGCCTTAGGGCACTCCACTAGAGACCCCCTGTGGGCATGGGCTGCCATACTGACATTCACTTGGCTCTTGGTCCATCTCATGTTTCCCCCAACCCCCCCGCAAGCGTGTCCCACGAGACCTTATTGCCTATCTTCTATCCAGATGCCTTCTCTTGGGCTCACTTCTCTGACCTACCAGACCAGCCACCCTGTAGACAGGAACATGGCACAGTGGGATCTTACCTTTCCTTGGCAAACCTATCCCTCTCCTGGGTTTACACACTTCCTCTTGTTAGAGGCTCATCGATCATCCCTTTATACTCCATTCTAGAATCTCAACTGAGATACGGAAACTCCTACAATACTACGGTTACTGAAAATAGCAGGTAATTAAATGTTTTTTTCATTTTCCCACTTTAGAGATGAGGAAGCTCAGAATGGTTACATAGCTCGCTCCAAGAAATGTGGTTTATTGGTGTATACTCTTTCTCCTTCGTCTGCCTTAGAACAGTAATAGCCAAGGGACAGAGCAGAGGATGGGCGACTGGGCCAGCGTGTGTGCGCACACGTACGTGTGTGTTGGGGGCCGTAGAGAGAACTAGGTCTAGAAGAATGGGTCAGGACCAGCTCTTAGGTGGGGAGGGTATAAAATGTCAGAGAACCGAGCCTGAAGTTTCGTTTTGTGGGCAGTGAAGAGTCATAGCTTCTGAGGTTATACCTGAGCGGCTGGAGGAATAACCTGATAGTGGATGAGAGATGAACGGGGTTGGGGGCGGGGCAGTAGAAGCAGGAAGACCTGGGACGGGTCCAGGAAACAGGCCAGGTGACAGGGAGGAGAGGCACATGCCCAGGCAGTGGGAACAGGTGGGGGAGAGAAGTTCGAGGGCCAGCTCAGAGACAGGACTGGCTGAATATCAGCTGACTGGATGGGGTTGGGGATGCTGGGGATGGGACAAAGAGAAGTCACACACCCTGACCTCATCAGTGGAGGGGTGACTGCTGCCTTTCAGGAGAAAGCAACTGGCCAAGAGTAAAGGCCGAGGGGCAGGTAGGGAATTCAGTGTTGACTGTGTAGATTCCGAGGAGCCAGGGAGGTGTCATATCCAGGGATCCCTGGAGACAGGGTCTGAGGCTCAGGACAGTGGTCTGAGCTGGAAATAGAGTCGGGGCTGGCAGCATAGGACTGGTAGTCGGAGCTGCTGGAGGGAATTAGATGCTGGCCAGCCAGGCTGGGGCCTCCCGAGCATTGCCTGTGTTCCCTGCAAGGTCATGCCGGGCTTCATGGCTGCCTCTACCACAAGACTAGGAAGACTGGGGGCTCCTCGGGGCAGAGTCCCCCGTCTCCACCCGGCCAAGAGCCCCGGGGCTCAGCACAGAGCCCCGCACCGGACGGGTGCCGGTCCTGAGGAGGAAGGGGGATGCAGCAGTGGGGCTGAGGAAGGCACGGGGGGGGGGGGCCCCCCCGCGGAGGGAGAGCTGTACCAGCAGGGCAGTGGGGGTGGCACATCTGAATTTGGTCCCCAGAGGCCATCCACTGGAGTGTCTGGAGGAGTGGCAGGCCGTGGCTCCAACGGGAAGTGATGGCAACAGACATTGATCAGGCACCCACTATGTGCTTCGATCTCACACTCTTCCCCGGACAGCCCCACAAGTTGTTGGAGACGATGTGGACACCATCCGACTCTGCTTTTAAAGAGGAGTGGTGGAGATGGGATTTGAACCCAGATCTTTGAGGAAAACGAATCCCTGGATGAGAGAAAAGCATGCACACAGCCCCACCCTTACCCTGGGCTTCTGGCTCTGCAGGGTCCCTGCCCTTTCTGCTCCTGGAGGAGCCCCTCCTGGTTTCCTGCACAGCAAGTGTGGGAGTTACTCTCAGAGCTTGTCCCTTACCCTCTCTGGCCAGGGCCAGGGAGAAGACACCACCAAGGTCATGTGGCTGGTGGCAGAGACAGGGTTTACCCTGGGTGCCTATGACCCTGGGGCTTCCCTGGGCCTGCAGTTCCACCTGGAAGGGCTTTGCCTTGCTCATCTGGAAGGATGCAGCAAAGATTCAGAGACAAGGTCTCCCCTTCCGTGCAGCCTTCCTGCCTTCCTGCCTTCCCGCCTGCCCCCTCGTCCTAACAGCTCAGCCCTTTGTCACCCCCAAGGACAAACGATTTGTTTAGGGCTCTGTCTTCCCTTTTCCGAGACCGGGGGAGGGGGTGGCAGGAACGGGGTCCCAAGCATCTCCCGTCCCCGCCTACAGGCCCTGGTGCATTCCAAGAGCCCTTAGACCTGGCTTAAAAGGACGAGCAAACGGGATGGACCCATGGGCCCGTCCCCCTTCAGGCCCTTTGGGAGGGGGCGAGCTCAGCTCCTCCTGCGCCCAGGACCAGCCCCCAGGCCCGTCCCGCCGCAAAAGGGGGTGAGAAGCGGGTAGGGGGGGACTTTGTCCCCGACCTCCAACCACAGGGAGAATAAAAGTTTGTGAAATATTAGTTTAATAAGACATGCGACTACTATTAAGGATCCGAGCAGTCCTTATTTATTATTCATGCGGCCGCATGATTTAGGGGCAAGCAGGTCCGCGGAGGCTCCAGCTCTCTGCCGCCTCTCCCCACCACGGCTTCCCCTCCCCCAACATTCCCTCCCAGGTGCCCCTTCTCGCCTTCCTGCGCTCCCTCCTGCCTGCACTGCGCAGGCGCATTCTCCAGCCCTGGGAAAGCGGGGAGCGGGCGGCTGCGACCACCGTCCTCAGGTTCTCCCTGGACCCTGGTAACCTCCGATTCTCCTCCTGCTTCTCTTTAATGCTAGGGGAAGGCCCCAAGCTGTCCCAACTTGCTGTGTGACCTTAGTTCGATCCCTTGCTTTCTCTGGGTCACAGGAATCCCTCTAAAACTAGAGGTTGGAGTGAATGACCCAAAACTTCCCCGGACTGTGGGGGGAGGAAGCCACCACATACAATGCAGTGTGCACACATCTTAAGTGCAGAGTCTTTAAATATTGATAAATGTAATCTACCCATGAAATCACCACCCCAACCAAGATACAGAACACTTCCGTTACCTCGAAAAAGTTTTTCTTGCTCCTTTGCAGTCTGTTCCCTCCCCTACTCCTAAAGGTAACCAGTGTTCTATTCCTTTGGCTACAAATGAGTTGTTTGTTCTTGAACTTCACATCAACAAGATCATATAGTATGTGCTCTTATGATTTGTATCAGTAGCTTGTGCATTTTTATTGCCCAACATTCTATCGTACGACTATACTAGTTTGGTTCACCCGCCTGTTGATGATCATTTGGGTTGTTTCCAATGTCTGGCTCTTACGAATGAGAGCTTCTTTGAACATTTGCATACAAATCTTTTTGCAGAAATACAAATTATAGAAAGGTTTTTATTTCTCTGAAGTAAATACTTCATAGTGAAATTGCTAAGTAGAAGGATAGGTGTCTGTTTACCATTTTAAATAAACTTTCAAATTGCTCTCCAAAAGGTTACATACACTATTGTTCACTCTCTCCAGTAGAGCTAGAGAGGTCTGGTTGCTTATCAATATTTGATACAGTCAGTCTTCTTAATTTTCACCATTCTGTGTGGTGTAGGATTATTGTTTCAATTTTCATTTCCTTAGGACAAATGCTATTGATCACCTTTTCATGTGATTATGGGTCATTTATGTATTTTCTTTTGTGAGGTGTTTACGTATTTTGTTCAATTTCATTTAGGTTGTTTGCCTTCTTATTATTGACCTGTAGGATATTTATATATTAAGAACACAAGTCCTGGGGTGCCTGGGTGGCTCAGTCAGTTAAGCATCCGATTTCTGTTCTGGTCATGATCTCATGGTTCATGAGTTCCAGCCCCGCAACATCAGGGTCTGTGCTGACAGCTCAGAGCCTGGAGCCTGGTTCGGATTCTGTGTCTCCCTCTCTCTCTGCCCCTCCCCTGCCTCTCACGCTTTCTCTCTCTTTCAAAAATAATAAACCTTTAAAAAATTTTTTTTAAAAAACAGTATCTCTTGACAAGAAATTTAAAATGTTCATAATGTCCAGTTTATCAACCTTTTCATGCTTTTTGTGTCCTCTCTAATAAATCTTTGCTCACCCTAAAGTCATCAATGTATTTCCCCCATATTTTCTTTATAGTTGTAACTTTTATGCTCTATCTTGAATTAATATTTCTGTGTGGTGTGAGGTAGGGGTTGAGTTTCCCCTCCCCCATACATTTATCCAGTTGTCCCATCACAATTTGGTGAAAAGATTTTTCCTAGTCACGTTGAATACCCTTGTTGCCTTTGTTAAACAACAACAACAAAATCAACTGACTCTGTATGCGTGGGTCTGTTTCTAGACTCTGATTTGTTGATCCATTTTATCTCCTCTTATGCCAGATCTCACGGTCTTGATCACCGTACCTTTATAGTAAGTTTTAAAATCAGGTACATTAAATCCTCCAACTTTATTTTCCTTTTACAAGATTGTTTCGGCTATTGTAGGTTCTTTGCTTTTCCACCAATATTTTAGAATTCGTTTGCCAATCTCTACTGGAAAGCCTGTTGGGAATTTCATTGGGATCTGAGTTTTTCTGCAGGTCACTTTGAGAAGGGTCTTGGGAGGTTCCCTGGCCTTCTACTCCTGGCTTCTGTGCCCTACCCTGCCAGTTTGGCCCAAGCCACAAGCATGGCACTCTGAAAGTCCTGACAAGCCACTCTCAACTGCCCTGCCCTCTCCACCAACATCATTTACTGAAAGATCAGCATTCCAACCAAGACATTGTCTTTTACTGGAAACCCAGCCCACAGGGTGAAGGTTGTGGTGTCCAAAGGCTCAGAACCCCACACCCAGCCTGGAGCCTAGACTCAGAGCCTAGTCTGGTCCTGGGAGTAAAGAAGCAAGAGTCATTGCCCAGCCCATGGAGGCAGCTCTGGTTGAAATTTAAACTTCGTGTGTAGTTAAGATATTTAAAGCTAAAATATTATTAAGTATGGGAATTGCTTCAGAATAATTGAAGGTGGGTGAATGGTAATATAGAGGAAACAAAACTGAAACCTGAGTTGATACTTGTTGAAACTGGGTGAATGGGTACAGAGTGTCCATTATACTTTGTAATTTTGAATGTCTGCAATTTTTTATGATAAAAAATTTGAAAAAATTCACCCTCTCCAGTGAGGCAACCCCTTCCTCCATCATCTTCCCCAAACCAGGGCCTGGCCCCTGCTGCCTTCTGGCTAATGACAACCCCTATGCCATCTGCAGCGTCCCCAGTGGCTGCTCCACTCCCCTGTGGCCTGTGCATCATGGAGCAGACGCTGACCTGGTGGGAGCATGACCTGGCTGTGCAGTTGGCTGTATCCAGGCACCTCGGGACGTGGTGTTGGCAGGTGGGTTTCCACATCACCTCAAATGAGTTTTAAGATGATTGAACTAAAACAGCTGCCACCCCCCAGCCAGAGCGGGGCCCCAGGCCAGCCCTACACAGTGACAGCCAGGGTGGCTGGGCACAAGGAGCTGGGAGCGGGCTGTCAGAGATGATGTCGGGGAAGTGGGCAGAGAGGGCCATGGTGAGCAGCGAGGCCAGGGCGTGACTTTGCCTCTTACTCAAGTGAGGTGGAGCCCCCTGGAGGACGGCCTGGAGCAGTGACATGATCTGATCTACGCGCAGAAGATGCCTCTGGTGGCAGAGTGAAGTGCCTGCGGGAGCCTGGATGGAAGAGGAAGGAGCCTGGATGGAAGAGGAAAAAGCCTGGATGGAAGAGGAAGGAGCCTGGATGGAAGAGGAAGGAGCCTGGATGGAAGGGGCAGGTTAGGAGGCCCCCCACAGGAATCCAAATTAGGTATTCGGGTCAGGTGGTGGCGAAGGGGGTCCAAAGTGGTCCAGTCCCCGATAGATTCCAAAAGTATTGCTGACAGGTTTATGGATTGGATGTGGGTGGGAGAGAAAGGCAGGTGTCAAGACAGACGCCACGGGTTTTAGCCTGAGCAACTCGTACATGGGGAGGACTGGGAGAAGTGGGTTCACGGAGGCAACTCAGGACCGTAACTGTGGGTGTGTGAGGTTAGGGGTGCCTGACAGGCAACCGTGTGGAGCTGTTGCACACATGAGCCTGGAGGGCCGGGAGAGGTCGGTGCTGGAGACTGGGTTCTGGGAGTCATCTGTACGATGGGGGTTTAAAGCTGTAAGACTATGGCGCGCCTACGTGGCTCAGTCGGTTGAGCGTCCGACTCAGCTCAGGTCATGATCTCGCAGTCTGTGAGTTCGAGCCCCGCGTCGGGCTCTGTGCTGACAGCTCAGGGCCTGGAGCCTGCTTCGGATTCTGGGTCTCCCTGGCTCTCTGCCCCTAACCCACTCACATTCGGTCTCTGTCTCTGTCTCTGTCAAAAATAAATAAACATTAAAAAAAAAGTTTTAAATTTGTAAGACTGGAGGGGGTCACTTGAGGAGCAAGTGTCCCTAGAGAAGATGTCTGAGGCCCAAGCGGTAAGCATGCAAATGTCTTACGATGAGAAGAGAAGGAGTCAGCAAAGGAGGCTAAGGAGAACTGAGCACACCGGAAGCCACACGAAGACAGTGTTTTGAAGGGACTGAGAACTGACCTTGGACTGGGCAATGCCGAGGTCACAGGTGATCTTGTCAAAGCTGCTGTGGGAACATGGCGGTAACAGTGGGTGCGAGAGAGGATGTCCAGCTCCTCTCCCACCCCCTCATCAGCTACTCCAGTTGTTTCCCACAGTCCCCAGCCCCATCTCCCGAGCCCACAGCATCTCTTGCGCTGCCCGCCCACTGCCCTGGCTCCCTTCTCCCTCTCCTGCCAGGGTGGCGCCTCCACCTGTGACCCAGGCGACCCTATTCCATCTCGCTTAAGCGGAGGCCCCACTCAGCCAACAACCCTCCCTCTCTGGTGTCCCCGCCCACCGTCCCCCACTCACTGGCATGTCCCATCATTAAACATCATGCCGAAGTCTGTACCATCTTGAAAATTTTCCCTGGCGCATATTTTTCTTTCCATCAAAGCTCTCCATTTCCTTTTTCTGCCAGTTTTCTTAGAATAGTCTTAAAAAAAAGAAAAAAAAATTAAAAAAAAAAAAGGGGGCGCCTGGGTGGCGCAGTCGGTTGAGCGTCCGACTTCAGCTCAGGTCACGATCTCACGGTCCGTGAGTTCGAGCCCCGCGTCGGGCTCTGGGCTGATGGCTCAGAGCCTGGAGCCTGTTTCCGATTCTGTGTCTCCCTCTCTCTCTGCCCCTCGCCCGTTCATGCTCTGTCTCTCTCTGTCCCAAAAATAAATAAACGTTGAAAAAAAAATTAAAAAAAAAAAGAATAGTCTTCGTGTGATACCCCTGTGGGCTCACTGCCTGGTGAGGAGCACATGGGGGAGGGCAGCTGGGGGTGCAGGTGCACAAAGGGGCACCTTTTCAGACAGGAGGTGCTTACAAAGGTGCCAAAGGGTGACGTCTGGCTTATGGGTCTGCTCTCTCCGTTGCAGATCCTGGCACTCTGCTGTGTCTTTCACCTACTGCAATCCTTGATTTCCACCTCTTCACTGAAAACATCTAGAACGATGCCTCTTGCTCCCTCTTATACCCCGTCAAGAAATGGCCAGAGATGGAGAGGCACATTGCACCGAATCCAGAAGGCGGGACGAGACGGGACGGGCGTCTACCCAGAATGCCCCGACAGAGACCAGAAGCCCACCACGGTCTCACGGTCATAGCCCAAACCTGGCTGGGCCTAGCTGGCGGATGTTGGAAAAAGGCATGAGTCAAGGTCGAAGGTTCAGAAATAAGGCTGTCAGTAGACAAAGGAGGTGGGGGCCTTTTCTATGGTGCTGGCTGCATGGACGGGGCTAGACATCCAGGTTTAACTGAGACCCATGCAGGACTGACCGTCTGCACCAAAGGAAACAGCTGAGTGTCATCCCTGGGCCAGGCTCAAGGATTCAGAACCGAGCCTTGTCCCAGAGCCACCGAGTCCCTATTCCAAAATGGGCCACGGAGGAATCAGCTGGAGTTGGAAGTCCAGTGCCGTGGCCCAGCCCCCACTGCCCACACACACGTAGTCAGGCGTCCTTCCCCTGTTCTTTCCCTTCCATGGAAGAGGCCCAGGCTGCAGACATTGTCACTGCACCCCCGGCTCCACATCCGGAGAGGGGAGCTGAATATTCAGTATCTGGGGAGACAATAAAAATCCCAGGAAGAACCTGGCTAAGGCAATTACCTCTGCATAAATGCATATATTATTCATCCGTGGCTTTGAATATATAAATAATACTGATACAATTTGCATGCGTTAAAAGGAGATGTAATTACCCACTGATGCCTGTGAGCGCCTGGTACCCACCGGCCACATCCCGGGTCCACTGCCCCGCCCCCCGGAGCCCACCTTTGCCCTTTCTAGAGGCAGAATACATCACGTGTGGGTTTTCTGCAGTTGTAAGGAAGCCAATCTTTGATGTCCTTGGGGCTTTGGTTGGAGTGTGCTTTTTTTTTTTTTAATGACCCCTCCGGTTGTGGCAGCTCCTCAACTCTGTTCTTAAAACTTTGGGCTATTTTAATACTATTATCATTGTTGCTTTTAACAGTGTGAAACAATGTAACAGTGTCACTTTTTCATAACAAAAATAACAGCACGTTCCTTGTATAAAATTTAGAAAACTACGCAGAAGTTTGAGAAAGGAAAACTCGTTCATTATCTTGCTGCCCAGACATAAGTACAGCCCGTATTTGCCTTCTTTCCTGCCAGTCTCCTTTTTCGATGCCTAGATAAACTTTAATTTTACAAACTCAGGATCATATCAGAATGTTTTGTAACCTGCTTTTATCTCTTACGATACGTCATGAACAGATGAAGACATATAAAAGGCTAACAAATAGGAAAAGATGTTCAACCCCACTGGTAATTAAGGAAAATACAAATTATAATAACAGTGAGATAAAATTTTTCACCTATCACATTGGTAAATATTTCAAATAATAATACCCACTGCTGGTGTGTGCATGTGGGAACAGGCCCTCTCGAACAATTGTTGCTGGCAGGAGTGTAAATTGAAACCCTTTTTGGAAGGGTAATTGAGCAGTATGTACCGGAAGGTTTGGAAAAATGCATGCGTTTGGCCTCTGAAAATCCATTCCTTAGAATTTAAATAATCACACAGATAGCAGAAGATATAACAATGTGAATTGTAGTGTTTTATCATAACAAAAAATTAGGACAACTTTAATAGTCCAGCATTGGGAATTAGTGTAATAAGTTATGGTCTATCTACATAGCAAAATCCCATGCAGCCAATTATAATGAACACACACACACACACACACACACACACACACACACACACACAAATACCCTATACAATCAAGGGTAAAAAGGTGTTCCTGAAGTGTGAGGTTGGGACTTCTGGCTAAACGTGGCAGGTTGAGAAAACGTTTTTATTTCTGCTTCCTCCTGAAACGCCGCTAATAGGAAAGGAATAAAAATGACATAAACCCATGAGGGCCAAGTGAACATGAGAGGAGACGAGAGACAAATGCGTTTGTGGGAAGGGGGAGGAGGATGTGGAGTTTGGACAAGCTGGGAAGGATGAATGTTGGGAGCCAGCAGGGTGGATGCCGACAATGCCCACCCCCAACCCGAGGCCCAGCACGGCACCCGGAAGGGTAGAGGGGCTGCAGCATCAGCCATCAAGGAAGACCAGGCCTCGGGTGTGGGGCAGAAGCAGGAGGATTTGTTCAGGCACTTGTGCAACAAACATAGGGTGTCTGCTATGCTATACTTTCGCTTTCATGGAGCCCGCATTCTAGATGGGGAGACAGACTGTGGGTAAAGGAAACAAAAAGGATATTAGACAGTGGTCAGAGCTCAGGGGGGAAATGACAGGTGAGAAAAGGAGGGGAAGTATTGCACGGGAGGGCAGCAGTTTGAGAGAGAGTGGCCAGGGGGGCTCCCTGGGCATGTTATAGGAGAAGAAAGAGAGGGAGCCATTCCAAAAGCTGGGGGGGAAAATGTTTCTGTCAGAGGGAACAGCAAGTGCAAAGGCCCTGAGGCTAGACTGTGTCAGGAGCGGCTGAGAAACAAGAAGGAAGCCCAAGTGGGTAAGGCTGGTGGGAGATGAGGTCAGGGAGGGAGCAACGGCCCCGATTACGTACAAGTATCTAAAACAATGAGAACGGATGTGATCATCAAGGGAATGAAGATGGATAGATGAGGAAACCGAGGTCTGAGCTCTGGAGTGTGGCACCACGCGGAGGTGGGGCAGAGAAGGAGGGACCGGCAGAGGGGACTGGGGAGAGGCAGTCAGTGAGGAAGGAGGGGGACCAGGAGAGTTCAAGGCAAAGGCAGTGTCTCAAGGAGCAGAAAGTAACCAGTTTGGGCATATGCTGCTGAGATGCTAAGTAAGAGGAGGTCTGAGAATTCAGGGTTGGCCACATGGCACTTGTCCGTGAACCTGAAGAGAGCCATTTCAGGGGAGCAGCCGAAGTGGAGGCCAGAGGAGAGTGAGCTCAAGGGAGAACAAGAGGCGAGGAATTGGAGCATGCATTCAAACCAGCCCTGCCCACTACAAGCAGAATGCAAGCTACGTATGTAATTTTAAACTTCTTAGTAGCCACGAGTGAAAAAGGAAAAAGACACGGGAGAGATTCATTTCATTAAGAGATTTTTACCTAACGCAACAGGTAGAAAATATTATCACTTCCACAGGTAATCAATTTATTTATTTACTTTTGAGAGACAGACGCAGAGCACAAGTGGGGAAGGGGCAGAGAGACAGGGAGACACGGAATCCGAAGCAGGCTCCAGGCTCTGAGCTGTCAGCACAGAGCCCAACGCGGGGCTTGAACTCACGAACCACGAGGTCATGACTGGAGCCAAAGTCGGATGCTTAACCAACTGAACCACCCAGGTGCCCCGATATAAAAATTATTAATGAGATATTTTGTATTCTTTTTCATATTGAGTCTTTGCAATCTGTTGTGTATCGTGCCTTTACAACGCGTCTCAGTTTGGCTGGCCACGTCACAAGGGCCCAGGGTGAGAGCGGGGTGAGAGAGGCCGCATGTTGCAAACAGGTAAAATCAAAGCTTGCGTGCTAAATGGTGAGCCCCCATGCCCATCCAGTTCCTTCTGCCACTTATCTCCAAAAGCTCCAACAGCCAGGAGTCTGTCCCCAGAAGGAGTTGGGAGGATATTTTTAGTTTGTTTTGTTTGGGGTTTGTTTTTATTTCTGTTTGTGAGAAATGTTAGGTCCTAAAGAAAAGATTTATGGATACTAACATTTGGGAGACCCCAGTGAAATGGCCACAAGCCCCATCTGGTCAGTGTCTGGTGACACCTACCAGGAGACAGGCTCCATCTATGCACACAGGGCTTCTAAACTGCTTTTTAAAGCCCTACTCTTAAATATGAAGGGAAAATAAAAAGCTCCAAACATCACCTTCTGGTATTTAATATGGTGGACAGTCCTCATCGTGAAAGAGAGGCCCAGAACAATCAAAACAGGGGCGCCTGGGTGGCTCGGTTGGTTGAGCATCCAACTCTTAATTTTGGCTCAGGTCACGATCCCAGGGTTGTGGGATCAAGCCCTGCCTTGGGCTCCACGCTGAGTGTGGAGGCTGCTTAAGATTCTCTCCCTCTTGCTCGCTCTCTCCGCCTCTGTCCCTCTCCCCCGCTCACGCTCTGTCTCTCTAAAAAATAAAAATAAAAACCAAAGAAACATAAAAACAACAGAAACAGAGGGATCAGAGGCAATGCAGCAAACACAAGGAAACTTAAAAAAAAACAATACTCTAAACTCCTCAGATGAGAGAAGATATTGCAGCTACGAGCTATATGCTTATACGAGAAAAGAAGGAAAAGGCAAAGCCCTGCCATAGGCTGGAATTTAAAACATGATAATAGAAACTTAAAAATTAAATAGAAGAATTCAAAGATAAAATTGGAGAAATGTCTCAGATAGGTGCTCCTCCCCCTCTAAGAGGCAGAGGGGAAAAAAAGATTTAAAATTTTGAGGATTAGTTGAGGAATTTCACCATCTCACTAACAGGAGTTCCAAAAAGGGAAAATAGAGCACACAGCAGGGAGGAAATTATCGAAGAAACGACAGAAACAAGTTGCTGGAATTAAGAACACAAGTTCCCAAACTGAAAGATCCACTGAGGATCCCGAGCAGTGAATGAAAAATCCCCACCCCATCACTGTGAAATTTCAGAGCATCAGGCCCCAGAAAATCAATCCAGACTTCCATAAGGGGAAAGAAACAGGTCACACACAAAGAATGGCATCAAAGTTCTCAACAGTAACCGTGAAACTGGAAGACAGTGGAGCAAACATCGTCATCGTTCTGAGGGAAGATGATTTTTTTTTTTAACATTCATTTTTGAGAGACAGAGAGAGACAGAGCACTAGTGGGGGAGGGGCAGAGAGAGAGGGAGACACAGATCCAAAGCAGGCTCCAGGCTCTGAGCTGTCAGCACAGAGCCCAATGCAGGGCTTGAACCCACAAACCGCAAGATCATGACCTGAGCCGAAGTCGGACACTAAATTGACTGAGCCACCCAGGCACCTCGGGAAGGTGATATTTAATCTGTAAGTCTATTTGCAGCCCAAATAGTAACCAAATGTGAGAGGAACAACACATATTCAGAAAGGTACAATCTCCTCCATCCACCATTTCCAGGGTATGATGAGGTTACTGATGGGTGGACTCTATGAAATGGGAGTGGAAAAGAAAGGAGGAAGCTTCAGGGTCTAAGACACAGAGAGGTGAAGGAACGGAGTTGAACAGCAGGCCCCAAAGCAGGCATTCCAGCACAAAGAACTGGCAAAATACCTCATGTGTTCAGCCATGTGAAAAAGAACGTTAAGGGGTGCCTGGGTGGCTCAGTCAGTTGAGCATCTGACTTCGGCTCAGGTCATGAGCTCACGGTTCTCCCTGGTATTCTCTCTCTCTCTCTCAGTCTGTCCCTTCCTCCCTCTCTCTCTCTCTCTCTCTCTCTCTCTCTCTCAAGAAATAAATAAACTTTAAAAGAACAAAAAAAGAATGTTAACAAGTCTTACGATTTTTTTTGAATAGTGACAGTGACATAAAACTCTAAGTGAATTAAGAAAAAAAAAAAAAACCAGCAGCGATCTACTCCCAGTTGCATGAGAAAAAAATCTAAATAGATACATATAGTACACTATCCGGCTCAGCAATGATAGTAAACACTGACTGGGAGACCTTAAGCCAAGAAACCAATTGGATCCACCCAGACTTCTAACCTAAAGAACTGTGAGCCAATAAATGGGTGATGTTTTAAGTAACTAAGTTTGTGGTGATATGTCACACGGCAGCAGGAAAGCAATGCAGCTTACAATGATAAGCATTTGTTTGGTTCATGGGTATTCAGGTCCACTGGATGGTTCTGAGTGAGCTGGGCTCACTCAGCTGTCTCTGGTTAGCTGTGGGATGGGTGGGCATCTCTGCAGATCTGGGCTGGGCTCTCTTCTAAGTTTTGGGGTCTGCCAGCTGGAGGCCCATCTTGGATGGCCTCAGCTGGGATGCTAAGGTTACGCCTAATGGGCTCTCTCAGCCTCCAGGAGGCTAGACTGTTTGCTCATAGGACCGCTGGACAGGGTTCTGAGACCGAGTGGGAGCTGCTGGGTCTCTTGAGCTGCGGGCACACCATTGTTCCTGCTGCATTCTGTTGGCTACAGCAAGTCAAAAGGCCAGCCCAGTTTCAAGGGGTGAAAAACAGACTTGTCCTCTTGATAGAAGTTTCTTGAAAAGTCATGTTGCAGTGGGTGTGGGTACAGGAAGGTGGAAAAAACTGGGGTCACAGTCATTCTTCCTCACTGTCTCATCCCTGAAAAATCCCTGCTTTGAATCTCAAGGCATCACACTAATCTACCCCCTGTCCCCAGATTGTTGAGGCAATCCACAGATGCCATGCTTCATTCCTCACTGATTTTAGTCTCATTTTTGACAGCTTCAATATCCCCAAAGATATTCTAACATCTTGGGCTCTCAATGTCCAAATTCTTTTCCTCCTGAGATCTTATCCACCCTACTTCACTCTACCCTATAATCATACTCTAAGACATTTTCATTACTAATAGCCGCCCCCTCCAAGATTTCCACCTTACTCTCCGAACTGTCTCTCCAGCCCACTCCTTCCAGTGCCTCCTCCTCAACTATCCTTTGACCCCGGAGAGACTTAGAAACGCTGATGCATCCTTTTCACTGTCCTTACCTGCTCTTTCTAATCAGCTCAATGTAACTGGAGAAAAACGTGCAACCATGATCACTGCTCTCCCTTTCCAATTATGACCAGGAGTCTCAATGGGCCTTAATGTGGCCCAGCAACCATACAGCATTTCCCCAGGGCATGCCTTCTCCCACCTCCTAGACCCTTTCAAATCTTCTCCTCTTTCCTCATCCCTCTTGCACTTCACTTGCCATCCTCTCTCTCAGAATCCCCACCCCACCACCCATCCACCCACCAGCATGTGGACCCATCCACTCTCCCGTCACTCAACCAACCCTCCACTTGACCATGAGATTCTACCTTTCTTGCCACACAAGGGCACTGCCCAGTAATTCTCTCTCTCTCTTCTCTTTCACTAAAGTTCCCTTCCAGTGGATCACTCCCATTGTCCTGTGAACATGCTGATATTCCCCCCACCTCACAAAAACCGACTTTGGATTCCATCTGCCCCTCAACAATGGTCTTCTTTCTCAATGCCCTTTTGCAGAAAAATTCTCAAAAATACCTTTTATACAAATTTTCTCTATTTTTCTTCCCTCCATTCTCTCCTAAACCCCCCATTCCTTGGAGGCCACTCAAATCCAACCCATCAGTGACCTCCATGCTGCTAATTCTGGGGGTCGCTTCGTGGCCCTCACTTTTCTTGGCCTCCCAGCAGCCTTCAGCCCAGTGGCTCAGCCTCTTGGAAACACTTTCTTCTCTTGGCTTCCAGAACCACACAATCTCCTGGTTTTCCTCTGCCTCACAGCTGCTCACCTCTTTTACTGAGCCGTCCTCCTAACTGCTCTGTGCTTCCCATCTTGTTCCACAACCTGTGCTCCTCTTGCATCCAAAACAATCTTCCCAAATCTCAACTCTCATCCTCACAGATCCCATGAGAGCAGACTTTCTTAAACCAGGGTAGGCTACAAGTTATATTTTTTAAGGTTTATTTTGAGAAAGAGAGAGAGAGAATCCAAACAGGCTCCACGCTGTCAGCATAGAGCCCAATTTGGGGCTCCGTTTCACAAACTGTGAGAGCATGACCTGAGCCAAACTCAAAAGTTGGACTCCTAACCAGCTGAGCCACCCAGGCACCCCTCTAGAAATTATTTTTGTGCCATCACATGAAAAAGGTTAGTAAGAACTGAGCTGAAAATTTCTTAAAGGGCTTTTTCAGGATGAGCCTAGGGGTGTAGACTTAACTCAGATGTTTTCATGCTGGACAACACAGGCATAAAATGTTTACACTACAGAATCTTTCCTTCCTAACTCTACAATGTTGCCTCACTGTTGTCTTACACTTACTGGTTTGGACAAGCCTAATTTTGGTTCTTCAGAGGTAACTTTTTTTGTCTGCCTGTATCTCTCTGTAGCTTTATTCTTATAATTAAAATAATCCAATGGAACATGTCTATGTGTATATCTCTTAAAACTAATTTGTACATTTTAATCTGTGAGCTTACTAATTTCTTCATTTTTGAAAAGCAGTCTTCCATTATATCTTTATTACTTCTGGTTCATTTTCTTTTTTTTCTTATTTAAGAATATTATTAATTCAGGGGCGCCTGGGTGGCTCAGTCAGTTGAGCATCTGACTTTGGCTCAGGTTATGATCTCACGGTTCTTGAGTTCAAGCCCTACATCGGGCTTGCTGCTGTCAGCCTGTCAGCGCAGAACCCACTTGGGATCCTCTGTCCCCCTCTCTCTCTGCCTCTCCCCTGCTCACACACTCTCTCAAAAAATTAAATAAAACATAAAAGTATAGAACATTAATTCAGCAATACCTATTAAATAGATTACCAATTAATTGGGTCTCTGTCATTTCTATCAATCATTTTTATTTATTTTTTAAAAGCTTATCTATTTTGAAAGAGAGAGTGGGCAGGGGAGGGGCAAAGAGAGAAGGAGAGAGGGGAAGAGAGAATCCCAAGCC
Source organism: Herpailurus yagouaroundi (assembly GCF_014898765.1). NCBI lineage: Eukaryota > Metazoa > Chordata > Mammalia > Carnivora > Felidae > Herpailurus > Herpailurus yagouaroundi. The sequence goes on along the minus strand of NW_024412401.1, from coordinate 48,581,826 downwards.
CACGTGGGGCTTGATATGAAATCAAGAGTCGGAAGCTTAACTGACTGAGCCACCCAGGCACCTCTCAATCATTTTTTTAAAAACTGTTTTTTCCTTCCCTTGGTTTTCAGAAGAGCTTGTCAAACTTTCTTCTACAAGACAGGTTCCGTTTTCTGCAGTGTTGATTTTTCAAAATCATTGTTTCTAATGTTGATTTTACCTATGTGTTTTTATTTTTACTTCTGTTTATAATATTTCAAGATCTGATGCCACTCTGTTTTGGTTTCTGCTAACCTCATTGCTAGATTCCTTTGCAACTCCATCCTTGGTCTTACTATGTTCTGTTTTTATAATGCTCCTGTTTTCCTTTTATTGAGAGAGCAAATACTTTCTAAAATGTACTTTTGCTTCCTATGGCAAAATTTCTCTAAATATTTGCTCTTCCCAGACTGTGCATTTCACAGGCAGTCTCTTTGTAACCCATGCTGCCCCCACTTTCTCTGCTTACTCATCTTTACTCTTTACCAGTGAACATACTGGAGGCTCCCTTTGCCTCCTCTCCAACCTCACACCAGAAGGCTGTTGCCTATAAACAGGCCCCGGGCATCATTCCGATGGGTTCTTTTGTCTTAATTTGATCATCTAGTGTGGGTGTTGTGACTTGACGAGGAATGCCCTGGAGGAGCTGCCAGATTATGAGGAATACAACATATTCCTGGATACTCTGAACACTCTGTGGTTCTTTCCTGGCAGGAAACAATGAATGAACTGTAATTCCCAGAATGCACCTCTCCTCCCCTCTCCCACTGTTCTGATTCAGTTTCCTCAAGCTCTTCAAGCTCACACGGGTGGCACCCAGCAGCACTTCAGAGAAGCCCTAACTTGGAAATGGAAGACTGATGCTGGGTGGAGGGGGGGGCTCCCTGGACTGGCTACTGGAGATCTTGCCCTTGGGCTGGCAGATATTTGAACACGAGCGCTGGTCCCAAGCACTACTGAAATGAACTTATCCTTTTTTTGCCAGACTTGGGAAGGTAGGAGACTGTGAGGCACATCTACCATGTCCTTTGGCTTCATTTTATAAACTGGCAGAGTTCCTGTTATGTTCTAAGTTCTCAAATCCATCTCATCATCTCATCCAGAACAATACATTAGGCAGGTACTATTATCCCATTTTATGGATGAGGACAGTGAAACTTAAGAGGCTATAAACACATTTCCAAGGTTACCCAGCTAGTGAGTGACAGAGCGGGGATTCAAGGGCAGGTGTATAGAGCTCAATGCCCATGTTTCCCCCTCTCCGTTTCTTTCTCTAAGTGAAATCTACATAACGAATGTACCCCATGTACATACACCATTTACGAATGGACAATTTAGAGGCATTTAGTACACTTACAGTATTCTTCAATCGCCAACTCTATCTAGTTTCCATTTTCACCACCCCGAGCAGTCACTCTTGAGTTCCCTGTGCCCATGCTCTTAATCTGTCCCTCTCAGTTATGCTGGAAACTGCATCTTTGCTGGCAGCCCTTTTGCTGTCAGGGGGAGGGGGAGGCGAGCCCTGTCACCCCTGCCTGCCTCAGGCCCTTCCCGACATTCCCCAGCAGTCCTGGCCCAGGCCACTCACCTCACCAGCAGGATGGAACGAGCCCTGCCCCCGGGTCCGCCCTGCTCCCTGCCTGAGCCCCACAGCCTGGAGCCCTTCTCTACCATCCCAACTGCAAGATGCCCGCATCAGGCTCAGCATTGCCTTTCACACAAGGCCTGGAGTTCTGATTGTGAGCAGCCCAAGCCTTCTGCCCTTACTACCTCCAGGGTTAAGATGAGGAATGGAAGGCTCCCGATTGGGGAGCTTGGGGGAGTCCTGGCCCTCCACCCCACCGCAGCTCAGTATCTCCCCTCCCTTCCTGACCTGTGGCCCTGCAGTCCTGCCCATCCCCCTCGGGGATTTCACTGTCTGTGGGGACGGCTCTCAGCCCCATGCTGTCCTGTTACCCAGAGCTCCTCGGGGCCAGCGGCCGTGAGCGCTCACACAGCCTTATGCCCAGGCTCAACACAAAGAGCCGGAGGAATCTGGTTGAAGTCCATCTTCCTTGAACATGCACACTTGGCAGCCGTCCACATGTCCCTTTGGAACCCCTCGTCTCCGCACAGAGAGAGGTTTCTGGAGCCAAAACATCTTCAGTCTGACCTTGCTGCAGCCAGAGAGAAACCCTGTCTGACAACCTCACAGACAGGTCACCTGCCCGTGTCTGGATTTAGTCCACACTAATGGCCACACCGCGGCCGGATATTAATGATGAGGAGACCCGAAGACCTCTCCCATTAGCCAGCCTTGATGGCGGCATGGCCAACAGGTGTCTCTTGCCCTTCCCTCCACAGCTGAGTCAGCCAGGTCCGGAGCCCTGCCTGCACTAGGATCAGCTATAATCCCTGTCAACTGGCCCGCAGGGGGGTCACGCTGCTTGTCTCCGGCTGTGTCACCTTGCACACCTTTTCCTGACGTCTCTTGGTTCCCTCCATAGAGTGTCCGTGCTCTTCCGAGTTGTGAAGGCAAAAACGAGATGGTACGTGTGAGATGCCTGGCTTAGAAAACACAATGAATGCCAGCTGCATTTATTAGGGTAAGCCAGCCCTATGGGCATTATTTATGATTACTATTACAAAGTTCTGTATACACTGTAAGGTTACAGGGTACAAGTGTCTATATATGCAGATCTACAGGGTGATGTTCCCATACTTGTGTCTACATTCACACGCCTTCCCTCCCGCACTGAGTCACCAGCCCAGCACTGAGCATCTCCTTTAGGGCTCTAGGTGTATCAAGGGAGCCGCTGCCTTGATTTGCACGCAAATTGGTGCAGGGCTACGGGTACATATCACCATGGGTCCACCAGTGGGTGGCTCAGTTGGTGAAGCATCCCACTTTGGCTCAGGTCATGATCTCATGGTTCCTGAGTTCAAGAACCACATCAGGCTCTGTGTAGACAGCTCACAGCCGGGAACCTGCTTCAGATTCTGTGTCTGTCTGTCTCTCTCTCTCTCTCTCTCTCTCTCTCTCTCTCTGCCCCTCCTCTGCTCGTGCTGTCTCTCTCGCTCTCAAAAATAAATAAACATTAAAAAATGTTTAATTAAAAAAAAAAACTCCACAGACTGAGTGGCAGAAACAACAGACAGTTATTTTCTCACAATTCTAGAGGCTAGAAGTCCACAATCAAGGTGCCAGCAAATTTGGTTGCTGGTGAGGATTCTCCTCCTGGCTTGGGGAACGGCTGCCTTCTCACCGTGTCTTCACATGGCCTTTCCTCCTCACAGGCAGATAGAAAATGAGAGAGAAACAGACCAACCTCTGGTGTCTCTTCCTTTTCTTGTATAAGGGCACCAGTCCTATTAGTTTAGGGCCCCACCCTTAGGACTTCATTTAACCGTACTTACTTCCCACAAGGTCCAAATATAGCCACATTGGGGATTAGGACCTTAACGTATGAGTCTGGGGGGCAGGGCACATTTGAGTCCATGGCACTGTGGGATATTAGTGTGTACGTGTGTGTTTGCTCACGTGAATGTATACAAGTCTGTTCTGGCTTAATGCCCACGTGCCTGCCCGCTTGTGTGTTTGTGAGTGTCTTCATGCAGCTGGGGGGCAGTGGGGAGTGCACCTGCCAATCACCCCCTCCCACCTGAGGCCCAGCGCCAACAAAATCAAGTGTGGGCTCCTCTCTGCCGATCAAGATCTATAAATAAAGTTGTCTCCCTGGCATGTTCCACACCACACGCGGCTCTTTAATAAAATTGGCTGAGATTTGTGGATAAGCCTGAAGCAAAGTCAATGCTCGGTGTCAATCCCACGCTAAGAGGGGCCTTCAGGGGTCAAGCTGCTTCCTGTATATGATTCCATATCAAAGATATGTCAGCCGGGTGCTAACCAGCTTCCGGAGCGCAGGGAGACTCTGGGCTCTGACCAGGTTGACACTGGGGTCCTCTGGCTGGGGTGCCATGTAGTAAGTGGTGGTGGGGGGGCAGGGACACTGCCAGACCCAGCTTTTCTAGGGACTCGGTTATTCCTCAGTGGCTTTGGGACTAACCCCGTCTTCCCTGTCAGAGCAGCAGGAAGGAGGGAGACCGCAGCTTCCCCTGGCCACTCTTTAAAACCTCCATCTTTCGGGTCTAGAACAGGGTCTGCACCCCTGTTTTGAGGGGTGCAGCCAGTGTCTTCCTAGCTCTCTACTACTCCAGAGAAGTGGAAAGGAGCCTCTTCCTAAAGCCACATGCACAGTCTTATGAAGGCACATTGGGGTCCCCAGGCTTCCCCAAGCTCCCAGCTAATGGCTGAAGTAAGCTGGGTGCACAGAATAGCTGAGGGTTTCTGTCCACTCCAGGCCACTCGGGGAGGAAGAACATCTAATAGGCATGCTGGCCACACTCAGTGAGGCAGAAAGAGGGGAAATCAAAAGAAGTTTGGTTTAATTAAGTATCAGGAAAGATTTATGCAACTTCCTCTCCTTGTCATAAATATTAATGAGGGCAGTCAGCAGCCAGCTCCTACAGCATCCCCTAGCCAGCTGGGGGAGCTGAGGATGGGGCTGGAGGTGAGGAGGGCAGCAGCTGCCCCTACACACACACACACACACACACACACACACACACACACACACACACCACACACGGGCAGATGGTGGGTGAAGTCCCCTGCCAAGCACCTGGCCACTTGGATCACCTGAACCTCGAGGAGGCCCAGGAAAGGGAGCCAGCCCCTTCTTGCCTCCAGTCAGATTGGATTTGGGGGCAGGGCACCCCCCCTCCCCCCCGCAGCCAGTCTTGCCCTTCCCTTTCTTATGGCTGAGTCGGCTCCGGCCTGAGGGGAGGCAAGAGGGTGACTGTGAGTGATGGTGTGGGAGTGTCTGGGGGACCAAGGGCAGCATCCCAGGCTCAGGGGGGCTGGGAGTGGAACCGAGGGTAGTGGTTCACCTCCCCAAAGTGGGAGCTCGGATGGTGAGGGAGCTAGCTACCTGCCAACCCATTATGAGTGGCCGGCACCCTCTCTAACTCATGTATTCCTAACTCAATACACCATCTCCGGCTTCTCCACACACATGGATTCTCCTACATTCTATTGGCCAAAGCAAGTTTCAAGACAACCTGGAGTCAAAGAGAAGGAAACAGAGCCACCTCCTGATGGGAGGAGCTGCAGAGCCACATGGCAACGGGCATGAATACAGTGATGGGTGAAGAACAGAACTGGGGGGGGGGGCGCCCCCATGTTTCCAATCTCACCCTCTAAACCTCCAGACTCTCCAAACCCCACTGTGGCCAGACCACCAGGTGTCATTTCGACAAAGAGTGACCAAGCCCCCAATATTTGGCCTGTCACCTTTCCCACATCACCGTAGGAGAGGCTCCCACAATCCAGTCCCTCTTCCTTCCAGCCCCACCCCCACTGCTCATTCCCCATTGCTGCTCCACCTCCAGGGACTCTTCTGAGCTGCCATGTGGACCACGGGCAAGGGAAGGGGGTTGGCAGATATGTGTCAAGGTCCAGTTCTGGGACTGGCTAGGACAAGGAAGTCAATGCCTCCTTCCTGCAGCCCCAACCTACTGCTTCGGGCAACCTCCCGGAGGACTGCAACCTCTGTGCCAGATGCACTTGGTATTTGGATCAGCGGTGGGTAAGAGATCCCTGCCAAGCCGCCTGCTGAATGTACCTGGTGCAGTCAGCCAGGATAGGCACAGCCACTGCCACCCCCCCTCCCCAGAGACACTGTGGGGTGTGCGCCTGACCCCTACCCTTTCCAGTGTGCCAGAAGTTGAGAAGGCGGCAGCCCAGAACCTGTCCTTGGGAAGCAAGGAGGCCAGATTGTGGGAGCCCAGATGCCAAGACCCTGGTGAGTGCTCTATTATCCTTTCAGACTCCACGTACAAAACACAAAGATAAAATGATGAAGAATTTCAAGACAGCAACACAGAGCAGTGTCTTTTTAGCCACAGATTCAAGCAGCAGCTTGGCTTTGCTGATGTCTCTCTCTTTTGGAGTATGTTTGGGGTGGAGAAAGGGAGAGAAACCACAATTAAACATGGATCTTTTTCCTCATGTACCCATTATACACATATAGGTTTTGAGGGAAAAGGTCATTAATTTAACTGGTAAGTAATGAACTAATTTTTGAAACACTACTTTATACTAAACATGTATGTGTGTTTTTAAATATAGAGACAGATGAAACAATGCACAATGTGCATGACATTTTAGAAACAATAAATATTCCCTTGCTTGCAAAAGGCCACTCTAGGCTATGCCCCCTGATCTTTGGGAATATTTTATATTCTCTTGTGCTTAAGGGTCACTTGGATGAAAAGGTTTAACCCACCCACCTAGTGGGTTTTTTTTTTTTTAATTTTTTTTTTCAACGTTTATTTATTTTTGGGACAGAGAGAGACAGAGCATGAACGGGGGAGGGGCAGAGAGAGAGGAAGACACAGAATCGGAAACAGGCTCCAGGCTCTGAGCCATCAGCCCAGAGCCTGACGCGGGGCTCGAACTCATGCACCGCAAGATTGTGACCTGGCTGAAGTCGGACGCTTAACCGACTGCGCCACCCAGGCGCCCCATGGGTTTTTTTTTTTTTTAATGTCTGTTTACTTTTGAGAGAGAGAGAGAGAACACGCAAAGTGGGGGAGGGGACAGAGAGAGACAGAGGGAGACAGAATCTGAAGCAGGCTCCAGGCTCTGAGCTGTCGGCGCAGAGCCCCACACGGGGCTCGAACTCAAACTCACAAACCGTGAGATCGTGACCTGAGCTGAAGTTGATACTTAACCCACTGAGCCACCCAGGTGCCCCCACCCGCCTAGTGTTTTACTAGAGTCATACAGACCTTGGTTCAAGCTCCTGTTCACCTCCTCCCTGAAACTTACTGTTTTCATCTTTGAAATGAAGTACTTCAATTCAACTTTAATTCCAATCGTAAGATAATAAAGTGACTTTACAACGGGGCTGTGTTTCACTCATCCTTGTATCCTTTGTGCCTATTACAGTGCCTGGCACACTGTAGATGCTCAATCAGTAACTGTGGAATAAAATTAAGTTGCAATCTGGCTAGTATCTCTGAAGAATAAATTTCTGAAAGTGAAGTTTCTAGGCTAAAAGATATGTGCTTTTTAAAAAGTATTTTATTTTTACTTTGGAGTAGTTTTGGGTTTACAGCAAGATTGAAAGGAAGGTACAGAGATTACCCACATATGCCCCGCCCTCACACATGCACAGTCTTCCCCATCAACAACATTTTCCACCAGAGTGACACATCTGTGACCATTGGTGAACCTGTACTGACACATGATAATCATCCCAATTCCATAGTTTACATTAGGGTTCACTCTTGGTGTTGTACATTCTATGCTTCTGGATACCTATAGAATGACATGAATCTATCATTATAGTATCACACAGTATTTTCACTTCTCTAAAAATCCTCTGTGTTCTATTTAGCCATCCCCTCAACTCCAACCCCCGGCAACCACTGACCTTTTTACTGTCTCCATAACTTTTGCCTTTTCCAGAATGTCATACAGTTGGAATCATACAATATGTAGCCTTTTCAGATAGCCTTCTTTCCTGTAGTAGTGTATACACTTAAGGTTCCTCCAAGTCTTTTCATGGCTTATATCTCATTTATTTTTATCGCTGAAAAATACTTCATTGTCTGGATATAACACTACATTTATTTATCCATTTATCTACTGAAGGACATCTTCGTGGCTTCCAGGTTTTAGAACTTATGAATAAAGGTGCTGGAAACATCCACGTGCAGGTTTTTGCGTGGACATAAATATTCAACTCTTTTGGGTAAATACCAAGAAGTGTGATTGCTGGATCCTAGAGTAAGAGTGTGTTTTGTTTCATTAAAATTAAAAAAACAAAATAAACAAAAAAAGCCAAACCAACTTCCAAAGTGGTTGCAACACTTCGCATCCCCACCAGCAGTGAAAGAGACTTCCTGCTGCTCCACACCCTCACCAGCATTTGGTGGTGGTGTCAGTGTTCCAGATTTTGGCCATTCTAGTCAGTGTTTAGTGGCATCTCACTGTTGTTTTATTTGTGCTTCCCTGATGATACAGGCTGTGGAACCAGTGTGTACATTTTTAACTTAAGAAGATTTTCGCCAAATTACTTCCTACAGATATTTTATGTATTTATTGTTTTCTCACACCCATCTTGTGTTATCAAGATTTTGATGTTTGACATTCTGATAGATGAAAAGGGGTATGTTGCCTCAGATGTTTACTTCTGTTATGAGCAGGATTGGGCATCTTTTCATTTGTTCAAGAACGACTTGAATTTGTCTTCCTAGGTCACTGCCTCTACAATCTCTTTGCCCTTAGCTCTTCTAGTCAGTCGTCAGGTTTTTAAAGCTCATGTGTAGACATTCTTTATGCTAACGAAATTAGTTGTTTATTGATCTACATGCTGCAGATTCTTATCCCAGTGTATTGTCTTCTCATGCTGTATTTGTCTTGCACATTAAAAATTATTTTATTTCAATTCAACAACTTTTTTAATGGTTTCTAGATTTTATGTATTTAGAAAGCTCTCTCATAAGATTTTTTAAATCTCTATGTTTATAATATTGTTCATGTTTTTCAACTTTTTATATTTAAAAAGTTATATATGAGCTTCATGGAGTTCATTTTGATGTAAAGAGTGAGGTAGGGATCTAAGCTAACTTTTTTCAGATGGTTGCCCAGTTATCCCAATACCATTTACTAAATAGCCCATCATTTTCCTCCCTTAAGAAATGCTGCCTTTTTCATATGCTAAATTCTCATAAGGGAGGGAGAGGGAGAAATGAGAATGTAGGGAGTAGCAGTTTTATCAGAGCAGAGACTCATGAGTTGAAACAGCAGCAGGAATGAGTGTCAAGGTAGGAAAACATGAGCTATAATTAGCCAATTGTTGGAGGCTCAGTGTGAACATCTGTGAGTTAAAGACTCCATGAAAACCCAGTCATAGGGGACCCCAACACTTTTATCAACTCTAGGAGGTCAACCAGGTTCTCAGAGTAAATATTGGAGAAAAATCCCTCCTGCTTCTGGCAAGGAAAGGAGAAAAATGAACCATTTTGAAATATGCCAAGTACTCTGGCCTTAAGAGAAATGAGTTAACCAGAGCCCAAATGAGCTGGGGAAGGGAAATACCCAATTCTTTACCCATCCTGTCTCACCTAATCAGGAAAAAAACCCCTGAGAAATACTTGTGGAGTTCAGAGTCCAAAGGAACAGGCTCTTTAAAACTTGAGACGTGGGGTTCCTGGATGGCTCAGTTGGTTAAGCATCTGACTTCAGCTCAGGTAACAATCTCACGGCTCGTGAGTTTGAGCCCTGCGTCAGGCTCTGTGCTGACAGCTCAGAGCCTGGGGCCTGCTTCAGATTCTCTGTCTCCCTCTCTCTCTGCCCCTCATCACTCACTCTCTCTCAAAAATAAATAAATATTAACAACAACAACAAAAAAGAAATCCCAAAAGACACTGAGTGAAGACAGGGAAACAGCTTCCTTTGGAGGAACAAAGTTAAGAATTACATCTGACTTCTTTTCAGAAACCATGCCAGAAAGAGTCTGCAGTCAATATTTAAAGTGTTAATAGAATTAAAAAAACACCAACATAGAATTACATACCCTGCGAAATTATCCTTTAAAAGTGAAGGAGAAATAAAGACTTTCTTGGACAACCCAAAATTGAGGCAATCTGTTGCTAGTGACTTTTCTTGTAAGAAATGTTAAAAGAAGTTCTTTAGAGAGAAGGAAAATGATATAGGCCAGAAAAGGTGGGGAGTTACTTTGTGCATCAGTCAGCTATTGCCACAATAATGCTATGGAACAAACCACCTCTAAACTATAGGGATGAAAACAACAATTATCCAGACTAATTCTGGGGGCCAAGATGGAGTAAGAGGTCCCTAAGCTCACCTTGTCCCACAGATACAACCAGGTAATACATCAGTGTAAATAACCCAGAAAATGACCCAAAGACAGGTAGAACAAACTCTATAACCCAAGGTAGAGAAGGGGTCACATCAAAGAGGATGGAGAAGGTGGAAAGGGTGAAGACATGGTGGGGAACTAAAAGGACCTTGGCCACTTGTGGGTGGGAGGGAGCCAAGAACCCAGAGAAGTGAGAGAGACAGATTATCATACCAGGGAGCTCTGTGCAGGGAAGATAAATCCCCAAAACATTTGACTGAAAACTAGAAGGGCCGAATTTTGAGAGTTCTCACAACCAGAAAGACTTAAAGCCTACAATTTTAAAAATCAGTGGGCTCAGCTCTGGAAGAGTCCAGAGGGTAATAGGAACCTGAGTCTCTATCCTTAAAGAGATGGCACAACAGTCCACATAAAGGTAGAAACAGCAGTTTGTAGAATGCCTAGGGCACACAGGAGGGAGAATTATTTATGCACCTCTGAGCATGTGCCAGAGGGGCAGGGTTTGTGGAGGGGCTTCTCCAGGAACAAAGAAGTTGGTAGGTGCCAACACTTTCTCCTGCCCCCTAGCATAACTTCCTTACACCAAGCCAAGTCCCCTGCGGTTTAGCAAATTCAGCAAATTCACCTTTCCCAGTCACATCTGCCTCAATCCTGGTGCTATGGGTCTCCCTCCCCCCAAAGATTGGTACATTTCTTGCCAACACTGTGGCCCGCATGTTCTTTAGGACCTCAGTCCTGGCAGCAGAGGCAGCTGTGGGCCCTGTGGAATCCCTAGACACACATTAAAACTGCACACCCCACCTCAGTCAAACACAGTCCAAAAGAGGCAAAGAGAGACTCTGCAGACTAACATACTGAAGGAAAAAGCAGCCAGGACACAACATTATGCAACACACACATATGCTGCACATGCAACACATACAGGAGACACCCCTGAAGTATCAGGTTCTGTTGAACAGAGGATACTGCACTGCAGGGTACTACTTCAGGACCTCTTCTTCCTAAGTCCATAACTTTCAAAAGCAGGAGACATAACTGACTTTTCTTTTTTTTTTTTTTTAATTTTTTTTTCAACGTTTTTATTTATTTATGGGACAGACAGAGACAGAGCATGAACGGGGGAGGGGCAGAGAGAGAGGGAGACACAGAATCGGAAACAGGCTCCAGGCTCCGAGCCATCAGCCCAGAGCCTGACGTGGGGCTCGAACTCACGGACCGCGAGATCGTGACCTGGCTGAAGTCGGACGCTTAACCGACTGCGCCACCCAGGCGCCCCCATAACTGACTTTTCTAACACAGAGAAACATAGTTAGACACAATGAGGAGACAAAGAACTGTGTCCCAAATGAAGGAATAGGATAAGATCACAGCAAGAGACCTAAGCAAAGTGGATATAAATAATATGCCTGATAGAGAATTTCAAGTAATGATCATTAAATATACTCACTGGACTTGAGAAAAGACTGGGGGATATCAGTGAGACTCTTGACAATGAGATACAAAACAAAAATGAATCATTCATAGATATAGAAAACAAGAAATAGAATTTAAAACACACTAGGTGGAATAAATAGCAGGCTAGAGGAAGTAGAGGAATGAATTAATGAGCTGGAGGACAGAGTAATGGAAAATAAGCAAGCTAAGCAGATAAGAGAAAAAAAATCACACAAAATGAGAACAGACTTAGAGAAGTCAGAAATTCCATCAAGCATAGTAACATTCGCATTACAGGGATCCCAGAAAATGTATTTGAAAAAATAATAGCTGAAAACTCCCCTAATCTGGAGAAGGAAACAGATATCCAGATCCAGGAGGCACAGGAAGCCAACAAAATCAACCCAAGGTCCACACCAAGACACACAGTAATTAAAATGGCAAAAAGTAGTGATAAAGAGAGAATTATAAAAGAAGCCAGAGAAAAGACAGTTACATACAAGGGAAACCCCATTAGGCTACCAGTGGATTTTTCAGTAGAAACTCTACAGGCCAGAAGGGAGTGGCATGATATATTCAAAGTGCTGAAAGGAAAAAACTCTGCAACCAAGAATACTCTATCCAGAAAGGCTATCATTCAGAATAGAAGGAGAAATAAAGAGTTTTCCAGACAAACAAAAGCTAAAGGAGTTCATGACCACTAAACCAGTCCTACAAGAAATGTAAAGGGGACTCTTTGAGTGGAAAGGAGAGACTGTAAGAAAAGTAAGCAGCAGAAAAGCAGTAAAAATAAGTATATCTGTAAAAACTGGCCAAGAAACTCACAAAATAAAAGGATGTGAAGTATGACACCATATACCAAAAACATGGGGTCAGGGAGAGAAGTAAAGAATGAGCTTAAACGTGGGGCACCTGGTGGCTCAGTCGGTTAAGCGTCCGACTTCGGCTGAGGTCATGATTTCTAGGTTTGTGAGTTCAAGCCCCGTGTCAGTCTCTGTGCTGACAGCTCAGAGCCTGGAGCCTGCTTCGGATTCTGTGTCTCCCTCTCTCTGCCCCTTCCCTGCTAACAGTCTGTCTCTCTCTGTCTCACAATAATAAATAAATGTTAAAAAAATTTTTTTAAAGAATGAGCTTAAACATAAGCAACTTTCAAGTTAATAGACTGCTGTATGCAGAAGATGTTATATACAAACTTAGTGGTAACCACAAATCAAAAAACAGTAATAGATATGCAAAGAATAAAGAGAAGGAATCCAAACATATCACTAAAGAAAGCCAGCAAACTCCCAAAAAGAGCAAGAGAAGAAAGGATCAGAGAGGAACTACAAAAACAATCAAAAACAGCAATAAATACATACTTATCAACAATTCTTTTGAATGTAAATGGACTAAAGGTTCTAATCAAAAGACCTAGGGTGACAGAATGGATAAAAAACCAAAAAACAAGTCCCATCCATATGCTGCCTACAAGAGACTCATTTCAGACCTAAAAACACATGCAAACTGAAAGTGAGGGGATAGAGAAATATCTATAATGCAAATGGATATCAAAAGAAAGCCAAAGTAGCAATACTTATATCAGACAAAATAGATTTTAAAACAAAGACTGTAACAAGAGACAAAGAAAGACACTATAAAATAATAAAGGGGACAATCCAACAAGGAGATATAACAATTGTAAATATTTATGCACCTAACATGAAAGCACCCAGATATATTAAACAGTTAATAACAAACACAAGTAATTAATTGACAGTAATACAATAATAGTAGGGGACTTTAAATGCCCACTTGCATCAACGCATAGATCATCCAAATAGGGAATCAAAAATGAAAGTGACTTTTGACACCCTAGACCAGGTGGATTTAACAGATATTCAAAACATGCAGTTGTAAAACAGCAAAATACATCATTTTCCAGTGCACATGGAACATTCTCCAGAAGAGATCACATATTAGGCCAAAAAAGGAGTCTCAACAAACTCAAAAAGATCGAAGTCCTAGCCACAGCAATCAGACAACAAAAATAAATAAAAGTCATCCAAATTGGTAAGGAAGAAGTAAAACTTTCCTATTTTCAGATGACATGACACTGTAGAAAACCCAAAAGACTCCACCAAAAAACTGTTAGAACTGATAAATGAATTCAGTAAGGCTGTGGGATCCAAAATCAATGTATAGGGGCGCCTGGGTGGCGCAGTCGGTTAAGCGTCCGACTTCAGCCAGGTCACGATCTCACGGTCCGTGGGTTCGAGCCCCGCGTCGGGCTCTGGGCTGATGGCTCAGAGCCTGGAGCCTGTTTCCGATTCTGTGTCTCCCTCTCTCTGCCCCTCCCCCGTTCATGCTCTGTCTCTCTCTGTCCCAAAAATAAATAAACGTTGAAAAAAAAAATTTAAAAAAAACAAAAACAAAAACAAAAAAAAACAAAATCAATGTATAGAAATCTGTTGTATTTCTATACAGTAATAATGAAGCACAAAAAGAAATGGAAAGACATTCGATGCTCATGGGCTGGAAGAACAAATATTGTTAAAGCGTCTATACTACCCAAAGCAATCTAGAGATTAAGTGCAATCCCTATCAAAATACCAACAGTTGTTTTCAGAGAACTGGAACAATCCTAAAATTTCTTTGGAATCACAAAAGACCCCAAATAACCAAAGCAACCTTGAAAAAGAAAAACAAAACTGGAAGTATCACAATTCCAGACTTCAAGTTATAGTACAAAGCTGTAGTAGTTATCAAAACAGTATGATACTGGCACAAAAACAGACACACAGATCCATGGAACAGAAGAGAAAGCCCATAATAAACCCACAATTATATGGTCAATTAATTTTCGATAAAGGAGGCAAGAATATGCAATAGGAAAAAGACTCTTCAACAAATGATGTTGGAAAAACTGGACAGCTACATGCAAAAGAATGAAACTGGACCACTTTCTTTCACCATACACAAAAAATAAACTCAAAATGGATTAAGAACCTAAATCCATTTTGGGTTTGAGATCCCAAACCATAAAAATCCTAGAAGAGAGCACAGGCAGTAATTTCTCTGACACTGGCCATAGAAACATCTTTCTAGGTAAGTCTCCTGAGGCAAGGGAAACAAAATAAAAAATAAGCTAGGGGACAACATCAAAATAAAAAACTGCACATCAAAGGAAATAACCAACAAAACTAAGACAACCTACTGGATGGGAGAAGATATTTGCAAATGACATATCTGGTAAAAGGTTAGTATCTAAAACATATAAAGAACTGCTACAACTCAATGCCCAAAAAACAAATAATCCAATGTAAAAATGGACAGAAGGGGTGGTTCAGTCAGTTAAGCATACAACTCTTGATCCTGGCTCAAGTCATGCTCTCACGGTATGAGCCCCATGTCGGGCTCTGCGCTAACAGTGCAAAGCCTGCCTGGGATTCTGTCTCTCCCTCTCTCTGCCTCTCCCCTGCTCATGCTCTATAAATTAATTAATTAATTAAAACTAAAAAATGAATGAAAATGGACAGAAGATATGAAAAGACATTTCTCCAAAGAAGACATACAGATGGCCAACAAACACATGAAAAGATGCTCAACATCGCCCATCATAAAGGAAATGCAACACTACAATGAGATATCACCACACCTGTCAAAATAGCTAAAAGAAAAAAGTCAAGAAACAACAAGTGTTGGCAAGGATATGGAGAAAAAGGAACCTTCTTGCACCATTGGTAAGAAAGCAAATTGGTGCAGCCATCATGAAAAACACCATGGGGCTTCCTCAAAAAAATTAAAAATAGAACTATCCTACAATACAGTTATTATACCACTGGGTATTTACCCAAAGAATATAAAAACACATATCCAAAGGGATACAACATGCACCCCTATGTTTACTGCAGCATTTTCAATAGCCAAACTATGGAAACAGCCCAAGTCTCCACCAGGTGATGAATAAAGATGTGAGGTGTGTGTTGTGTGTGTGTGTGTGTGTGTGTGTGTGTGTGTGTGTGTGTGTATGTCTCTGTATATGTATACACACACATGTGCACACAATGGAATACTATTCAGCCATAAAAATGAAACCTCGCCATTTGCAACAATATGGATGGATCTAGAGAGTATAATGCTAAGCAAAATAAGTCAAAGAAAGACAAATACCACAGGATTTCACTTATCTGTAATTTACAAAACAAAACAAATGAGTAAATGGAAAAAAGAGAGAGACAAACCAAGAAACGGACTCTTAACTACAGATGGTTACCTGAGGAGAGGCAGGTGGGAGGAAGGATGAAATAGGTCAAGGGGATTAAGAGTACACTTATGTTGATGAGCACTGGCTAATATACAGAACTGCTGAATCACTCTATCACACACCTGAAACTAATATAAGACTGTATGTTAACTACACTGGAATTAAAAGAAACTTAAAAAAAAAAAACCAACAATCATCCATTCTTGTTTACATGTCTGTATGTCATCTGGGCACTGGCTGATCTCATGTTGGCTTGGCAGGTCTTGGGTCCAAGCTGCAGGTAGGTCCAGGTGTGTTCCAAGTGTCTCTCATCTCCTGGACTAGTAGACTAACTGGGGTATGTTTTTCTCATGGTGATGGCAGTATCATATGAAGGCAAGCAAACTGTACAACTCATTTCAAACATCTGCTCTTAAAACATCGACTCACATTCCACTGGCCAAAGCAAGTCGTATGGCTGAACGCAATGCCAAGGGGCAAGACATACGCCCTCTCCCTATGAGGACGTGATGAAGGTGTAGATGTCAACTATACAACGGAAGAGTAAAGATTTGGGCCCAGAATTCAATCTAATTCACTTTACCTTGCCTATTTCGTTTTATGGAGCTAGCGGAATCTGAAGACAATGCTGAAGGGAGATAATACAAAAATAATGGTGTGGATGAGTCTAACTTATGAATTTAGATGTGAAAATGTTTTAAAATTTTGTCAGTTAGGTGTATCTGGGTGTCTCTGTTGATTAAGCATCTGACTCTTGATTTTGGCTCAGGTCATGATCTCAGGGTCATGAGATCAAGCCCCATGTCAGGCTCTGGGGCTGAGCATGGAGCCCACTCGGGATTCTCTCCCTCTGCCCCTCCCTCACTTGCATGCACGTGTGTGCACTTTCTCTCTCTAAAAAAAATAAAAAATATAAAAAATAAAATAAGCAATGATATTCCTAAAACGATCTTTTACAACGAAGTATGATTTATCCCATAATTTTAAGCATTATTTATATGTAAGAAATCCATTCATATAATATATGCTATCAGAAGGACCAATAAAAAAAAGATATAACCTCACTGAACGCAGAAAATACATAGAATAAAACCTGACACTCATTACTAATTTTTATAAACTCTTTAAAAACCAGGAATAGGAAAATATTTGTTGAACACAATAAAGAATACTTATGTTAAAACAACAATGGAATGTGTATATGGGGACATAAGAGACGTCCTGTAAAATGAAGAGCAAAACGAGCCTGACTACTTTCATTTTTATTCCACATTTTTTCTGCTCAATGAAATAAAATATGTAAACAGAGATAAGTGGTCTAACTATTTAAAAGGAGAAGATGAGATCATCATTATTTACAGATGATACAATTACATACCTAGAAAACATAAAAGTATCAACTGAAAAACTCTCAGGATAAATGAGCAGTCAAATACAAGATAAATATTTGAAAATCAATGATTTTTCTATATGCTAGCCATAACCAGTTATACGGTATAATAGAAAATAGATTCTATTTACAATAGCAATAAACACATAAAATATTTAGCAGTAACCATAAAAAGAATTGTGCAGAAATTATATGTGAAAAATGCTCCAAACCCTTCTTCAGAGATACAGAGGATTAGAAAAAACAGAAAGGTATACCACGCCCAAGAGTTAAAAGATGAAATGTTGCCAAGATATGACTTCTTCCCAAATTACCGTATAGGTTTAATAGTGTTCCATTCAAAAGAGAAAATGGGTTGGACCGACTTGAGAAGTAATTCTAGAGTTCATCAGGAAGAATACACTTTTGAGTATACATATTTTGAAAAAAGTGAGGTAAAGCGGTCACTAGCCCCATCCAATAACAAAACTTATTGCACAGTGCAATGATTTTAAGAATTTATTGTTACTGTATTTGACAAGACACCTCGTCAGAACATGATAAACAAGTTGGAAACAGGCTTTACTAATAAGAACTTACATATAAGAGGATACATTAAGATCTAAGTTCCATTAACATAGAAGTTGCATTTGGTTGAATGCAACAGAAACCTGACTCTTAGGGTTTAACCACTCACTGCACGAGGGCATGGTTTCTCTCATTAAAACAAGCCGGCTAAGAGTGGACAATTCAAAGATGATGCAGTTATTTCAGGAGTAGAGTTTCATCCTTCCTCCATCATGCCTAGAGTGTGCCTTTCATCCTGAGCTGGCAAAAATGGCCACTCCACCTTTATCATAGATGCTAACAGGGGCGCCTGGGTGGCTCAGTCGGTTAAGCGACTGACTTCAGCCCAGGTCATGATCTCACAGTTTGTGGGTTCGAGCCCCACGTTGGGCTCTGTGCTGACAGCTCAGAGCCTGGAGGCTGCTTCAGATTCTCTGTCTCCCTCTCTCTCTGCCCCTCCCATGCTTGCACTCTCTCTCTCTCTCTCTCAAAAAAAAAAAAATAAACATTAAAAAAAATTTTTTTAAGAAGGAGAGGGAAGGGGAAGGGAAGAAAGGAAGGAGAGAAAAGGACGAAGTAGCAGTATCTATACTGAGAAGGAGAACTCCCCTAGAAATCTCCAACAGACACCCACTTTATCTCACTGACCAAAAGTGAGTCACACAGCCGCCCCAAACTGTAAGGGAACCTGGGAGAAACACTTTTCCAAACAAAATTAAGATTCTGTTGATAAGAAGAAGTGTTAAGTGTTATAGATAAGCAGCAATCTCTGCCATAGAAAATATCTAAATCATTGTGAGATGGAAGGGTAGGAAAGAGTACCTATTTAATGATGTTAGAGAAACTGCCTAATATGTTTGGTAAAAAACAAAAAACAAAACAAAAAAAAAACCCTCAGGTTAAATTTTTATCTTATACCAAATTGGGGCACCTAAGTGGCTCAGTCAGTTAAGTCTCCGATTTGGGCTCAGCTCATAAACTCACAATTCGTGGGTTTGAGCCCCACATCAGGCTCTGTGCTGACAGCTTGGAGCCTGAAGCCTGCTTCAGATTCTGTGTCTCCCTCTCTTTCTGCTCCTCCCCTGCTCGTGCTCTGTCTCTCTCTCTCTCAAAAAAAAAATAAACATTAAAAAACTTTTATTTTATACCAAACACAATTTCCACAGGATTTATAGAATTATACATTTTAAGTAAGCTCTACACCCAATGTGGGGCTTGAACTCACATCCCCAAGATCAAGAGTCCCATCCATGCTCTAAAGACTGAGCCAGCCAGGCACCCCCAGATTTATGGAATTAAAGTAAAATAGGAAAATTAGAAGAATACATATGCAAATAAAGAGCATATTTAACTTCACTGAAAGGAGAAGGACTTTCTAGGCCTATTAGCCAAGAAATAAGTATCAAAGGAACATATTGATAAATTTCACTTAGAGACAATTTAATTCTGTAAGTTAAAAATTCCACTGATGAAATTAAAAGGCAACCAACGAACTGGAGAATCAGAAAAGGTTACTACCCTTATTACATATTACAATATGGATCAATAAGAGGGAAAATTAAGGCACCCATAAAATAGAAATGTTAACAAAGGACCTGAGCCAACACCTCATGAAAGAGGAGACACAGTTCATAAAAACACATAAAACAACATGCTGTTTTGAATAAATTGGTTAACAATTCAGAAATAAGCCAATCGTTGGGGGTTTTTTTCTCGCAAAAATATAAACCACACTTGCAGAAAACTTGGAAATGCAGACTAGCACGAAGAGAACAAAAACCAGTATGCTTCAGCAACTGAAAGACGATGGGATTTTTTGGGGATGTGTCATTCCACTCGTTTTTCGCATTAGTTCATTTTTCTCTATCGTGGTTCCTTTTGTGTCTTTCTTTTTTGGATTGCCCCACACTTCTGTGTACTTTCGTCAGCCCTTCCCCTAGCAGGGCACACTGCTGCTCCCCTCAACATCATCCTTCCACCAGGAAAAGCAAGGGGAAGAGGGCCTACCAGGTAAGCAGTGAGCCGAGTTTTCCACAGGAAGGACCATGTGGCTCTAACTCAACTGCAAAGGAGGCTCTCCGAGGGGGGAGCACTAGCCACCCGACATGCACTTACACCACTGCCACACAACTATGCTGACCCCCAGCACCGTACGGTTTTGCTTCTGTCGTCTTCGGTCGGTGCAAACGGTAAAAGTAAAGCCCTTGAGGATTCTGTTCATGCTGGACTTATCCACATATGGGTAATAATTATAAATTTTGTACAAAGTACAAAATCAACCACCTAATGGCACTGCAAAGTGAACAATTTCAACCCCCTCCCCCCCCAAATGACAAGCTATTGTCCCAACATCGCTTACTGAATAATTTTTTTTTAACTATTTGGGTCCATTTTTAGATTCTAGTCTGTTCCATTGTTTTTTTGTGTCTATTTATGCACCAGTACCAAACTGCTTTAATAGTGTAGCTTTAAAATGCTTTCCTAATATCTGGGAGGGCAAATGTATCAGTTGTATGTTGGGGTGTAATAAACAAGCCAAAACCTAATGGCTTCAAACACCAACTTCCTATTAAAATTAACTATTAAAATGAACAACGATATGCTGCTGCTTAGAGTCTGAAATTAGCATCTTTACCCTACCCCTGAACAATGCAGGGGCCTTACAACACTTTAACTCGGACAAACTCATAAGCTACTTTTCTCCCATATTTTCTTCTTTCCTTTTGTAATCCTCACAAATTTGATATTCTTTTGTTGTTTTATATAACAAATATTTACTTAGTGAACCATATGTTCACCATTTTCTTTGCTCATCATTCCTATCTACATCTCAAACTTTCCTTTCTGGATCTTTTTTCTTCTTTTTTGAGGTACACTTTTTAGAAGATCCTATAAGGAAAGACTGTTAATATAGTCTCTGGGTTTCTATTTGTTTTAAAATGTCTCTGATACTATCTCTTCAAATATTACCTCTCCCTCCATTCTCTTACCATCTCCTTCTTTGTACTTTGAATCAATGTGATTTTAGATTTAAATTGTGATGTTAAGACCAATCAGAGTTCCGGTGTCGTCAGCCTGATCACACATTAAAGAGTGCGCCATTAGCTTGACTTCGATCACTGGTTGCTTCGGTTTCAGAGCGTCTATCTCAGCAGGTGGAATGTTCTGCCTCCTTGCTCTTTCCTCCAACCCTCAGTGCTTCTCTGAATCAGGGCAGGAAGTAGGGGCTGACCCACACAGGTCCGACCTCCTGTGTCATTTCCCAGCCTCCTGTGTCAGCAGCACTCCAGCTGGATAAGCCCAACGGGAGGCACCGGCAGGAGACTGGGAGGCTGCTCTCCCTCTCTCCTTCAGATCTGTCTCCATCATCGCCTGCATATTTTTGCTGCCTCTCTCTGGACCACAGTGCCCCATGGGTCCTAGCCTCCTCTTAGCGACCTCTGCCTTCAGTCTCTAGCAATATACCTCTTCCCTTTGTCCCTCCCATGGTGGCAGCTGCTTGCTACTGTCGACATCTGGTTTCTGTTTGGTTTCTCAGCTCTTCCATCACATGGGCAACCAATTCCCCTGGTAAATTTCCTGACACCCAGAGCGATTTCTTTTTCCTTTCTGAACCTCAAGAAGTACTATATTGGTTTGGTTTTTAAAAAGAAAGAAAAAGAGAAAGTTCTTTATGCTCTAGAAGAATCTTAAAGCACTGATGTTATCTGCTTTTAAGCCCAAATGAATAAATTTGCCTGGACCTTGAGCTTTTTAAAGTGGGATACTAGAAAAACTTCTCAGGATTTCCTAAGGTTGTTGATCTATGTAGGTTATAGGTTATTTTTAAAGAAGAAAAACATTAAATATCAGATCACCCCTTAAAACTATAGATGTGGATACTATCTTTTCTATAAAAATACATGTAAAATGTTTTTTTGTCTTATTTTTAATAGCAGATTGGCCTGCCTCCAGGTTTGGCTCAAGCCCAAAGTATCTTTTGGGGTGATTAGAGGGATTGTCTCAGGATTCAAAGCCAGCATTAAAGACCATACAACCATGAGTTGACTAAACCTAGTCACAACAGCTGTTGGAATTTATGATGTCAGTTGTGTTGGCATTAAGACTAAGTTAATAGGAGAGAGCTCTCTTAACCTGCAAGTTCCTGACCTATTCTCTCCAAAATATTTCCTCTCACACCTCCAACTGCAAAATGTATTTCTAGAATTCCAGGAGCCACTGTTAAAAGAATCATTACTAACTTCTGCCATACATTTTTATATACATAAACCATCATGATCACTTTCACCGGTACACAAACTCCGTTTATATCATTAATTTATTCATGAATTCATTAAACATTTACTGAGCAAAGCCAGTGCCAGGCAATGTCCTAGACACTGGGGCTGTGGTGACAACCACCACAGACCCTGCCTCTGCCCTTGTGGAATTTACGATCTCACAGGGAAAAGAGAATTGACCGCGTTACTGTAATTTTTGGTAAATGCTTGGAAGTCAAAGTCCTGGATGGTGGGGTTGAGGGTGGGTCAAAGGAGGCTTCCTCAAGTAAGTGACATTTATGCTTAGACTCAAGGATGAGCAGGAGCTGAGCAGAGGGGGTTCATGTGTGTGGAGGTTATCTCAAGGAGAAAAAGAATTTAGGGCAGAAGATGCTAAACTGGAACCATGGTTTTCTCTCCGCAAGCCCTCTTTATTAAAAACACTTTTTAAATGAAAAACATCCTAAGTGGAAAGACCAGGAAGGAAGGAAGGAAGGAAAAGAAAGAAAGAGAAAGAGAAAAAGAGAAAAGAACAAAACCAGTAACATCTATCTAAGAACAGGACCCAACTCTTGCCATCACGTTTCACTGTGTGCCTTTAGCTGGGTGACCAGACTTCTCTGAGCCTCCAATTCCTCCTCCATATAAGAGGTTCATGTTAGCACCCTGCCAGGCTGCCATGAATATGGAATAATACCAAGTTTATGCAAGTGCCTCGTAGCTGAGGATGGATCACCTCCGCGTGTAGGAGTATTTTTTTTTATGGCTATTTACATTTGTTAACCCGATTTCTATGAAGAACTACTTGGGAACTGCAGCCAGAGAGTTCGTGATCTAAGGCTGCCAGAAGCCAGAAATTCAGGGACCTGGGCCCAAGGACGGGGGACCCCCAGGGCTCCCAGTCCGCCCCACCCCACCCCACCCCCAGCATCCACGAGCTTTCCTCGCTCCTGTATATGAATGAGGTGATCTTTCAGCTGCCCTTTGTCTTGGAAAAAAATTAATTCTCATTTGCATTACCTCGTCTAAATGTCACCCACCGATATTTTGTTAGACATTAGCGGCGCTGGCAGGGAGGGCCGCGGGGTAATTGTGTTCTGCCTGGTGCTGGGATTTACATAATTTCAGACAGCAATTAAAGAATCCTGGGGAATTTTTTTTTCTCTTTTCCAACCTCTCCTACAAAGAAAGTGTTCGTTTACATTAAGCGCTCAGCTCCTCGCTGTTCATTTGCATAAAATTAAAGGTTTTTGTGTTCCCGAACAGCAGGGTAACATTTAAAATTCCGTTTTAAAAAGCTCACCTTACAATAATAAAATGTTAATATCATTTCATAGGCAATGCAACGTTGCCAGATGCCTTTCACTTCCAACTTGTACCCACTGCTAACTGGTTGTCCCCTTTCCCTCTCCACCCCTCGCTTCCTCTCAGGCTTTGTCCACCCCTATCCTTCCCCCCAGGTCTCCTCCTCGGCCTCACCTAGTCTCTCTCTTAACCTCTCCTTTTCTCGTTCCCCTTTATTCCTTTTCTAAGTGGAACCCAAATGTCCTCAACCCTCATCAGCCCCGGGGCTGAGAACGAAGTCAAGCCTCCGTGATCATCCCGGGAATAATGGCAGCGAGCTCCGCTGCCAGTTCCTCAAGAGATCCTGTTTCTCCACTGTTCTCCAGGTTACCACCCGCCCAGCCCCACATCCCAGATGTCCTGGACCCCTCAAAACCGGAGTCACTGCTGATTACTCTCACCTCTCCGCAAGCTTCCGCAGCCACCATGGATGCCTGTGACGCCCCACAAAGAGTCCTCCTCCGTCACTGCTGTACCCCAATGGGGCCTGGGCCCCAAGCGTTCCTTCCGTTGGTTCATTCCTTCCTTCGCTCTCTACATCAAATGATGTGGAGATGATCGTGCTTGAAGGTGCTGACAGCAAGGACCCCTGCCAAGAACCTCTCTCCCCTCCCACTGCTCAGCCTGAGGGGAAGTCTAGGGCACCAGACAGGTGCGCTGGGCCCCAGCGCCCAGGACAAGCCTCTCGCCCCCCTCCCCAGGCCCTGCTGGAACTGTTTGCCATCTGGACCTCTTCAGTCCACCCCAGTCCACCAGACACAGTTTAAGAGCCTCCAGACTCCCAAAGGAGGCCAGGGTTGGGTGGGGGGGGGGGGTCCCGGATTCTTCTTTCCTGTGAGCATCCATGCACACGATGTCAGTTTTGTCACTTGGAGGGGCAATGGCTTCGCCCCACTCACCAACTGTCTAACCCCAGCAGGCACTGGTTTCCAGGTGTAGACATAAGCATAGACAAAGGGCCTCAGCCAGAGATATGAGGGGAGAACCGGTTTTCTCACATGGAGAAGAGATTTACTAGCTAGAGGGAAAAGAAAAGAGAAGAGACAGGGAATGAGCCTCACCAATAGTGCAGAGACAAAGGGAACCTAGATAGAGGCAGCCATGTCGGGGAAGCAGAGGTAAGGAGGTGGCAAGGGTGGGGGTTGGAGCCACAGAAAGATAACATCTATCCCCTCTCAGTCCACAGATGGAGAGCTCAGGATCAGGAATGATGCTGAGATACAGAAAAAGAATGACAGTTTTGTTTGGTGCAAACCAGTTTTAGAACCGTTATTCATACCCACAACAAACAGGTTAAGTGTTTAATGTGACAGAGGCTCTAAGGGATGAGAAGGCATTAACTAAGTGGGATGGGGGTGAATGCACTCATTCCAGGAGAGGGCTCAGCCTTTGCGAAGGTTCTGAGGAGGAAGAAGTGCAGCTTGCTGAAGACCCCAAGGTAGGAAGGTGAGGCACGCGGAGCACAGAAAGCGAGAGGAGAGGCATGCAAAAACCAAGAAAGTACAGCCCCTACGCAGGAGAAAAAGCTGTTACTAGGAACTGTTAGGTTCTGTGGGAACCTAGACACTGGACGTACTAGACAAAGGCTCTCAATCGGCTATTTTAAATATGGCCAAAGAGCTCACGGAAGCCATGTCCAAAGAACCAAAGGAAACCATGAGAATGATCTCTTGCCAAATAAAGAATACAAATAAAGACATAAGTGTTTAAAAAAAAAAAAAACAAACAGAGATGCCGGAGTGGAAAAGTACAATAAGAGAAATGAAAAATTCACTAGAGGGGATCAATAGCAGATTTGAGTCGGCAAAAGAAACGATCAGCAAATCTGCAGATACGTCCACTGAGATTATTCAGTCTGTGGAACAAAAGAAACAAAGAATGAAGGGGCGCCTGCTGGGCGGCAGGAGGTTATTATCAGTCGGTTGGGCATCCAACTTCAGCTCAGGTCATGATCTCGCGGTTTGTGAGTTTGAGCCCCGCGTTCGGCTCTGTGCCGACAGCTTGCAGCCTGGAGCCTGCTTTGGATTCTGCGACTCCCTTTCTCTCTGCCCCTCCCCCACTCACTCTGTGTGTGTGTGTGTGTGTGTGTGTGTGTGTGTGTGTGTGTGTGTGTCTCAAAAATAAAGAAATATTAAAAAAATTTTTTTAAGGAACAAGGACTGCAGATAAGTGATCAGAGCCTAGGAGGCCTGTAGGGGGCTGTCGGGCACACCAGCATGTGCATAATGGGAATTCGGAAGGACAGGCAAGAAGAGATAAAACAGCAGAAAGAATATCTGAAGAAAAACCAGCTACAAACTTTCCTAACGTGATGAAAACCACGAATCTACACATCCAAGAAGCTCAGAAAACTTCAGTTTAGAGAAATCTGAAGAGACCCACACAGAAACATTACAATCACAGCAAGGAAAGAGAATCCTGAGACCGGCATGAGACAAGCGCCTATGCACAAGGCATCCTCAATCACATGAACAGCCAATTTCTCAGCAGCAACCATGGGAGTCTGAAGGCTATGTGATGAAATATCTCAAGTTGTGAAAGGAAAAAAAAAATCTATCAACCAAGGATGCTATATCAAGCAAAATGATGCTCCAAAAATTAAGAAGTTAAGAATTCCCAGGCCATTTAATAGGAGAAAGAAGAATCCCTTAACAAACGATAGTGGGCAACAGCAAAAGAATGAAATCAGACCTTTAGATCATGCTATCTACATAATTAACTCAAAATAAGTTAAAGACCTAAATGTAAGAGCTAAAACCATAAAACTCTTAGAAGAAGATGTAAGTAAATGTTCATGACCTTGTGGATCAGGCAGGGGTTCCTTAAGTATGAAAAGCACAAACAGGGGCGCCTGGGTGGCGCAGTCGGTTAAGCGTCCGACTTCAGCCAGGTCACGATCTTGCGGTCCGTGAGTTCGAGCCCCGCGTCGGGCTCTGGGCTGATGGCTCGGAGCCTGGAGCCTGTTTCCGATTCTGTGTCTCCCTCTCTCTCTGCCCCTACCCCGTTCATGCTCTGTCTCTCTCTGTCCCAAAAATAAATAAAAAACGTTGAAAAAAATTTTTTTCAAAAAAAAAAAAAAAGAAAAGAAAAGCACAAACAAAAGAAAAAACCGGTAATTTGGACCTCATCAAAATTAAAAGCTTGTGTGTATCAGAGGACGTTATCAAGAAAGTGAAAAGGAAACCCACAGAATGCAAGAAAATATTTACAAATCATATATCCAGAATATACAAAGAACTCTTGTAACTCAACATCAAAAAGATAAATAATCCAATGAAAAAACAGACAAAGGACTTCAGCAGACATTTCTCCAAAGAAGATAAACGAATAGCCAGTAAGCCCAGGAAAAGGTGCTCAACATCATTAGTCATTAGGGAAATGAACATCAAAACCACAATGAGATACCACTTCGTACTCACTGGGCTGGCTATAACAGTAATTTTTCTAATGGAAAATAACACGAGTTGGCAAGGATGTGGAGTAATTAGAACTCTAACACATTTGCCAGTGGGAATGTAAAATGGTAGCACTGCTGTGGAAAACAGTTTGGCAGTTCCTCAAAAAGTTACACATAGAGTCACCATATGACCCGGCAGTTCTATAAGAGAACTGAAAATACACACTCACACGCAAACTTATAGACACACGTTCATATTAACAATATTCAAAATGGCCGATGAGTAGAAACAGGCAAAATATCCATCAACTGGTGAATGGATAAATAAAATGTGGTATATCCATACAACAGAACGTTACTCAGCCATAAAAAGTACTGAAGTTCTGATATGTGCCACAACATGGATGAACCTTGACAACATGATGCTAAGTACAAGAACCCAAAACCAAAAGGCCACATGTTGTAGAATTCCATTCACATAAAATGTCCAGAATAGGCAAATCCATAGATACAGAAAATGGAACAGTGGTTGCCAGGGTCTGGAGAGAGGGAGAATGGGGAGTCACTGCTTCCTGAATACAGGGTTTCTTTTAGGGCTGTTGAAAATGTTCTGGAATTAGTGATGATGATTGTAAAACACTGTGGATATCCTAAAAAATTTTGAATTGTACACTTCTAAAAATGGTTTATATCGTTTTTAGAGAAAGCAAGTACAATTTTGATACTATAGCTACAGTCAGAATTAATTCAGCCAGCCTCCCGAACTCCTCCAATCTTCAATTTCAGAATCTCTCGCTGTAGTCCCTGAGCTCTCACTTCTCTTTTCAGAGGGGACAAGGGTACTGAGCAGGGAACCGAAGCATAGCGCCTCTACAGGGATGAAGCCCATGGTCGGGGAGAGGAAGCTGGCTGGGAATGTGCAGGTCAGTGCCTCCCACCAGATGTACCTGCCCCGGGGGGTGGGGGGGGGGTGGGGTGGAGGATTAAGGGAGTATAAGGGGTGGGGGAGAGTGGGGCAATGTTAGGGCTAAATAGGTGCCATGGTCTAAATGTGTGCCCCCACCCAAATTCATGTTATAGCTTAACCCCCAAGGTGATGGCAGCTAGCAGGTGGGGCCTTTGGGAGGTGATTAGATCAGTAGGGCATAGCCCTAAGGAAGGAGATCAGCACCCATATAAACCCATAAACACACCAGGAAAGCTCCTTTTTCTCTTCTACCATGTGAGGCTACAAGTCAGTGCCTGCAGTCCAGAAGAGGGCCCCCACCAGAACTCAGCCATGTTGGCACCCTGATCTGGGATTTTCAGCCTCCAGAACTTTAAGCAACACACTTCTGTTGCTTAGGGGCACCTGGGTGATTCAGTCGGTGAAGCGTCCGACTCTTGATTTCGGCTCAGGTCATGATCTCACTCTGTGAGTTCAAGCCCCGTGTCAAGCTCTGAGCTGACAATGCACAGTAGGCTTGGGAATCTCTCTCTCCCTTTCTCTCTGCCCCTCCCCTTCTCAAAATAAACTTAAAAAAAATAAATAAGTAAATAAATAAATTTCTGCTGTTTAAGAGCCACCCAGTCTACAATACTCTGCTCTGACAGTCCAAATAGAAACAGTGGGCTAACCCAAATTGAGCTTGACTGGCTAGGCTGGTGGGCTAGGAGGTCAACAACTCACACAGCATGAACACCAATGCTTATAGAAACAACAGGTACCATTTTCTGAGCATTTACTCAGTGTCCAGCTCCAAATCCAGGGCAAAACCACATCACTGAGTTAAACTAATCTCAAAAATCTTTAAGAGCGTTACTGTACCCATTTTACAACTGAGGAAACTGAAGCTCGGGTTGGGTACCTGGTTTGCCTAGGGTCACCCAGTATACAAAAATTTAAGTGGGACCCAAAGGTTCCTGACTCCTCCCTGCTCCTCTGCCCGGTCCAGTACAGTGCCAACACATGGCTGGTTGAGCCACTAACCACGAGCTTATGCGAGTCTTTGATGGGAATACACTCACGGCCTCAGCCCAGGGCTCTCCCCTTAAAGTCCCTGTGGAGGCTGGAGAAGCCTCAGGGCAACACAAAAGTCAGGGGAGCCCACAGAAACTCCCTTCTTTCCAGCATGGCTGGCAGGATAGTGGGGTGGGGCTTCTTTACCCCCTGGTAGAGGGTGGGAGTTCTGCTCAGGTGCTCACCAAGTTAACAGCCTTGGGGCTGGCCAGACCCTGCCCCTAATCAGCTGCCTCCGAGCCTGCCCTTGGTGGCTCCTCATGTCCTCTGGCTCAGAACAAACAGGCACCTCATTAGCCCCATTAAGCACTCATTTTAGCTGCATGGTTCAAGGGAGCAAGTGTGTGCTTGGAACACACAGGGGCTTATTATGTTTTCAGAAATACCACTTACGTAGACAAAAGAGGCCAGCAGCCCTGGGAGCGAACCTGAAGGCACAGGGAGGACACTCAGCAGCCAGCTAGCCTGGGCCCACCCTGCCCGCCAAGCCTCCCTCTTTCCCGTGTCTAAGCTTCCGCCTGCTACAGTGCCTCTGCAGGAATTGATGTCCATCCCACCCAACTCCCCTCTCCTAGCTGCCCCCTGTCTTTGCTGACCTGTTTCAGATACAACCCCTAAAGCCCCTACCAGTCATGACAGCCAACGCCAAGGCCAAGGGCCTTCATGCCCCCAATAGTGAGTCAACTTGCTTTGAATGGAGCACTCAGCCTGCAGAGTGCTGGACAGCCCCAGGCACCACTTCCAACTAGTTATTGGCCGTTCTCAGGCTTGGTACTTGCCTGTAAAACATCTGTGTGTAGGGTCACGCTCACCAACTCTCGCCTCCAAGGACAGCAGCTCCAGCCACGGCTTTCTCTTCCTTCAAACACAGTCCAGGCAAGGAACCTAGGGCTGGAAATCTGATTTCCAGTATTTTTACCTTTCCTCTTCCAAGTAGCCTCCATCCACTACTCAGTGGTTCTGAATCAGCAGCCAAAAATCCATGTCCTCTCCCAGCAAGACGTCAGAACCAAGGAACTGGACATCACATTTACCTGGTGGTCTAGTTTCACAAAAGCCTACCCAAAATGGGTTTCTGGGCCAAGCAAAATGGCTCTCAATTGGCCAAGGGTGCAACGACTTGAGCAGCGAAATAAAGAAGTATTGGATTATAATCCAAAGTATAAAATAACTATCCATGAGCCCATTTCAATAGAAATAAATAATTGAATTAATAAATAAATGGGGAGAAGAGATAAATCTCCCACACAGAATAATTCCAAATAATTTATGTAGACAACTTGCCTTCAAGGAGGTAAACTCCCCACTCTTTGGGTGTAGGCTGTGCAGAGCAACTTCCTTTGAAAGAGGACAGTATGAAGAAGGGGGGAAAGAGTAACCTTACACTGATGAATCCTGACAAACACACTTCAGCCAGGTGATCAAGGTCAACATCAACAGTGACCAGTCATGTGGATAGCAGGTTCCCATGCTATGATGTGAGGAAATGGTCCGCTGTGGTCTTCCTCCCCCAAAATGCATAACCTCAATCTAATCATGAGGAAAACTCTTGACAAATCCCAACAGAGGGACATTCTACAAAATCCCCAAGCGGTACTCCCAAACTGTCAAGGTCATCAAAACCAAGGAAAGTCTGAGCAACTGTCCTAACCAAGAGGAGCCTGAGGAAACATGACAAGTAAGTGTAACATGATATCCTAGGTAGGATCTTGGAACAGAAAGAGGATATCATGTACACACCAAGGAAATCTGAATAAAGTATGGACATTAGTTAATAATTACGGATCAATATTGGTTCACTAATGGTGACAGACATACCGTATTCATGTAAGATGCCACTGATAATGAAAACTGAGTATGGGCTACACAGGAATTCTCTGTATACTCTCATTTTTTTCCCCTGTGAATCTCAGACTTTTCTAAAATAAAATATTTAAAAATGATTGGTTTCCAGGTCCTGTGTGAGCTGGCTCCTCTCTCTCCCCCACCACATACCACCCTACCCCCCAGCTCCATTGAAAGTGCTCATATTAACTCTCCAACACCCTCCTTGCCAGTCTGTGGAGTCCCTCTACTCATTAGTGACCTTCAGCATTTGACTCTGCTCCCAGCTCATGCCTTCCTGACTCGCCTCTTCCCTAGATGGAGCCATGGATTGATCACTCCCGGTTCTCCTGTTACTTTTCTGGCCGCTGCTCCAATGCATCCTCTTCTGGCTTCCATACTGTGCCTGCCCCACAGACCTCCCAGGGCTACCTCCTGGCCCCTCTTCTCCTCCATTCTCCCTACGGAGTCAGACCTCACATGGTGGCTAGGATCCTAGGTGCTCCTCTCCAGCACAGATGGCTTTGTGGTGACTCAAAGCTGTGTGCTCATCCCCTTGTTGTGGGAATTTCCATATGGAAGTCAGCTGTATATCTCATCAACTGTCTCAAACCTCCATGTTCATCTGCCCCTAAGCCCACTTTCTTCCCCCTCTGTCTTCTGGCTCAGTAAGTGGCATCTCCATTTGCCTGGGGGCCTGAGGCTGAATCTTGTATATGGTCCTGGACTCTTTCTGCCCCTCATCAGCAACATATTATCTGCTCCTGGATCCTTGGAAGCTACTTCCTTAATGCTGGCTTCAGGCACTCTATCCACCCCTGCATCACCACCTCGCTGTTACCACTTTCATTCCCTGTCTGAATGTCCACTCCAGCTTCCTCCATTCAATCTGTTCTCTCCACAGCAGCCAGGCTGGTGATTGTAAACTGCCCGTCTGACCCCCTGGCTATCTGCCTGCAATGCTAGTGGATCTCAAATGCCTTGATTTGGCTCCCATGACCCTTCCCTCTCTCCTTTCTCTGCATCCTCGCCTGCTGCCTCTACTTTAATACCATCTCCACTCCACAAAACCGACCCACCTGCCACTTGCCCATGTCCTCAGTCTCAAATGCTCTTCTCTCTCTTGTTCTCTAATACCTGAGGGTCCTTCAGAGCTCAAGAAAGAGGGCAGCTCTTCTGGGAATCTTCTCTTACTTGCTGTCTGGCCAGGCACCTCCTCTGTCCCCAGAACACCATGTATCTCCCCCCACCCCAAGGAACCTAACACTTAAGGTAGGTATCATCTGCCTACAGCCAGCATCCACCTCTCCTCTTGTTCCCTCCCAACCTGTGAGCACCTCCAAGGTGAAGACTGCATCCCATGTGTCACTGTTCCCCCAGGGCTCACTGGAGATGCCCAATACAGCAAACATGTATTGAGCACCTACTATATGCCAAACACAATGCCAAGCACCTTACATGTTTTTCCTCATATTTATCCCTCATAACAAATGAGGGTAGGCACTTCTTAAATTATTATTTCTCTTTTACCTAAGAGGAAACTGATGCACAGACAACTTTCTTAAGGTCACACAGCTGAAGTCATGTAGGTGAAATGGAAGCCAAAGGTCTGACTCCATCACTTGTCCTTTGAACTGCGTTATTATTTTGTTTCCTGTTCCCTTTTCCACCTAACAGTTTAGTGACCCATGCCAAGAGATATCATCCATAACATTTATAGGTCCATAGCATTCCATCATATTGATACACATAATTTGCTTAACTGATCGTTATTAGTATGTGTCCAATTGTATGACTTTATTTTTTCAAATAGTTAACCAATTATGCTAGCACTATTTATTAAATAATTCATGTTTTCTCCCACTGCTCTGCAATGCCACCTTTATCATATAATAAATAATGATAAATGCTTGAGTTACTTTCTTATGTTGGCTCATTTGTTTAATTGTACCAATTCATACTGTTTTGAGAGGCTGTACATTTACAATGCATTTTCACTCATTCATTCACTCACTCAGTTAATGAGTATGTATTGAGTAGTTCTGTGGATCAGGTGCTGTTCTAGAAACTTTGAATCAACAGTGGACAATGAAGCAGTAGGCAACATCACCCCTTCTGTACTTGCATTTTAATATCTGACCTTGAAAGTAGCTCCCACCTCGATCAATTTTATTTATTAAGATGTTCTTAGGTGTTCTTGCCTATTTATAACTCCCAATGAACTGATGTTGGCAAGTAAGAAAATACATTTGGGATTTAATTGGCACTGAATTAAATGTATGGATTAATCTTAATGGAATTGACAATTTTTAATCTTCTTTTCCATGAACACAGCAGGCGTTTCCATACAGTCAATTCTTATTTTTATGTTAAGTTTAGTCTCACACATTTATTGCCAAGTTTATTGCTAAGTATTTTATATTTTTGTTGCCATTGTGAATGTCATCTTTTTTCCATCATATATTCTAGATGATTAATGCTGGTACATAGGAAAGGTATTGATTTTTGAATATTTCTTTTAAGTCAGCATCTTACTGAATTCCCTGATTAATTGTAATAGTTTCTAGTTGATCTTTTGGATTTCCTAGGTAAATAAGCATATAATATGTGAAAAATCATTTTGCCCCCTTCTTTCTTATAGTTTTACCACTTGTTTGTTCTTATTTTCTTGTTGTATTCACTGGTAAAATATTTCCAACGTGTGTTGGCAAATGTTTAACCAGTCTCCAGGGAAAATAATCCTGATTTGTTGCATTTTCCAATTTCCATGGTATAAATACCCCCACTATAGCCAATTTCAGGCTTCCAACATGATGTTGCTAGACACAATGGGAAGAGATGTACGCTCCCTTGATTACATGATTCGTGGTCCCAGCCACAGATGATTTCACATCAATTCTGTGTTTTCCTGGCCAGCATTCTCTTCCGTTCTCCACTCCTGCCAACTTTCCCCATTCCCCCTCAAACCGCCCACCTCAAGGCCTTCTCTTCCCCCTTAGCTGGCAGTGTCACAGTCTCTTCCTGTTGAACCTACACACTTATCTCTATCGACATCTGTCACTGCCTCCCTCCCTCCTGGGTGATGGAAGGGACTGTGGCTTCCTCCTACTGAAACCAACCCCAAATCAGTACCAGAGCTCTAGCCCGGCCCCTTCCACCTCTGAGGGGGGAGGGGTTCAGCCCACCCATTAACCCCATTCCCTTCCTCTTACTAAAGCCTTCTCATCAACATTTAAAAGTGCCCAAGTCTCTCCAATCCTAAAATTCAAGCAAACAAAAACATCTTTTATCACGTTCAGCCCCTCTGTATCTCTTTACTGGATTTTGTGGACAATATTCCCCAAAGAACTGTCTGTTCTGTTCTTTTCTCCCACTGATTTCCTGACCTACTGCAGTCTGGCTTCTGCTCCCACCTCTTTATGGAAACAACTCGCATCAAGATCACCAGTGACCCTGCTGCTGGTAGACCCAGCTGATGCTTCTTAGCCCCCCTTTTTCTGACTTCGCAGCAGTTTTTGACTCCACTCCCAATGCCTCCTCACCTGGCTGTGGTGATTCTGCACTCTGGATTTCCTCCAAACTCTCACATGACTTGGGATCCTTCACTGGTTCCCCTTCTACCCTCAGGATTCCACCTGGTCTCCCTTTCCCTTTGACCTACATTCTTTCTTCCTTACTATCAATCTTCACCTCTATGCTCTGGGCTCCTATGTCTCCTCAAGCCCAGGCCAGCTATTTGGAAAATGGCACTCAGTGAGCCTCTGGGGAGAAACAATTGTAATAATAATGATGACAGGGGCACTGGGACAGTTAGCCACAGTCCAGAGCAATGGGATTATGGTTCTGGAACAAGAGCCGGGCCCCCTGCCTCCCATAACATGTTGCCTGGCCTCCACCCTATGACTGTGGGTTGGTGGAAAGAGGTTCTTTTGGGTGTGAAACAAGGACAAACATTCAACTGTTCTCTGACTCACCCTGGTCCCAGGGAACGAACCCAATCTCATTCTTGCATGTAGGCCATATTTTAGGGTCTGAGTGGAGGAATGTTCTTCCTCACCACATCAGTGACAGGAGCCAAGAGAGGAACAATATGGAGGCGGAACTGCAGGGTCAGCACTGACGGCAGCAGCTGGCCATTAGTAAACCACACAAAAGCCGCTGTGCTCTCATACCCTGGGACTGGCTCCCTGAGGACACTGCTATGGGTGCAGGTGCACACTGGGCTCAAATTCCCTCCTGCACAAGCTTTGATAAGGGTCCTGTCCGAGGGTGTGGGGGTCCCAGCACTTCTGCTGGGTGGGGACTCAGAGGCAAAAAGAATTTCACATTTTCTGTTGCTACTGACATCCCTGGTTATTAACTGATGGCCTTGAGCAAGTTAGCTAACCTCTTGGAAGATTTTCTAACCTGTGAAATGGGAAGACTAGTATTAGTAGCTTATAGGTGGTTACTAGGAGTCGGTGACATCATGGAGATAGAGGCTCCCTGCACAGTGGCCGGCAGGGGGAAAGAGCTGGGCTCTTATCATCATTACTGGCTGCCCCAACAAGCTTAAAGAAAAGGGGTCATGGAAGAAACAGACAGAAAAGCCGGCAAGTGCCTAAGGTTTATGGACCTGATTAAAGCTGCCCCCTCCTCTGTGACTGGGAAGGAAGGGTCTCCATACTCACGGATGGGAGATAAAGAGCTCTCTCCCCGGCAGTCTGGGAACTCTGTGCCCCCTTTTCTCTGTCACTGAGGCCTATATTAAGAACATTAAATGTCAATGCAGACGCTTTAACTGCTAATGTGCGGGTGAAAGGCAGGTGGAACGCAGGTGTGTTGGAGGGAAAAGAGAAGTCAGGAGGTAGAAAAAAGCAAGGAGGAGGCAGAGAGAGAAAATGGGGGGGGGGGGGGACAGTTAGAAAAGCAAGATTAAGTTAATTAGGATTTGCAGCAGAAGGAAAGAGGAAGCCAGAGGAATGGGAAGACCAATCAACAGGACATTCGTGACCAGTTCAGGAACGCCACAAGGTCTGGGGGCCTCCTGACTCCCCGAGGGTCAGGAAGAGACTGCCTGAATCTCAGCTTAAAAGCTCTGCAAAGATCTCCACTTGAAGAATGGATGGGGCTGGGGAAGGAGCCTCCCGGAAAGCCGACTGTCTGTGAAGGCGGCTGTCAAAGCAAGGCGCTGTTGCTAAGGGAACCGCCTGGGAAGAGCCTCGTGTGAAGATGAAGTCACCCCACCTCCTGGCAGCTGTGAGGTTTGGGAGGGGGCCCAGTGCTTCATCCAGGTCTGCTTTACTGTCTCCCCAGCCAGGCTTTGGTCCCTGGAGGGCAGAGACCCTGCCTCCTCCGATTGTGGTCCCGATTGGGCTACTCACTAGCAGGACAGGGCCATGTTGATGACTGTTACAAACAGCAGCAACTGAAGAAATGTCCCTTGGATAAAGGGTCCCTGGAGCAAAGGAACTTCGAGGGAGACAGTAATGCCAGTCTGTCCAAGGATCCTCTGGTGCCAACGGAGGTCCAGAATCCCAGGTCATATCCCTAACAAGAGGACTTCTGTGATTCCACATGAGGATTAAAGTGACTCATAAAGGGTTTTCAATTAAATTGGAATGAACACTTCAATTAAATGGGGGGGGGGGGGCACCGCGAAAGTGTGCAAGGATTCTTTGGGGCCTAGGACTGGAACTAGCACAGGGTCTCTTTCATCACATTCTATTGCCCAAAGCAAGTCACAGGCCATTCCAGATTCAGAGGGTAGGGAACTAAACCCCTCCACTCAGATACAGGGAAACATGAAGAACTGTGGCCCGTTTTTGCAATCTACCACAGTGGTGGTTAACAACATGGGTTGGACTCAAATTTTAACTCACAAACCACTTGCTAGGTGATCCCGAGCAAGATACTTTCCTTCTCTGAGTCTCCGTTTTCCTCACCTAAAATATAGTCAAAGCAAATTTCTCCTTCCACAAGACCTTTGGGGCAGAGAAATCATGCATTGGAAGTGCCTGGCATGGTGCCTGGGACCTAGGGGGTGCCAGCGAATGTGGCTCCCTCCCTTTACCCCAGGAGACCGGGGAATGCTTCCCACTGTGCAGGAAAAGGCTGGGGACCCAGCTGGGGGTCTGCCACCCCCACCCCTCCCCACCCTTCATCTTGCCCCCTCTGGAGCCCTCCTGCTGAGAACTCGCAGCACTCGGGGTCTTAAGGATAGTTAAGTAGCAAACTATGTGTTCATAATAAAATTTGCCTGCTTCTCACAGACATCCAATTTGCTTATATCCAAAGAGAAGAATTGGGTGCCTGCTTCCAAAATTGTTTTAATCTCTGCCACAGAATGCTTCTGGCAGGGTTTTTCAACTGGAAAATAGGAAATGAGTTAGAAACAATGGAGGAACGTGAATAATCTCACTTAAGATGTTTGATCTTGAGATGAGATGAAGTTGAAATCGATTTCCCGGTTCACAGCCAGACAGCGGTGAGTGGGAGGGGAGAGGGCTGGGGGCAGGGGGCCTGACTGGGTCCCAGATCTGGCAGGAACAAGAGCCCTCCTGCCCACTTGGCCCAGAGAACTCCTCCTGGTCCCTGCAAAACTCTGGCAAACTACAGAGTTGGTGGGAAACAGCCCCAGCCCCATCACCCCCAAAGTAGGCACTGACCAAAGCCCTTCAGTTTCTCCACATACCCATTTCTTTTGTTAATGGCTGACAGACCTGGCCATGCAGTTGTTTAACAGATGTTTGCTGTGCACCTATGTGTTGTGGCCTGTCCCAGTCACTGGACCTCAGCCTTGAGTAGAACCGACTCCCTACCCTCAAGGCACTCATGAGAGTTGCTCGGGACCAGGATGGAGAGGGAGGAGCTAATGTTTATGGAGAGCCTCCTAGTGCAGGCCTGGCCTAAAGAGGCTGCATTCACAAACCTCCTACATCCTCACAGAACCTGTGGGAAAATGGGCTCAGGGATGAGCATCTGACTCTTCCAAGGACGGGATCCAACGTGACTGCAGAGTCCGTGCCCTCTGGATTGGAGAATATTCTGCCCAAGCAAGTGACGTGGGCAGGGGTGGCACAGAAGGGTGCGAAAGGTGGAATTCAGGGAAGCAGGCAGCTTGGACGCCGGGAAGGCAGATTCTGAGCAGCAGGGAGGACCCACTTACTGACCCTGGTCCAGCTCACTGTGGAGAAGTAGCTCTGGCCTTAGTCCTGGATACATTCTCAAAGCCAAGGGAGGCACGCAGAGGAAGTACCTACATATACCCTGATGATCACACAGACACACTCACACACCACCCGAACATGCAGACCTAGACAGACCCACGCATTTATAAACACATACACGCAGCACATACCGGCCCCACCCCACGCTAGTGCACTAGATGTTATCTGCATGCACCCATGCTCACACGTGGTCTGAGACTAAAAACTCCTTAGGGGCAGGGACCGGGTCAGTCTTGCATACCACTGTACCCAGCACAATTCCTGGCTCCTAGTAGGCCCCTATAAACAAAGATGAAGTTGAACTCAATCCCAACACATATGCACACACATGTACACAATTTGTGTGCATGGCAGCTGATGCTGGGAGAGGGGTGGTTAAGTCTCCGCAGCCGCCAAGAGGGTTGGACCTTTGCAGGTGGAAGCTGGGCCGGGCCTTGGCGGGGGCGGGGGGGCTCATGACCCTCTGTCACTGCTCCTCAGAGACCCAAGCCCAACCGAAGGTCTCTGTCCAGCCTTCCTGCCCTGGAGGTTCCGCGGGGCAACTCCAACCCTCCCCATTAACACTTTCCACCGGGACCTGGCCTCTCGGGGTCCTGGGTTGGGGGTTTAATGCATTATTGATTTCCCCAAGAAGGGAAAGTGCTGCAGCCATGGGTCCAGGTAGCTTATTTTGTGCGTCGATGACATTCAGGTACTAGTGAAAAATTATACCAATTATTAAATCAGCCATTATTACTTCAAAGTGCAATCAGTTGTCACAGCGGAGAGAGCTTGCACAGCGCGTTATTAGTCGGGCTGTGTGCACAGGGAAAGTGCTGAGAGGGGAGACTTTAACCAAAGGGCAAATGCATGAAATTTACTTAGAAATAGCGATTTATCACCCCTGGGTTTCTTACTGCTCAAATCCAGGCAGACACTTCGCTGGCAGGAGACAGGCTCTGCGGCCGCCCCTGCCTCCTGCAGCTCCCACCCTGACAGGAAATGAAAAATTGAGAAGTCGTTGTAACAGCTTAAAGATGCATTATCCTTTTTGATGTGCAATTTGAGCTTCATATCCAAAGGCAGATGAAATCACTGGCACCCACGCCAGGCAGAGCAGAGGGAACCACCTCTCTGAGTCTGGGGAGGGGGTTCTGTGGGAGTCCCCACCCGGCCTGGCCCCACCTGGCCCTGGCTGCTGCTCCAGGCCCAGAGTCCCAGGGGGCCAGCACTGGGTTCAAGGAAGGAGAGAGCTCAGGCTGGGTAGGAGGGGTGGGGAGGAAGAATGACATGTAGAGGGGAACAGAGAGAGAGAAGGGGGAGAAAGAGACACAGAGAGTGAAAGGGAGAGAGGGCAAGAAATAAGAAGGGGAGACAAAGACAGAGAGTGGGAATCACAAAATCAACAGAAACCAGGTGTGAGCAATGGCGTTCACCCTGGGGCAGGTACATTCAGGGCGTAAGTGTGTGTGAGTGCCCACAGCTGCTGGCAGGGGAGGACCACACCAAGGACGCGGCCTCCCGGCCTCCAGTCCAGGCATATGCAGAAACAGGTAGCAATCACCCTTTCTGCTTTTGGTGGTTCCTATGGGTCCATCCTTCATTAGCACACAGGGCAGCGAGGCAGCAGAATTGCCCCCACTTATGGCTTCATGGTTGGCATGGCCCACTCATTTGCCGAAAGCCCCAGATCACAGGCCACCTACAGCTGCGAGCAGAGTGAAGGGCAGACTTCTCAGTAGCCGGTAGAAGGGCAGGGACACAGATCGATGACTCAGGAAAACCCAGGAGACCCTAGCCCGCACTGCTGTGTGACCTTGAGCAGGTAATGGCATGTCTGTGAGGCTCCTTCCTCATCTGGCAGATGGGCTCCCAGAGTTGTAGAGAGAGCTGAGAGTCTGTATGGGCACTGCACCTGGAAGAATGAGCCCATCACAGTGGCCCAGAGCTCCAGCCAACCTCAGAGGCCTTGGGCGCAGGGCGGCCAGTTTACAGCAGCCCCAAGACGGACCCCTGTGCTTCTTCCTATGCGTCAGGTGCCTGTACTTAAAGATCTTAGATCCGTGCACCTGTCAAATGGGTGACACATACAAGACTCCACTCCACACACACACACACACACACACCCCTAAAAAGACAGACAGGAAGATCCGAGAGGTAGAGTGCAGGGCAGAGAGTACTGGGTCTGGGTCTGACAGGTCTGGGTA
Source organism: Herpailurus yagouaroundi (assembly GCF_014898765.1). Taxonomy (NCBI): domain Eukaryota; kingdom Metazoa; phylum Chordata; class Mammalia; order Carnivora; family Felidae; genus Herpailurus; species Herpailurus yagouaroundi. The sequence continues at coordinate 48,542,046 of NW_024412401.1, read as the reverse complement.
GCATGCACCTGAATGTAAACTCCCTGAGAGCAGAGATTTTTGTTCATTCAAATAAGTATTTGGTGAGTGAATAAGTCATTTGCTACTTTCAAGCTGAGTGACCTTAGGTAAGGTACTTCACCTCTCTGATCCTTCGCTTTTGTCATTAGCAAAAGGGTTCCTGCTTCATGGACCACTGTGAGGCCTGTGTGCGATAAGGCATGCACAGTCATGTGATGAACAAGCAAGAAGCGAGAGTGGCTATTTTTGTTATTTTCAACAAGAAGGAAAAAAGGAAAGAAGGATGTACGTTATGGGTGGCTACCTCTAGGTGATAGGATTAAGGAAGATTTTTATTTTTATTTTTTGTTCTTTTATGCATTTGTCAAGTCTGATCTGGCTTTATAATCAGAAAAAAATAACACATTAACTTTAAAAGAAGCAAGTATCTGGCACCATAAAGTTCTCAGAAATGCCGAGTGTGTGGCCACTGGGCCTGGGGACACGTGCACCTATCCTCTCCAGCCTAGACTGAGCCTGTGTCCTGGGGGCTCAGGGCTGTCCTTAAGTTTGGGTGTCCAAGTATACATGTGGGGCCCAAAGTCCCTGACCCTACTTCCTCCAGTGAGATAGGGGAGGGTCCCCAGGCACACGTGCAGATTAGGTCCACCCATTCAAGCTCACGTTCCTGCCAAGCAAGCTCACAGAGCCTCCAAAGCCGAGTGTGAGGCCCTTTCTAGGTACCTGATAACCAACATGGAGCGGAGTATCAACGCCCTTCTCTGCCTTCCCGTAAGACTGGAAGCTCACTGCCAACACAGACAAGCCTCGGCCAGGACCGCCTTGCCTTTGCTGTACCCACTTTCCTGGCTCTTTCAATCCCTATGAACTCTTACAACAAACCCACGAGGCCATAGTATTACTTCCATTTTTGAGAAAGAAAGCTGAGGCCTGGAGGGAGAACACATGTGCTCCATGTGCGTCAGGGGTGAGGCAGGATTCACTCTAGCCTGCCCAACTCATGGCCTGTGCCCTTTCCACACCATCTTGCTGGTTACAGATGGCAGAGAGAAGGCAACACTAATCACCTCCTCTATTCATTCCAACTTCTCCAACGAGATCGATCTTCCCATTAGAAAGGAGAGAGGAGACAGCATCAGAGGGAACTGGGGGACGAGCTCAGTGAGGCGGGTGGCAGTACAGCGAATGCTGCCTTGAGCTTGGGGCACCTGACCCAGACAAGAGTGGCCAAGGCCCTTGACTAACAGACAGCAGCATAGCACCACAGAGGTACCCTAGGCCCGGCTAAGGATGAAGACGGGCTCTGCAGCTGACTGGTCATGATGGGCCACATGCTCTCTGGCCTCGGCCATGTAGTTTATCTGTCAGCCCGTCTGTCTGTCCATTCTTCCATGCATCCTTCCAATTCTTTAGTCATCTAGACTTTTAGAAGTTCCTTCTCTGTGGCAAGCACCATGCAAGATGCCAAAGATCACAAGAGGCCTTCAGCATGCCTACAGTCCAGTTGAGGAAGTGGGGGAGACAGGGTGTGACATATCCTGTTCCACCTTTTTAGCCCTAAACTGGACGACTTGCCAGCGAGTGGTGCTCTGAGCTGACAAGCCCCAGGCCACAAAGTAATCTAGATTTAAAACCCTCCTAGAAGTTGGTCTTTCTCCTGTCGGAAGTCTTACAAGCCTTTATTATCTCTCCTCCCTCAGAATGCAGGCAGGACAGGGCAGGGATCATAGCTGTATCTCTCACTACTCTTCCTCCTTCACTTGATACAGTACCTTATACATGGCTGGGACTCAAGAACTATTTACTGGATGGATGGATGGATGGATGGATGGATGGATGGATGGATGGATGGATGCATGGATGCATGGATGGATGGATGGATGGATGGATGGATGGATGGATGGATGGGTGAACGGATGACTGAAGTGTGTGAAGCTCAGAGAGGCTCCCAGGATCATATCTAAGAGTTTAGAAGCTTATCCTTTGCGTATAGTTGTTTCTGCAGCATGGACATCACTTTCTGATTTGTTCACCTCTGGTGAAGGGAGCTTACTACCTAGCTAGACAAGCCACTCCATGGCTGGCTGGCTCTCACTGGGGAGTCCCAGCCTGGGCCAAGCCAGGACCAGGGAGCTGCCTCCCACTATTAAGTTTCATCCTTTATGAAAGAAGTTAAATCATATAATTGAAAGGATTCTTCTCATCCATGAACAAAGTGTCCCAACAGACTTCATCTCTTCTTATTACATGGAATCCTTTTGCATCTGAGGGGTTCTGAACTCACTTGGAATTACCACGGTATTTTTTTTTCAATATATGAAGTTTATTGTCAAATTGGTTTCCATACAACACCCAGTGCTCATCCCAAAAGGTGCCCTCCTCAATACCCATCACCCACCCTCCCCTCCCTCCCACCCCCCATCAACCCTCAGTTTGTTCTCAGTTTTTAACAGTCTCTTATGCTTTGGCTCTCTCCCACTCTAACCTCTTTTTTTTTTTTCCTTCCCCTCCCCCATGGGTTTCTGTTAAGTTTCTCAGGATCCACATAAGAGTGAAACCATATGGTATCTGTCTTTCTCTGTATGGCTTATTTCACTTAGCATCACACTCTCCAGTTCCACCCATGTTGCTACAAAGGGCCATATTTCATTCTTTCTCATTGCCACATAGTACTCCATTGTGTATATAAACCACAATTTCTTTATCCATTCATCAGTTGATGGACATTTAGGCTCTTTCCATAATTTGGCTATTGTTGAAAGTGCTGCTATAAACATTGGGGTACAAGTGCCCCTATGCATCAGTACTCCTGTATCCCTTGTTACCACGGTATTTCTTAAAGTGGGACTTCCTGAGGAAGGAACACTCTGGGTACCACTCTGGGTAAATTCCCACTAAGTCACAAATGATAGGGCCTATCACCTCTTTTGTTCCAGACTCTATGTATCTATTAATATGGTCTGATATCAGAGGTCAAATACTCTAGTATACGTAGAGATGCTCAGTACTATGTCTGGCACAGGATTATGCAAAATTGTCTAGGAGTTTCAAGAACTCTTCAGACATATTCACAGCCAAACAAGACTCAAAGTCAAAACAAGCCTGGGATATTCATGCTGCAGAAATGACTGTTAATACAAATGGAGTGATGCCACAGGAACACCCAGCACAGTGTTTGGCACACATTAGGGGTGGGGGTGGCTCTTCTTGGGGTGTCATATTTCAGGCACATACTGGATTTGGGTTCCACTTCACCTCCCAGATCTTTGTCCCATGGACTGGCTCATAGACTCCCCCTCCTGCTGCCCTCCTGACATTGTTAATAGAGGACTTCAGATTCAAATGGCCTTCATATTTACAGAGCACCTACTGTGTGTTCAGGCTCTAGCTGAGTGCCTTACTGACATCATCTCTTGCTAAATTTTGTCTTAGTGGTTGGGAGCAATTCATTCCTTTTATTCATTAGTGCTTACTGTGTGCTAGGCCTACTGTGTGCTAGGCCACGTGCTAAGAACGAGGAGACAGCAGTGAGCAGGACAGCCTTGGTTCCTGCCCTCACAAAGGCCGTAGCTCCGCTAAAGTTGTCAGGGGAAACGGATGTATGCCTTTGCTGGCTGTGGCTGGGGGAGCTCATCTCCCAAAGAGATGGGGCGGGGGGGGCCTCTGGAGCAGGGCCCCAATTAGGGTGGAGCAAGCGAGGTGCCCAAGTTAAAGATCTCAGGGGAGTACAAGCACACACTTCCTTAAACTCTGTACCTTCGGCACCTCACCGGCCTCATCCTAGCCCCGGCCCCGGGTTGGGGAGTGCTATTCACGGAGGGAGGCACCCTCCCCTGAGGACAGGCCAGTATGGGGGGAGAGGGACTAAGCCTTGGCAAGCGTGCTCATCTGGCTGCAGGGAGAGGTGGAGATGAGCAGGACAGGAATGGAGAGGCAGTTCAGAAAGGCAGCGAGGTGGGAGGGGGCAATCACTTATACATTAAACGGGCATGAGTCACTTACCCATTCAGCAGCAAAAACTACAAAAACTACTATTGCTCATAACAACAAAGGACCAAATGCACCTTACCAGGAGCGGGTGATTTCTCATGGGCTCCCTGGCTCTGGGGCACGAGATCCTCACCCTGCCTCCCAACCCAACTACACACAGCCAAACACTTCCTTCATCCTGTCAGCAGCTGCAGGAAGCAGCCCCGGGCGGGCAAAGGCTGGGAAGTGAGAATGGGAAGGGGCAGCCTGACTCCCAGACACAGAGAGGATGGCCCCAGAAGGCCCCTGGGGCCAGGGGAGGGGGCTCCCAGTTACAGCCTCAATCAGGCCTTGGAAGGCTGTGCTGGGAAATGAGAGCCAGAGCAGGCAATTGCCTCTGGCTCACGGAAAACTCCAGATCTATAACTTCCTGGAACATAATTAGCTGCTAACTTCAAAGATGCATTGGGGTTTGTGTAATAGGCACCGGGGCTGCTCAAGAACTGCAGAAACTGGGAGAAAAATGGGGCCGTCTGGCTTGGAAATGGAACGAGACAAAAGGTTTTCAATTCAGGCTTCCTTCAACTGAGACCTGAGAAAAATAATAATAATTACGATAACTCCCTTTTATGGAGTGCTTACGGAGGGCCAAGCGCTCTGCTAAGCGCTCCATATTCGAGCTCTTTTAGTGCTCACACAGCTCCGCGAGGCGGGCTTTATTATCAGAGACAAGTGACTATCCAGAGGTCATGGACACACACAGCTCCTACCCTCTGTCTACTGCCTGGTCACTGCTCTAGAACTACCATGTCCTCAAGTCACACACACCTTCCCAGGAGAGGGGGGTCTGGGGAACCACCGTTTGCAAACAGCCCCCTCCCGTTTCCCTCCACGCTCATCCCCCTTGCTATGATGGCAGGTGGCAACCATACAGGGATGCTGAAAGCAAAAACAATCAGACCGGGCTCCTCCTGGGGCCTCCATTGTAGGAGACGTATCAGCCAGGGTAGGTTCTACTCGCTGCTGTGACAAACGCCCAAACCTCAGCAGCTTCACACAATAAAATTTTATTTCCCTCTTGGGTAAAGAGATAAAGTCCACTGGCAAGGGGAGAGCTGAGTTCTGCTCCACAGTCATTCAGTAACCCAGGCACCTTGCATCTGTGGCTGTGCTACCGCCTAGGGCCTTAAGGTTCTCTGCGGGATCCTCTGCATCATCTGGTGGCACATGGAGGAGGAACACAGAGACCTGCACAGATCAGCCCTGAGAGTACCTCATGTCCAGGTGAACCTCACTCCAGGTGTACCTTACTTCCAACCACATCTTCTGGAAAGACAGGAAGAAACGGAAACGATACTGAAGTACTACAAGAAACGAAACCTGTCTATCCACGCACCCATCCATCCATCCATCCATCCATTTATCCATTCAACATTTAATGAGCTCTGCAGTCTGCGGGGCACTGCGCAGTCTTGGATGGAGCAATGAGTGAAACACACTGTAAGCTTGTCCCCGTAGAGTTTAGAGCCCAGAGGGAAAGAGAAACATAAACTCACAGCAATGCCATACACTTATGCTTACTAAAATTGTAGTAAGTGCTACTAAGCAGCACAGGAGGCCGTGGAAGCAAATGGCACTGTGGCCTGAGCAAGACAGAGGAGTCCAGGAAAGCTTCCCTGAAGAAGTGACTCCTCCCCTCCTCCCCCAAAGAAGTGACTTTCATAGTGAGTCCTGAAGGATGAGTAGGGGACTTAGTTGAGTAGGTTGGATTAGGATTAGAGTTTTCCAGGCAGAGGAAATGGCATGTGCAAAGGCCCAGAGATGCTTTGCACCTGCTCATGGTGGGGTCACTGCCTTCTCAGACCTACCTATATGTGACTCTGTAAGAGGCTCCTCCCCAGACCCCCAGGGAGGGCTCTTGGGATGGCTGGGGTTCTCTCTACAGCTTCCATGTTTTACTCATCCTGTGTACTGCTCCCACCTGACCGGCTTGCCCAGTTGAGTTCTCCACAGGACAGGACACTACACTGGACCAGCTTTAGCCTTGACTCCATCCAGACTGCAGGTCTCTGGAGCCTATGGATTCAGATCTGTGTCTATCGAGACATACTCTTAGCAGACAGACCTCAGATAAGCCACAGTCTTCAACCAAGAAGATTTAAATACCCTTCCTGAGACATTGGGCCCTTCTAACTTGCCTTGGGCCAGGTGCTGGCCACAGCACCTCCTGGCTTAGTGTTCCTCACCCCATATCACACCAGCATGGCCTCTGAGACCCAGCCATCTTCCAAAGTGCATCCCAAGAGCTGTCTATACCACTAGATAGAAATAATTCCATCTCCCTAGAATGCTCTATATTGAGCAGAACCACTTTGATGAGCCATTTGGAGTGGGGGGTGACACTCCAAAGGGCATGGTCTTGCTCACTTGCCTTTTAGGGAATCTGGGCCCTGTTACCCAGAGGGCCCTTGGCTTCTCTGAGCACACGGTGAGTGAAGGAATAACAAGGCTGGAGAGAGAAACGGGGGCAGAGCTGAATCATCTATACCCAAGGGGCCACAGAAAGCAGAAGTTTGTGATGGGCTGGGGCTGAGGGAGAGAACCTCAGCAGGCTGGCCACCAGGAGAGGAACAGGGAAATAACCCCCATGAAAGCAATAGCCCAGGAGGGGCTTGGGGCTCACCACGGGCTGGGTGGTACATCATCCTCTCCCACAGTGCCTAAAAATACTCATAACATTCTTCATGAATGCTTTTGTTTCAGGGCCCGCATGGAGCTGAATTCTGCAATCAGGCTGGCATGGGGCACAAAGAAGAGAAGCAGGTGCGGGAGAATGAAGGGACGACCACACCTCAGTTACCTGCTTGATGGGTTGTTCTTTCGACGCAGTACCTGATTGGCTCCAGTTACATAAAATGGCAGACTATCTTTTCAGTGGGTTTAAGCTGGCACGTGCAGCAGGTTATGTCGGTGCCTTGCCCACATGCCCAAAGCATTCACCATTAGGTGCCGAATGTTGCTCACTGCACCTGCAACTTCTGCCTGGGGGATCTTCTGCCTGTGTAAGCACACTTGACCCAAATGCAGGGCAAGCTGGAGGATCTAGAGGGTTCTTGCCCCTGGAAGCAGTTCTGGACCAATGATGAAGGAGGCTTCGATGCACAAATACCCAAGCTGTCCCATCTTTTGGTTGGGGCAACTCTGAGGCACATTCCATAATGTCCCTGAGGCTCCCCGGCAGAACCTTCTCTAGTTGCCCGTCGTGGTAACCTGTTGGACAACTCACCTTTGTCAGCTTTCGGCTGTGTTCCCTTTCCCTCCCCTACTCTCTTATGGGTGTTTCCTGGGATCACTTCCCAGACAGACTGGGAAATCCTTGTTCTGAAATCCTTCTCAGGTTCTACTTGTGGAGGAACCCACACCAAGACAAGTCTACTTCTTAGCAGATTATACAACTGGTATAATCTTCACGATGGTTCTCTAGCTGGAGGGTTACCTATGGCTGGTGGTCAACACCAGTCAAGATGTGGCTTTCCAGGTCCTCTGTCAACCAACAAGGTACCATACAGCTGGCCCCAAAGGACAGACTTTCCCGATCTGCTGTCACCCCATTTCCTTCTCCGGGCCCAGATCTTGGGGTCTAGACCTTTCTGCAAAGGAACATCTGTTGTGCAGAACAGCTGAGATGCTTCCCTCCCTGCCCCCCACTGAGGAGGAGGTAGTTCTAAGTTAGCTTTTTCTCATAAACGGTTCTCAGATGGAAGAAAAGCAGCTGTCGCTGAAGCCACGTCAATCTGAGTGGTAAAAGGTTTGGGCAAAAACATATTTTATTGTTCTTGCTGTCAGAAACATAAAGATTTAAGGGGCATGTGACTCGGTAATTGCTGTGGACTTTTTTTTCCCTTGACAATAAACATAAAACTTAAAACTGTATTAAAATCATTTGACAATTTTTATGCTCAAAGAGCCCAGAATGAATAATGGGGGTTTTTTTGCATCTAAAATGCACTCTCTCGTCAACCTATAAAACTGTCAGAAATAAATTCATCAAAAGCAGATTATATAATTAAAAGTCGCTATTTGTGTCCCTGCTCGGTTGGGATTGAAGTTGTTTGTTTGTCTCTCTTTCTCCCTCGTCCTCCTTTTTAAAATTAAAAAAATTTTTTTTAAGTTCTAGATGATGCCAAACTCAAGCTGGGTGGCTCTGTCTGGGGGAGGTGATAATATAAGGGCTTCCCTCCATAAGCCCAAATTTCCTGTTCCAGCCAGTCCCCCACCAAATCCTAATCTCAGCCCATGACATGACTCACCCCGATCTGTGCAGTTTGGGGATGAGCTAAAGAAGGAAACACCCCACACTGGGAGAGAGGACGTAGTAGACGCCTCTGGCACACAGTCACCCCTCGTTCCCTCCTGCGCACACTGGAGGATTACTCCTCCCGGCAGCTAGGCTGGTCTACCTCGCTGCTCTACCCAATGGGCTGCGAGCACACATGGTGTGTACCACCGCTGGGCCGAAGCATTTAAGTGCCGGTTTCAAAAAAATTTTTTTTTTCAACGTTTATTTATTTTTGGGACAGAGAGAGACAGAGCATGAACGGGGGAGGGGCAGAGAGAGAGGGAGACACAGAATCGGAAACAGGCTCCAGGCTCTGAGCCATCAGCCCAGAGCCTGACGCGGGGCTCGGACCGCGAGATCGTGACCTGGCTGAAGTCGGACGCTTAACCGACTGCGCCACCCAGGCGCCCCTAAGTGCCGGTTTCAAATCCTCGAGCATTTTCTAACTCTGCACGGTGACTGTGGATGGATGTCCCCACGTGCACAGCTAGGGAGGGGGAAGCGTCCAGCACGCGGGATCCCTTAGTCACTGCATGGAGGACGCCGCCGTGGAGAGTCACCCAAACCAACAATGAGCTCTGTAAATGAAGCCACCAAGATTTGGAGGTCCGTTGGTGACCTCAGTACAACCGAACGAATCCTGTTTTAAAATGTGGGTTTGATTATTATTTAGGTAAGCGAGGCCAAAAGATCAGGAGCTGACTGCCACTGAACACGGTATGTCATACGCAGAGATCCCAACAGGAGGAGGCATGCCACACCACAAGGGGCCACACAGGGAAGCACCTGGGTAAGGCAGGAGGTAGAGGGAGCAAGGGAAATGTGGACTAGTCTTTATGGTGGTTTCCATGAGAAGAAATGGGGGGGGGGCAAGGTAAACAGACTTAGGATTGGCTAGTATGAATAAATTCAGCAGACTCTGGGGCACAGCACGTGTCCCTAGTCACCTGGTACCTGTTCTGGGGTGATCAGGGTGAATGGATAGTGGCCCCCCCGACTGTCAGAGCCCCATAAAGGAGGTGGTTGGGGTGTGGGCTCTGGACTGTGTGGTCTTCATCTGAGAGGTGGCTCCCAGGAGAGGTGTCCACTATCTCTAGGAATTACCTGAACCTCCAGCACCAACTAGGCTTCAAGATGTCAAAGCATCAGAATACAGAAAGTAAAAGGCACGGTTAATACTGACGAAAAAAGGGGGATTATTGTAATGTTCTAACAGAGAAAGGACTAAATGCTAACGCTGCTGGGCCAAGGAATACTGACTGGGTAAGAAAACAGAAGGGGGCACACTGTGGGTGGAGATGTGGAGGTGAAGGGAGCAGAAAGAAAATTTGGGGGTGGTAAAGAGAGCAGAATGGTGGAGCTTAGGGGGCCAGTGGAAGAAAGGCAGCGCACAGTCAGCAGGGACCTCATGTGGTAGCCTGGAGGTCAAGGTCTGGTTTTGGTCTTCCTCTGAGAAGCTGTGGGGCAGTGACCCAAGACTCTGGCCCCAAGGGAGGAACCCAGAAAGAAGTAATTAGCAGGAAGCTGGCTCCCCAGAGTTCTCTAAACTGGTGTCTGCTCACTCTGGAACCTCCCTCATCAGGCCAGAGTGCAGAAACTCCCACAATGGGTCCAGTCGTCCAGATGGACCTCCTCACCTTCAGAGCTCCCCTGGAGTTCCATAACTCACCGGCCTGTTCCCCAGGCAGGACGTGGGGCAGGAAGGACTGGGGGAGGTACCCAGGCCAGCCCCCAATCAGGCTCTATACAGCTACCTTCCTGTCGTTGGGTGCTAACTCTAGGGTCTCCCCACATATCCTACCCAGTGGGCTTAGCTGGGGTAAGGCCAAGGAGCAGGCCAGGCCTGGAGCCATGAAACAGGAGAGGAGATGCCAAGATGGGAAGATGAGGAGAAAGAGCAAAAGGAGAGCTGGGAGAAGAGGGAGGGGCCAAGTGATATTCTTCAAGCCTTTACTGTACTCCAGGAACTTCGAGTTCACTGCCACATATAATAGAGAAGCAAAGCCCCATTTCACAAACGAGAAAACTGAGGCTCAGAGAATCTCAGCAAGTAGTAGCAGCTTATCCAACATGTCACAGTCGTTCTAGTCTATCTGGGGAAAAGTGTGTGCTTACAAAGCAAAACATCAGGGTGACTGGAATATTTGGTCTCAAATGAGTCAGAGAAGTGGGGACATGGGGATTTAACTCTCAACTCTGAGCAACTGGAGGGGACCCTCTGGCTCTGGAGGCCCCCAGGCTCTGCTGCCTTCCCCCTTAAGGATGGGATGTTTCTGTGTGCCTTTCTTATCATGCTAGAGAAGAATCCTTCTATTTTTATTTTGCTAAGAGAGGTTTTCTATGAAATGGATGCTGAATGTTATCAAATGCCTTTTTATCATCCCTGGTTTTTCCCTTTTGGCCTATTAATATGATGAATTATATTAATAGAGTTCCCAAAATAGAACTGTCCTTGCTTTCCAATAATATACCCTACCTGGTCATTGTGGAATAGTCATTTAATATATTGCTAGATTCAATTTGCTAATATTTTATTTAAGATGTTTGCATCTATATTTGTAAATGAGATTTGCCTGCAGCCTTCTTCTTTGTGCTATCTTTTGTCAGGTTTATTTAGCTTTGTAAATGAGTTGAAAGAGCTTCTGGTTCTGGAAATACTGTGGACCAGATAGCCCAAAAACCTCCCCACCATAAATACCTAGAAATACTCAATACAATATAACAAATACTGGAACTTACAGAAACATAGAGGCAATTTCCAGGAGCAAGACATAAAGTGGGAACTAAAAAGCCAGAAAGGTAAGCATGTGAGCTGTCATGGCAGTTGACCAGAGAAAGGCAAGAGAGGAAGCTGATGCTCACGTGGGGACAGGAGACAAAGCTTCGGGTCTGAGTTCGAAACAGGATTTGGGTTGTATAGACCAACAATAATAATGAATTTGGGAGGTAGAAAAATAAGGCGGGACTAAAATACTAGACAAGTATCACATGTAATCCAAGAGACGTATCTGTTAAGAGTTAAAATGTTTAAGGTCTTGAGAGAGGAGGGTCATTATTATTGATTAGCCTTAATATTTGTTAAGTCAAGTATTAATGTGAACAAGTTAAAGGGAAGTTTCTAATGCATACTGTTCTCCAATAAAAAAAAAAAAAGAGTGAGGGCTCCTTGGAGTAATGGCTGATTGTAGGACTAGGGGAGGAAATATATAAAATGGGCTTGGAGTACCTTGTAAGGGCAGAGAGTAAAAAAAGTGCTGACACACACACGTGCACACGTGCACACGTGCACACGTGCACACACACACACACACACACACACACACAGGCAGAGATATGGATATGTGTATGAAAGGTACACAGGAACTAATGAATAAACTTGCAACAGCCACAGTTGAAACAACATGAGTAACAAAATAAATAAAGGAGTTTGGATCATACACAAAACATAAAATAAATACCAATTAACCCATACTTACATAAGTAAGTTATTGAATTAATAGACAATGGGAGAGAAGAGATGCATGCAGGAGAATTCCAAATAATTTATGCAGATATTCCGCCCTCAGAAAGGTAGAGTGTAACTACCCACTCCTTAAATGTGGGCTGCACAAAATGATTTCCTTCACATAGGGAATCTCTTCCAAAGAGTGAAGTGTGGAAATGGGGGGAAAAGAGTAACTTTACAGAGGAGAAACCTGACAAACACTACCTCAGGCAGATGATCAAGGTTAACATCAATAGGAATAAGACATGTTGATATCCTTGACACGACGAGATGCAGAAATGGCACACCGTCTGTGATTTGCCTCTCCTAAGTCCCTAACTCCAGTCTAGTGAGGGAAAAAAACTCACCAGACACATCCCACTGAAGGGATATTCTATAAAATAACTGACGAGTAATCCTTTTAAAAAACATTTTTAGGGGCGCCTGGGTGGCGCAGTCGGTTGAGCGTCCGACTTCAGCCAGGTCACGATCTCGCGGTCCGTGAGCTCGAGCCCCGCGTCGGGCTCTGGGCTGATGGCTCAGAGCCTGGAGCCTGTTTCCGATTCTGTGTCTCCCTCTCTCTCTGCCCCTCCCCCGTTCATGCTGTGTCTCTCTCTGTCTCAAAAATAAATAAAACGTTAAAAAAAATTAAAAAAAAAACATTTTTAATGTTTATTTTTGAGAGAGAGCAAGAGAGAGTGTGCATGCAAGCGGGGGAGGGGCAGGGGGAAAGAGACACACAGAACGTGAAGCAGGCTCCAGGCTCCGAGCTGTCAGCACAGAGCACAACACAGGGCCCGAACTCATGAACCCGCGAGCTCATGACCCGAGCCGAAGTCGGACACTCAACTGACTGAGCCACCCAGGCGCCCCTGACCAGTAATCCTTAAAACTGTCACCAACAGCAAAGAAAATCTGAGAACCTGTCACAGCGAAGAGGAACCTAAGGACACGTAAACATAATGTGGTAACCTGAATATGATTCTGGAATAGAAAAAGAACTTCAGCAGAGAATTTGAACAGATATTTTTCCAAAGAAGTCACACAGATGGCTAAGTGACACACGGAAACATGTTCAGCATCACTCATTACCAGCGAAATGCATATAAAACCACAGTGAGTTATCATTTCACACTTGTTAGAGTGGCCAGTATCAAAAAGACAAGAAGTAACAAGTGTTGGTGAGGATGTGGAGAAAAGGGAACCCTTGTGCGCCGTGGACGGGAATGTAAACTGGCACACCGCCTATGGAAGATGGTATGGAGTTTCCTCAGAAAATAAGAAATAAAACTACCACACGATCTAGCAATTCTACCTTTGGGTATTATCTGAAGAAAACAAAAGCGCTAACTCCAAAAGATACACGTACCTCTATGCCACTGCGGCATTATTTACAACAGCCAAGACACGGAAACAGCTTAAGTGCCCATCGGAAACAGCCTAAGTGTCCATTGATGGATGAGTGGATGAACGTTTGGCATGTATATATACAATGGAATAGCAGCCATAAAAAAGAATGGAATCTTGCCATTAGCAACAACATGGATTACCCCTGAGGGCATTATGCTAAGGGAAATAAGTCAGATACAGAAAGACAAAACTACCATATGATCTCACTTACATATAAAATCTAAAACAAAACAAACAACCCCCCTAAAAAAAAATCAAACTTACAGATGCAGAGAACAGACTGGCTGTTGCCAGAGGGGAATGAGTGGTACAGGTGGGTGAAATGGGAAAGGGAGGTCGAAAGGTACAAACTTCCAGTTATACAGTAAGTCATGGGGACGCAATGTATGGCACGGTGACTATAGTTAATAATACTGTATTGCATATTTGAAAGTTGCTAAGAGAGTAAATCTTAAAAGTCCTCATCACAAGAAGGGGTGCTTGTCTGGCCCAGTCAGAAGAGCATGCAACTCTTATCTTGGGGTCATTAGTTCAAGCTCCACGTTGGGTGCAGAGGTCACGAAAGCAAAATAAATAAACTTGAGAAAAACAAGTTCTCATCACAAGAAAAAATGTGTTTTGTAATTATGTATGGTGATGGATGGTAACTGGGCTTACTGTGAAGATCATTTTGAAATGTGTACAAATATTAGGGCTCCTGGGTGGCTCAGTTGGTTGGGCGACCGACTTCGGCTCAGGTCATGATCTCACAGTTTGTGAGTTCAAGTCGCGCATCGGGCTCTGTGGTGACAACTCAGAGCCTGGAGCCTGCTTCCGATTCTGTGTCTCCCCCTCTCTGGCCCTCCCCTGCTCACGCTCTGTGTCTCTCTATCTCTCAATAATAAATAAATGTTAAAAAAAATTTAAAAAAAATTAAATCATTATGCTGTATATCCAAACTAATACAATGTTATATGTCAATCATACCTCAATAAAAAATTAAGAAATAAAAATACTTGTTGAATCCCTGGAAAACACAATCAATTCTACTGGTTAAGTACCATTATCTTACTTCTTCCTCATAAAAATGTGAACAATAAAAACTGCTACAATTTGTAAAAAAAACAAACAAAAAAACTTTAGGTAAAATCCAAGGCAATATGAGTAAATATGTATGTTAGGGTCGATACTACTTCATTGACTGTAACAAACAAGCCATATTAACAATAAAAAGAATTGATTGTGGGGCATACCAGAACCTCTGTTCTATCTTTACAATTTTTCTGTAAGTTTGAGACTATTCTAAAATTAAAAGTTTATTTTCAAAAAGTGAAAGGTCACACCCTAAGACTAAAATTAGAATGTAGAAGGGGAAAAAGGGAGTATAAAATTCAATCAATCCAAAAATAAGCAATTCTAAAATTAAAAGTTTATTTTCAAAAAGTGAAAGGTCACACCCTAAGACTAAAATTAGAATGTAGAAGGGGAAAAAGGGAGTATAAAATTCAATCAATCCAAAAATAAGCAAATTAAAAGTATGGCTTACAAAAGGTACAAAATAGTTATTAAAAAACTAAATATGGACCTTTTGCGGCTTGTAATAATTGTAAGTGGACTAAAACTATTCAGTTAAAAATTAGGGGTGCCTGGGTGGCGCAGTCAGTTAAGCGTCCAACTTCAGCCAGGTCACGATCTCGCGGTCCGTGAGTTCGAGCCCCACGTTGGGCTCTGGGCTGATGGCTCAGAGCCTGGAGCCTGTTTCCGATTCTGTGTCTCCCTCTCTCTCTGCCCCTCCCCCGTTCATGCTCTGTCTCTCTCTGTCCCAAGAATAAATAAACGTTGAAAAAAAAAATTATATTTTTCAGATTGAGTTTTAAAAATCAAAATCTAGTTATTTGTGAATAAAAAAATTGAAAATAAAGGGACAGAAAAATTATACCAACTAACAGCTGAGGTAGCTCTATTAATATCAGGGGGAAAAAACAGACTCTAAGACAAAAATCATGATTAACTCAAAAGAGTATCAACAGTATATGATGATGAAAAGAACACCTCACCTGTAATATATAATAGTTATGTCATTATTATGTATACACTTAACATCATACTCTCACAAAATACATAAAAATGTAATAGATTATTTTTAAAACTGATAAATCCAATATCATAGTGGAAAATTTTATACAAACTCAAACAATAATTTACAGATGAAGCAGACAAAACATTTTTAAGACTACAGAACATTTGAATAAGACAATTAACACACTTGACAATATAATGAACAAACAATTATAGAAAACCTATTCTTTTTGACCATATAAGTTTTGCAAAAATGACAGATACCAGGCCATGAAGTATCTCTCCACAAGTTCCAAAGTCTTACTACCATACATACCATCTTTTCTGACCACAATGCAATTAAATTAGAATAAAAAGATAAAGAATGACATTCTGTGTTACAGTACAGCTGTAAATAACTTATGGATCAAAAAAGAATAATTATCGATGATTCAAATAGTATATATCAAAGCTTGTGGGGTCCTGCTAAAGTAGTACCTGAAGGTTAGATTTATATTAGACCAGGAGAATGAAAATTAATAAGCTAAGCACCCAAATCACAAAATTATAAAAAGAATAGAGCAACCCAAAGAAAGAAAAATAAATAAAATAATAAGGATAGGAGCTGAAAATAATCAAATTTAAAAACAAATAACGATAAAATCAACAAAACCAAAAGCTATTAATAAGAAAAAGAAAAGACACTAATATGTAATAGGAATTAACAAAGAAAAAAATACAGAGAAAATGGTGATTTTAAAAATCACAGGGGTGCCTGGGTGGCTCAGTCGATTAAGCGTCCGACTTCAGCTCAGGTCACGATCTCACAGTTCATGAGTTTGAGCCCCGCAGGGCTCTGTGCTGACAGCTCAGAGCCTGGAGTTTGCTTCAGATCTGTGTCTCTCTCTCTCTGTCTGCCCCTCCCTTGCTCACACTCTGTCTCTCTCTCTCTCTCTAAAAAATAAACATAAAAAATTTTCAAAAAATATCACAAAAGGATCTTTTGAACAACTTTATGCCAATAAAATTGAAAACCTAGTTCAAAATGGCTAACTTCAGAGAAAATCTAACTTACCAAAATTGTCTCAAGGAGAATTAGAAACTCTGAAGAGACTCATATTCGTTAAAGAATTGAATCCTTAATATAAAATCTAACTGCACCTCTACCCAAAAAACCCCACCAGGCCCAGATGGTAACAGTCAACTTCTACCAAACATTCAACAAACAAACAATCAAGGGTTGGGGCATCAACCCTCCATTCCGTGGAAAATCCACATAACTTCTGACCTCTCCCACCAAAACTTAACTGCTAATAGCCTACTGTTGACGAGAAGCCTTACTGATAATATAAACAGCTGATTAATATGTATTTTTTGTGTTATACATATTATATAATGTATACTTACAATAAAGTAAGCCATAAAGGAGAAAATGTTAAGAAAATCATAAGGAAGAGAAAATACATTTAGAGTACTGTATGTATTTGTTTAAAAATCTACGTATAGGTGGACCTATGCAGTTCAAACTCATGTTGTTTAGTCAAAGGTCAACTGTATTACGGACTCACCAGAAAAACAGAGCCAGCAAATCATACACACACACACACACACACACACACACACACACAACACACACACAAACACACGTATATATGTGAAAGAGAGAGAGGGAGAGAGAGGGAGAGAGAGAGAGCAAGGGAGAGAGAAAGGGAGTGGGGGGAGGGAGGGAGGGAGGGAAGAGGGAGAGAGGGAATATGCCTGGCGAAATATTTGGGTAACCCATGGACCAGTCAGGTTGACACATAAAATTAACCATCACATTAGTCTTAAACTATCTCAAAAAACAGAAGAGTTACTGTTTCCCAACTTTTTCTAGGAGGCTGGTAATATCTTAATTCAAAAACAAGAGACAATGACAGTATGATAAAGGAAAATAGGACTGTATCTCATAAACACAGAAACACAAATCCTGAATGAAATATTAATAGACAAAATCCAGCATTATATATAAAAAAGACAAAGCTGGATTTAATTTATTATGAGGGAATCTATGTAGCTCATTACATTAATATATTAACAGAGAAAAACCATAAAACTATTTCAACATATATAGAAAAAAAGTATTTGATAAAGTTCAATACCCATTCATGGGGGCAACACTCTTAGCAAGAAAGGAATACAGAAGACATAGAGAAACTACCAAAAACCTACAGCAAACATGCTACTTAGTGGTGAAATGTTAAAGCCATTCCTTTCAAAATCAGGAGTAAGACAAAAATACCCTTTATTACAATTTATTTAACAGTGTATTGGAATTTAAGGATCACACAATCAGACAACAATAAGAACTGAAAGAAAGAAACAAAACTTAATTGCTGGCGATATGATTGTCCAGTCTGTCCAACAGAATCTATACACAAATAATTGGAGTATGTAGAAAGGGTGAGCAAAGTTGCTTAAGACAAGACCAATATACTAAAGTGATCTTACCCATATTTCAATTTCATGCTCTGTTAACAATTCAAATTTTTTAATAGTTAAAAATGTTTCATCATGGTAAAAAACATATAAAATTAACCATCTTAACCCTTTTTACAGTTGAGTATGTTAAGCATATTCATACTGTTGTGCAACAGATCTCCAGAACATTTCATCTTGCAAAACTGAAATTCTATACCCATTAAACAACTCCTATTTTACCTTTTCCCTCAGCCCATTGGCAACCACCATTCCACTTCCTGTCTCTCTGAATTTGACTACTGTAGGTATCTCATGTAAGTGGAATCAGACGGTACTTGCCATTTTTTGTGACTGGCTTATTTCACTTAGCATAATGTCCTCAAGGTTCATCCGTGTTGTCAGAATCTCCTTCCTCCTTAAGGTCGAACACGTATGTATTTGCCACATTTTGTTCATCACTCATCTGTCAATGAACATCTGGGTTGCTTCCACCTCTTGGCTGTTGTCAATAATGCTGCTACATATCTCTTTGAGATCTATTTTCAATTCTTTCGGGTATATACCCAGAAGTGGGACTGCTGGATTCAAATGGTAATTCAACTTTTTGAAGAACTGCCATACTGTTTTCCATAATGGCTACACCATTTTACACTGTCGCCAACAGGGCACAGGGTTCCAATTTCTCCATATCCTTGCCAATGCTTGTTATTTTGTTTTGGCAGGGGTTTTTGACAGTATCTTTCTAAACGGTTGTGAGGTGGTATCCCACTGTCGTTCTGATTTGCATGTGTCTAATGATTAGTGATGCGGAGCATCTTTTTCATATCCTGTTGGTCATCAATTTTTTTTATCTTAAAATAACCACTATTGCACAAAACCTACAAGGTACCTAAAAATACATCTATTAAGAGATGTGTCAGAATTTTATAGAGAAAGTTTCAAAGATTATTGAAAGAGTCAAAAAAGACCTTCCTGAATAAATGTATCATCTCATACATGGGGAGGCTCAGTATTATACAGTCTCCTAAACTGATATGTAGATTCACTACAATCCAATCAAAATCCCAACAGAATTGCCATGGAGTTTGTACACTGATTAGTATCCAGAATATTCAAGGAAGTCACAAACTCATAAGAAGTTTTCCTTCCTTTTTATACTCTGGTATAAATTAAATGACCCAGAAAGTATCTCTGCTTGGTTCTGGGAAAAAAAACAAACAACCAAGAACAACAACAAAAACAAACAAACAAAAAAAACAACACCTTATAAAACCCATTGGGCAAAGTGATTTTAACTATATTCTAAATTTCTTCCTTGAATATTACTTATATTTTATGTTTTGCTTTAGTTTATATTTTCCTAGAATATAGTTTGTTTTGGCATTTTCAAATTTATTCATGTAATATTCCTGAGTTGGGTGCTTACCCCATTTATTTTTATTCTTTCTCAGTAAAAGCAGTTAAGGCTGTGAATCATCCTGCTAGTACAGGAATAGCTGCATCCCATAAGTGTTAATGTGCAGTTCTGTCACTGTCTCATTTTCCAAGTATTCTGAAACTGTAGTCTGGTTTCCTATCTCACAAAAAAACCACAATTATTTAGCAGAGTAATTTTTCATCTCCAAGATGTTTGTCTTTTTCTCCTTGTAATTAATTTCTACTTTTATTGTACTGAGGTCAGAAAAATGTGACCTATACAATTTCTCCATTTGGGGAAGTACAGAGTCTTCTTTCTGGCTTAATGATCAATTTTTTTTAAGTGTTTTGTGGACTAGGGCTATGGTTAATCGATTTCATATCACACATTTCTACTATAGATGGCACCTTTAACTTCTACTAAACTCCTGTACATATTTGACTCTAACTTTGCTTTCTCATCTACTGGCCTCTCTCTTCATGTACCACAATAGCATTGTTTTAGTTATGGAGGACTTTAATGGCTATTGGATTAGCACCCCTCATGATACTTCTTTCTAAGTTCTTGTAGTTATTCTTATTTATATTTTTTTCATGTGAATTTTATTTTATTTTATTTTTTTTTAAATTTTTTTTTTCAACGTTTATTTATTTTTGGGACAGAGAGAGAGACAGAGCATGAACAGGGGAGGGGCAGAGAGAGAGGGAGACACAGAATCGGAAACAGGCTCCAGGCTCTGAGCCATCAGCCCAGAGCCTGACGCGGGGCTCGAACTCACGGACCGCAAGATCGTGACCTGGTTGAAGTCGGACGCTTAACCGACTGCGCCACCCAGGCGCCCCTCATGTGAATTTTAAAATCAACTTGTCCATGGGGTGCCTGGGTGGCTCAGTCGGTTAAGCATCTGACTCTTGATTTTGGTTCAGGTCATGATCTCATGGTTTGAGAGACAGAGGCCCATGCTGGGCTTTGTGCTGACAGCACAGAATCTGCTTGGGATTCTCCCTCTCCCTCTATCTCTGACCCACGCTGCTTGTGCATGCACTCTCTCTCTCTCTCTCCCTCCCCCTAAATAAATAAATAAATGTTAAACAAATTTTAAAAAATCAACTTGTCCAGTTTTTTTTAAAGCATACTAATATTTTAACTTAGATTATCTTAAATTTATAAATTAACTTGGGGAGAAAACACCTCTTTATCATGCTAATCTTCCTATCCAAGAATACTGCATGTTTCCATCAATTCAAGTCTTCTTTAGATTTTTCAGAAGTATTTTAAGTTTTTCCCTCATAGGTTATACAAATATCCTGCCAAATTTATTCCTGGAATTTTTTTCCTGCTATTAGAAGTGAGGTCTTTTTTCTTCTATTATTTCTTCTAACTGGTTGGTCTTATGTACAAACAACAACAACAAAAATATGGCTGACTTCCACATAAGCTGTACCCCACCACCTTGTTGAATTCTGTTCATAGTAAAACTGAGGGCTGATGGGGGGTGGGAGGGAGGGGAGGGTGGGTGATGGGTACTGAAGAGGGCATCTTTTGGGACGAGCACTGGGTGTTGCATGGAAACCAATTTGACAATAAATTTCATATATTTAAAAAAAAAGAATTCTGTTTATAGTAGTTTTAAATTCGATTCCCTTGTGATTTCTAAATATTTGAACATATTGTCTGCAAATAACATTGTTTGACTTGTATTTCCATTTTCTTTCTTTTCTTTTGGCTAGTACCTTCAGCTCAATGTTTAATAACAGTGTGATAGATAATTTTACCTTGCTCCTGATTTTAGTAGGGATACTTTTAGTGTTCCCTCATTAAGCATGATGCTGACTTTTGTGCCAAGACATATGTGCTTTATTATGTTAAGGAAGAATCCACCGATACCTATGTTATAAAGCATTTCTATCAAAGATGAATGCTGAACTTTTCCAAATGCCTGTTTAGTGTCTATAAAGAAGATAATATTAAGTTTTCTCCTTAGATCTAGATCTTAGATTACTACAATGAATGTATGTTTCCTAACACTGTACAATTTGTAGATTCATGAAATAAACTCCACTTGGTCATGATGTATTTTTCTTCTAATGTACTGTTAGGTTCAGTTTATTTAAGTTTTATTTAGGATTATTTGCACTGCTTTTCCTAAGTGACTATGTTCTCTTTTGTGTGAAATCTTTCTTGAATTTGGGTATTAATATTCTACTTGCTTTATTAACATAAATAGGAAGAAGTTCCTCTTAAAAACTCTGAAACAGTCTAGATAATATTGGAATTAATTATCAGTTCATTAGAGGGTTGGTAGAATTTCCCTGTGAGGCCATCTGGGTCTGGTGCTTTTTGAGGAGATCACTTTAGCTACTTTAACAAATGAAACTGTTTAGATTTTCTCTCTCTTCTTGGATGGAGTTTGATCATTTATACTTTAGGAAAAAAATTGCCAAATTCATCTAGATTTTTAAATATTTACATGAAGTTAAGCAAAGCACTTTACTGATTCTTGACTGTCCTGTCTGTGGTTATTTTTATCATTTTTGATTTTGTGTATTTACACTTTCTTGCCCTTTTTCTTAATTAGATTATTTTGTGGTTGATCTATCTTAATGGTTTCCTCCTGTAATTAGTTCTATATTTCTTATTAACTCATAATTTCTTCTTTTATACTTTACAAATTTCTTGATTTGCGGGGCGCCTGGGTGGCGCAGTCGGTTAAGCGTCCGACTTCAGCCAGGTCACGATCTCACGGTCCGGGAGTTCGAGCCCCGCGTCGGGCTCTGGGCTGATGGCTCAGGGCCTGGAGCCTGTTTCCGATTCTGTGTCTCCCTCTCTCTCTGCCCCTCCCCCGTTCATGCTCTGTCTCTCTCTGTCCCAAAAATAAATAAACGTTGAAAAAAAAAAAAAAACAACAAATTTCTTGATTTGCTCTCCTTTGGTTTATTTTTATTTTGTTGTACTTTTTCTAACTTATAAGAGATTTAATTTTCTTGTTTTCATCTTTCTTGTTTATTGATATCAATATTTAAGGCCTTTCCTCTGAGTATTACTTGAACCATTTCCTACAGATTCTGATATGTAGTTCACTGTCTTTATTTTCTAGATTTTCTGCAGTTTCTGCTTATATTTCCGCTTTGATCCAAGGGCTACAATAGAGTGTTTCAAAAATTTTTATGTGGTAGAGAACGATTGATTTGGGTGTTTTCCTTTTTATTTTCTCTTTAATTTCCAGTTGTAGTGCATCGAGGTAAAAGTTCTCCGATAACCATTCTCTTCTCTCTCATAGTTACAGAACCCTAACATTTAGCTAAGCACACAGTTTATTAGAATTAAAACTACATATCCCAGCCTCCCTTTCAGCTGGAGGTAGGTGATTAAAAGGGGTGTGAGGGGCACGCCCTGCTTTTATTATTTCTCCAATCTGCTGCTTGTTAACAAGGCCCCTTGCAGATGAAATTAACACCCTAAAAATGGCAGCGCAACAAGATAAAATAAGTCTGTGCTCTCGATAAATTCTTCAGAACTCTGGGAAACCTCATGGAGCAGAGTCCCCATGCAAACCTTGAATCACATACTTTTGTACTATCACATGAAAGAGAAGTATTTTTATATTACTGTTGTAGCCATTGTTGTCTCGGCCCTCTGCCTGGATACTTACAGGATTTTCCTTTAACCCCTGAAATTCAAATATTTCACCTGGCTAGAGGTCTCATTTCAGTAACTTCACCTAATGTTCAAAGGGCAGATTGATTTTATTATTTCTTTGACTATTGTTTGTTTTATTCTATTTATTAAGTCTTTTTTCAATGTAATCTTTCCACTAAGCTCACTCATCCCTTTATTCCTTTCTTCTGAATTAAAGGAAAAAAATTTGAAACCCATTTTCAAATCATGGATTCTGTTTTAATACAGTATTCAATCAATTTCCTGTCTTCATTGCCTTTTTAAATGCAGTTAATTGTGCCTTTTAGCTGAAAACAATGTTTTCCAGTATCAGAGTATACTTTTTCAGATATACAGTGTCCCCTTGAATCTCACTGGGCATACGAATTGGAGATTTTCTAAAGATTTCTGCTGACTCAGGCAGGAAGTTTGTCTCAAGGGGGAATATTTGCATCACTGTCTTTACTGTGAACTTCTGAGTCTTTTCACAGGCCCAGTGGTCTTCCTCTGTCCACGCATCCTCACCTTTGTCCCCCCGTGGCGGGTGAGATGAGAACACTGTGTTAGTCATCCAGGCCCAGACGAGGGAAACATTGGGGTTTGCTGAAGGGTCAGTGCTATTTTCTGGGTTTCGTTGCCTCAGGGGAGTAATAAGGTGAGATACCACGGCACACATGTCATGGGAACATCCGTGCTATGCCAGTGAACCTTGTCTTTGAAGTTCGGGTTACAACAAGTTGGCTGGGATGCTGCGACCCTACCTCTTGTGCAAAATGGGGTCCATAATAGCATGTTAGCCCTCAGCTGTGATGGGGGTTCACTGTGAGGTGGTGCATGTGACTCCCTTGGCCCAAGGTCTGGCACATGGAAGCCACACAATCGCAGGAAGCTCTAATGACTTCCAGGATGACTCTTCCTTCTCACATGGGGAATCCCACAAACGGCCAGCCCTCTCCCCAGACAGGTCCTTCTAGTATTAGTAGAAATTCTTCCAGTTTCTAATGCATCAGTGTCACTTTCCCCTGTGTTTCTGGTAGTATGTGTCCTCTCTGCTCCCCTATTTTACATCCTTGTAGTAATTTCAGGGGGATGGGGAGAGGGGAGGAAGCGGTTACACAGAAAGTCTTGGTTCACCATCTTGTTCCACAAGCCTAACAGTCCACGCCCCTTTCAGCTGGCTCAGCCCAGTCTTCCTGAGCCGCCAAACTTGGCTTCCTATCTTCCTGTGCCACAGGGTCCTCAGGTTTGAGACTATACAGCTTAGAGGAGAGGGTCCCCCTCTTGCAGCCCTGGCCCTGTAGGAGCCAAGCAACTGGGCCATCCCTGTCCTACTTCCTTCCCATCCTAGCCAAGCCAGGGACTGGGGAGGATTCACACACCATGATTCACACCATGATTAGGATTTTGCTTCACAGACCAGGAAGGTATTTTAAAGAGAGCTGAACAAAAGAAGTGATAGACAAAGATTTGCTACAAGACCATTTAGGCAGCAACGGGAAAGAGGAGAAGGTAAGACCCAGAGCAAGTCACCCAGAGAAAACCACCTCCACTAATCACTAACATTTGCGGGGCACACATTGCAGGCCAAGCACATGCATTCTATCTATTTACCCTCAGAACGATCCTGTGAGGCAGGACTTTTATTGTACCCATTTTACAAACAAAGGACCTAAGACTCAGAGAGAACCAATGCCTTGTCCAGGGTCACACAGCCAGCAAGTGGCTGATCTGGGGCTCTATGTATGTCAGATTCCCTAGTCTAGACTGACTCCTATTCCAATCAGCAAACCTTGACCAAATCTGTTTCTCACAACGGTCCCAACCATGTGTGGGACCCTTGGGAGAGGCATAGGGACCCATCACCCTCCAGCCCACTGCCAGCATCTCCAGGTTCCCTCCCTCCAAAGCTAAAGCTGGAACTCAGGGCATGGCCAGCCCAGGACCAACAGCACCCTCTCCCAGCTACTTGTGTTTCAGCCAGAACTGCAAGGAGCAGCAGCATTTCCCAGACGTGGAGCATACACCTGAGGGTTTTCTGATAACATCTGACTTAGCTTTTAATTATTAGGAAGTGACTGTTGATTTACACAGCCATATTTATCCAGCAAATTGCTAATTAATGCACTGAAAAATGCCAAGTGGTGTCAAATATTTGCTTTTATTTGCAGTACCAAAATATTTTTATTTTTGGTGAGGGGCAGAATTGAGGAGAAGGTGCTGAAGTGTTTAAACAAGGTATGTAAAGTTTAAGCTGAATATTAAACAGGGAGGAAGGCTGGGCTTTGTGGCTGGCTCTGGGGTGTTCTGTAGGCTGGGAGATCTCAGAGGTAGTGCAGAAAGCAGCACCCCCCCAAATCTCTTCTCAGAATATGCAGCTCTTGAGATGCGAAGGGCACGATTTAGCCACAGACAGGGACATGTGAGTGACCAGGCTCATCCTCCCTAAAACTCCCTACTTCCTCTTCCTGTGCATCATCATCACCTCCACCATCTCCTCTCCCTCCCTCCTCCACCTCCATCACCACCACCACCACCAGCTTCTCCTTTACCATTGACTCACTCATTCATTACATTTTATATACTGAATACATACTACATGCTAAACCTTACTCTGCTGCTGAGGAAATGAGCCCCTTGCTCATGAAGCTCACGCTGGATTCTGACCCCCCAGTCAGCAAGAAAATAAATAGACAAGAAAATTTCACAGGGTTCCACGTGCTATCAAGAAAATAAATCTGGAGAAGCAATGAGGAATAGTTACTTTGGATCGGTTGGTCGGGGTAGGTCCTTGTTAGAAGGAAAATGATATTTTAGCTGAATGACAGACAAGCCAGCCACATAAAGATATGGGGACAGCACTTTTCAGGGGCATGAACAGGAAACGCAAAGGCACTGAGACACGAAGGGATGTGGAGTCGGGGGAACCAACAAGTGTGGCCCGGAGCAGGAGAGGAGAGGAGGGAGAGGAGAGGATATCAGCAGGGAGGAGGCGCCCCAACAGCCTGGGGACAGTAGGCGCTGGGATTTTATTCTAATCTCAACGGGGAGCGTCAAGGAGCCCTGACAAAGCAGTGATGGGCTCTGGTTGGCTCTGGAAAGCTCTCTCTGGCCGCGGAGTGGAGAACCGGATCTCGAAAGGCCGATGCAGCTGTGATGCCTCCAGCTGCACGGAGGTGGGGAACAGGCCAGGGTGGGGACACGGAGACGGCAGAGGGGGGTTTCGGGGTGTGCTTGAGGTGGGTCCTACTCTTGTCACCGGGCCGGATATGGGGCTGCCCAGCGCCGGGAAAAACAGATTCGAGGTCTCGCCACCTCCCCTACCTTCTTCGCCGCCGTTTCCCGCAGCCACGCTTCACTGAGGATTTGCACACGGATACCTCCCTCACCAACTGGTCTGTCTCAAAATGACCGACAACACCACCAGGGAAGTAGCATCACGCCTCGTGGGACTTACCTGGCGCTGCCAATCCTGCCAGAAGACCGCGTCGAGCAGGAAACGGCTACTGCTCACCCAGGATCAGACGCGGGCAGGTGGAGAAAGCCGAACTGCGCCTGCGCACATCCGGGGCTACCGCGGGCCCCGCCTCCAGCCCGCCAGCGCCCTGGGTTGGAATGAACGACAGACACCTGGAAACTGTAAAGTGTGTCCGCTTCTGCTCTCGCCTTCCACCTCTGTTCCACCTCTGTTGAGATTGGCATATTACCCCATTTTACAGATCAGAAAAGCGGTCTCCCTGCACTTAACCTTGACTGGTCACAGCCTTTCTGAAGTGTGATCTCACAACATCCTTCCTCTGTCCCACAGGGTCTGGCTCTTCCCACGGTCTCCCTGCCCCATCTCCCACTGCCCTCCCTTCTTCCGGTGCCCAGAGCCTGCCACGCACTAATTCCAGAAGCTTCTTCCCTCCATCCCCTCTTGCCCAACTGCTCCTTCACCTAGCTGGCTCCCCACCTCTCCTCCAGGTCTCAGCTCAAAGCATCACTCCCCGGATGTCGACCTCACGGCACAAACTTTGTGACACTTGTAATTACCCAGCCACACTGTGCTGGATCATGACATTCATAATCCCTGGGAGGGTTGGAAAGGTTCACATCTGCCACCTTTCTCTCCCTCTTTACTGTAAGGGCAGCGGGCTTTACCCAACACACACCTGCATTGTGGTGTCCCTTTCCTCTCCAGTGAGGCAAATGTACTCTCAGACTCCAATAGGTACGGTCTCCCCAAAATCAGGCCTCGGGGCCAAGGGAGAAGAATGTGGGCATTTTGGAGTTCTGACTTTTGGCCTGGCGAGCGCCAGATACCCAGTCAGGCCTGGATTCTGAAGATCATTAAATGCCATATGACAAGAGGCCTCCCCACGACAAAGGGCAGAGGTAAGAGGTCCAAAGTTTTCTCGCTGGCCCTCTCTCCCTCTTCCTTTGTCCAGGAGGAGTAGAAAGTCATTGCAGGTTTGAGGCCTTCAGATTATAATACAAACCTCTCTCCATTACCCCATGCTCTGGATGAGTAGAATGGATCAAATACGGTATATTCATACCCTGGAATAGTACATGACCATGAAAAATGAACTATAATACACACTGCAATATGGATCAAGCTCACAAATATAATGTAATGTCATAGAAGTCAGACAGAAAAGAGTACAGGCTGTAAGTCTCCATATATACAAAGGTCAAGAACAGGCAAGACAAACCTGATTTGGGTGGAAACCAGGGAAGAGGTGGCAGACTGGCAAGAGGGAAGCTTCTGGTAGCTGGAGATGTTTGACATCTTTATGGGTGGTAACATGAGTGTTCACTGAGCTGGCTGTACGCTGAAGATTGTGAATTTTCTGGAAGTTTCACCTCAATAAAAATTTTTCCTAATTTAGGGTAAATTGAAAAAATCATTTGACTCCAGCCTGAGGAAATCTAAGTAAAATGAGAATTCATAGAACTTAAAGAGTTGGTAAGAGAACATTTATCAGCAGTTCCTCATAAGAGATTATATTTAGATTATATTGTAGTAAGGTTTTCTAACTCTATTTAAAACAGAGGAACAATAATAGATAATGGGATTATGTGTTAATACTTATTTAAGTTTTTATAATATTTAACGTCTAAAAACAATTTATGGACATTTTACTCTTTTTATTTACTGAAAAACTATTATTAAAACAAAAAGGAAAAATATCTCCCTAAACACATTATTACCTCAACGTTTTTGCCCCCAATCATTTTACTCAGTCATCATGTCTATATGAAATGATTTTTATGTATATTTTACATTTTATATAATTTATTATATTGTCTCTTTAAAATCAGTGTTTCAGAGATCTAATAAATACTCATATCCATTCTCTGCTGTTCAGTATTTGGTCCTTTTCTGAATTTAATTTTATATGCAGCTGGAATCATTTTGAGATGAAGTAGAAGGTGTATCTAAATTACAAATTATTTTTTCAAGTTGCTAATCAGTTTTTTCAACAGCATTTACTAAATAATTCATCACCCACTCATTGTTTTGGGGTGGTTTCTTTATCATATTTAATTTTTACACATGATCTCATCTATTTCTAGGCATTCTATTCTAATCCATTAAAATCTATTTCTTTTTCCTCCATCAATATTCTCACTGTTCTAATTATTACTACTTTATATGTTTTAATATTCAGTAAGGCTATATATCAATGCTTTCTGTTTTCAGAATATTCCTTGATATTCTGACCAATGTTTTGTTTTTCTTTTTTTTTTTTTAGATGAATTTTAGAATCATTTTATCAAGTTCTTTTTGCAAGATTGTTTGGTATTGCATTAAATCTGCAAATTAACATAAGGTGGTTTGACATTTTTACAATATTCGGTCTTCCCATGCAGAAACATAGTATGCCTCTCCATTTATTCTGGTCTTCTTTTATTTTGCCAATAAAATTTTGTAGTTGTCTTTATATAGGTCACACGCATTTCTCATTAAGTTTATTCCTAAGTATTTTTCCATTGCTTCTGGGAATGGCATCTCTTTTTTCATTACAGTTTCTGGCGGACTATGGCTAGAATAAAGGAGAGCATTGATTGGGGTAAATAGGTCTTGTCTCGGGACACTTTACTAAATGATCATTTGTTTATACAATTTCAGTTGCTTCCTTTAGATTTTTGGTCCCAAATCACATTGACAGTGAATACTGTTTGTCATGTTGGCATTAGATGGGACTTCAAATGCAACATCTGATAGGCCTGAGGGAGCCAGTCACAGCCTGCCTGTGACTAGAACCCTGACTAGGACTAGAACCTGCCCTTACCCCCCAGCCCTTGCTGAAGGCCCAAACACCCTCCCAATTGCCCCTCCCCTCGGTCTAGCAGCATCCTGTCCTGGCTCTCCCAGCCACTGGCAGAGGTCTTCCCTCAACCCTAATGTACTCCCCATGGAGCCAAGGTGCCACCGCCACGTTAATCAAAGCCATAGTTACCAAATATCCAGGATGCCTCTGGCCCCTTATTCATGCCTTACATGATGTCTTTTTTTTTTTTTCTCTCATTTACCTTTGCCACAATCCTGTGAGTCAGAAACTATGGTATCCATTTTACAGGTGAGAAAACTGAGGCTCAGGAGGGCAAAGTTAATTGTCCAAGGATATTCAGCTTAAAAGGGGCAGAGCCAGAATTTGATGCTTGAAACCTTGCTCAGAAGTCTGTTAACTTTGTTTGAATGCTATCTTTCTGCACCTGGGACTTCCTATATTGTTCAGACAAATGTCATAAAGCGGTGGTCTCCCAAAACAGCTCCACAAACAGGTGTTCCTCTAGCATGAGCAGAGGAGCTTTATAAGATGCAGAGGCCCAGACTTCAGTATCGTAAGGAATCAGGCAGCCCAGAGCCTTTGTTCAGAACGAGGCCCTCACTGAGTCTGCTGATGAGCCAAGTTTGAGTATAACTGTTCCGAAGGAGGGCTCCTTTGCCATTTAATGGCATGGACGTTTGTTTCTTGTGTAATGAGTCCTACTACGAATAAGTATTGGTACAAAAGAAGCCAGTGACTCAGCGTTAGTCACTGAAATATTTTTATATGCTTGGCAAATGAGGAGGAATTTCGAAACAAAGATGCCAACATCATGTTCACTGTTCAGAAATCAGTGAATATCTGTATTATATAAAGAGTCAGTACAGACTGACAAGAAAAACATCAAATCCTGATAAATTTGCCAAAGGACATGCACTCATGCCAAGAACCTGAAGAGGTTACCCACCCAGAAGACAGAACCATTAATGAAACCCACCCAGAAGACAAAAACAGAGAATGGGAAAATATTCAACTTCATAAATACTTTTTTCAAAAAACAAAATAATAAGATGCCTTCTACAGCCTGCTGAATTATAAAATCGACATTTTAAACATTGCCACGAAGTAAAAAGCATGGGCTTTGGAATTAGCCCTACCTAGGGTAGATACCTGCTTCGCCCTCCCCCCAGCTGTGTGGCCTTAGGCAAGTGACATGATCCCTCTGAGTCTCAACTTCCTCATCTAAAAGATGAAGATCATAGGGGTGCCTGAGTGGCTCAGTCAGTTAAGTGTCTAACTCTTGATCTCAGCTCCGGTCTTGATCTCGGGGTCATGAGTTCAAGCCCCATGTTGAGCTCCCGTGCTGGGCATGAAGCCTACTTTAAAAAAAATAAAAATAAAAGATGAGGATCATAGTGCTAGTGACCTTGCAGAGCTGTTGTATTAACTGAGACTGCAGATGAGACATGTGTAGCACAGGCGATGGCCCACAGCAGGCACTGGTTAATATGAGCTGTGGTTAACCCCTATCCTGTGCCGCTAAGTTGTGGCAAAATTGTAAAGTGCCTACACAGCCTGCCTTTTGCTAAAAACTGTGTCACAACCAGATGAAAGACCTACACCCAGAACCCAGGGCCCAGGCTCCCTACAATTTTATATTGGGCCACCCAGAGTTCATCCTCCCACTACCATTGCAACTTTTGTCCCCACTGCTGCTTCTCTCTGGTCCCCATTGCTGGCCCTAGGCACATCCTTCGAAAAGGGCTCCTAAACCCAGATGGGAAAATTGACTCCCTTCTAGCTGAAGCATAGCGTTTCCTCCCATTGTGAATGTAGTATTAGCAATACCCATGACTTTGTCACCGGGAGAAATCACAGATGTTTTCATATCACATTACAGTTGCTACAGATTTCTCAGAATATCCTTTACGCTTATCACTGCCTTGAAATCATGACAGTTATTAGACCCGCCACCAAATCCTGCTAGTTAATGCAGTAATAAAAAAGCACACACATGCCATATCACAAATGTTTTATTTTGATAATTGTATTTTAATAAATCAGTTTCCTTTCTAATCCTATGTATAATATTTTATGCATTTAAAACCCATTGCTCGGGAAAGGGACCCACAGGCTTCCTCAGACTGCCAAAGGGCCTAGAAAGAGCTAAGAGCCCCTGTCTTAGGACCTCTGCAGCAGGTTCCATCATCTCCCCCATTTTGCAATGAGAAAATTAAAGCTTAGAGAGGTCAAGCCACTTGTCCAAGAGCACCCAACTAATGAATAATGGAGTGCCAGTTTGATCTTGGCATTCCTTGAAACCAGTGCCTCGCCAGCGCACCACCTACTTCTCCTGCAGCCTTATTCTGGGGGACTGAGAATGCAGACGTGGCTCTGCCATAGCCCCTGTACCCCAAAAGGGCCCAGAGCAATGGGGAGACAGATCCTTCTACAACCCAAACACAGGGTCAGAAATCTTTTTCCCTACAGGCTGCAGCAGGTGCGCTAGCCTGATTCCTCTTTGGGAAATGTTGGAAGAGGGTAAGTCAAGGCTGCGGTCCAGTGGGCCTGAAGGCTCCGTTGGGGCGTGGTGACTTCTGTGGGTAACAGCAGGTGGAACTGGGGATGAGTCCCTGAAGGCAAGCTCAAGAGAGGGTCCCAAGAGTCCAGCCAAAAAAGAGAAGGTGTTGTCCAGGTCTAAGGCCTGAGGGGCCAGGGAGAGAATGGGTGGGACAAATCTAGCATTTAGGTTTGCAGGCTGTTTCACGCGGCTGTTAGAGATTCAGCAGATGTTTTTTGATTGACTGACTGATTGACTGACTGGAAGAATAAATAAGTAGGTTTGGTCTGAACCAATCAAAGGCTGGATTGGGCGGGGGTGTTCCATGGGAGCAGAGCAATGCCCTTCCCAGCCAGTCATTACATCTTTGTGATACCACCAGGGCCTGGCCCAGCTCTCCCCTGTCTTCTCTCCAGCAGATAAGCTGTTTCTCTCACTCAGAAAGCCTGACTGCTGGGAACTTTCCCCTAGTGGAACAGAAAGCCAGAGTTGGGGGAGCCAAGCCCCTCAGGTCAGGGTGGCAAAGGTGAGAAAAAAACGTGAGCGCCCTTGCATCCCAAGAGCTGACTACTTACCCCCTACAACATAACATTCCTTCTGTGGGAGCCAGTCCTCAGTGTCTGGGCTCCAGACTGCCGTACAACTGTCATTATCCGTTCATTCGTTCGTTCATTCATTCATTCATTCATTCGTCCGTTAATCCATCCATTCATTCCACAAAACTTGTTAAGAGCTTACTACACGTCAGAGGGTGTTCAAGCACTAGGGAGATAGCAGTGAACAAAAAAGACGTGGTCTTCATTCTCGTGGGATTTAGGGGGTCCGGGAGACAAGGTGAGAGTAGACCGTCAAAAGACAAGTGAACAAATGAATGGAGAAAAGAGCTCTTTAGATGGTGGTAAGTTCTGAGAAGCCAATTCACTCAGGGTGATGAGATAGCATGATCCCCGCACTACCATTCCCTTCTCCGTTACAAGGTACACAGTTTTGCAAAACATTTAAATCACACCCGAGCCCAAACATCCCAAAGTTTGCAGAGATTAACTGCATTAAACCCATCACCTTTCAGTAAGGCAAACGACCATGCTTAGCCTGGATAATCTTAGTGGAGAAGGAAACCAAAAATGATATCCAGGTCAGACCCAAAAAAGGAAAGACCTCGAATTGCACTGTTCTTAAAAGCACTTAAAAGGAATTGAATTAGAACGGAGACAAAAAAAAAAAAAAAAAAAAAATTAGCCCCTGAATCCAACTCCCGCTGACACCAAGTTAGAAAAATAGTTGAAGGAAAAGGATGTAGCGTGTCAATCAAGATATGATCGTTTTATTTTATTTTATTTTTTTTAAATGAGGAGCCTTTTGTTTTAAGAGGAGCAGGCTGGTAATTTGGAGGTGCGGAGGCAGCGTCAGAGCGAAGGGCTTTCATATTTCCAGACAGAAAGGATTTGGCTGCTGATAGAGAAGTGGAGGGTTGCATAATGAGATCCAACTCTGCTGAGGTTCCCATTGCCAAAGAGAAGAGGGGATCTCAGCCGTCTGGCTGATTGACGGAAATCCGGGTAGGGCATGCCGAAACAGGTATGTACAATCTCTCCTGTGTTGGTAATCAAAGTCGGCTGAATGAGACTCCGTCTTTTCCCTCTTATTCCTATGTACCAATTTGAGGAGCTCAGATGAAATGTGTTGCATTACACCGGCACCAATAAGTCACACTATCTATGTTGTGACACCCCGAATATTACTAATTGTCAATCACAAACCACAAGTCTTGTCAAGGCGCTCCCTTCTCGACGGGCTGGTTCAAACCTGAAGTGATTTTTAATCAAGTGTTAATAATACAGCATCTGTCAGTGGACGGTGGGTATCAGGCAATCAGAAAAAGTGAACATATGACACGGCAAATTTTAATGTTTTCATTTTCCGTTCTTCCCAATTATCGGTGGGATTTCTGTCAGCCTGAACAGTGCACTGACATTATTGCAGGCGAACTTCACCGGGGAAAGGGGGAAAGGCGGCTGTCAGGGCTCCCAGGGCTAGGGTACCCTGCCCTGCCCTGCCAGACAAGGTGTCCCCAACCCCCGGGAAGCCCAAGGGGGGCTGCACGGGCCTCGGGAGAGAGGGAGGCTTCGGGTCTGGGGCAGGGGAGCCCTCTACTGCACAAGCACACCTGGGTATTAGGAGAGATGGTGCCGGTTCCCATCGGGGGGGAACAAGTAGTGGGAGGAAGACAGCTAAGCGAGAGCTCCTCATACACACCTACCCACGGGGTACGTGTATATTCCCCTCCCCCCCCCGGGGAGCCGCAAACTCCAGTGCCCAGGCCCGGACTGGATCACGGCGCTCCAGCATGAACAAGAAATGACTGGAGCTCCGGTTTGCTTTTCCTTTTTGCCACGTTTCCCATGACGCGCTAGGGACCACAATTTCTACAGAATATAAAGGGAAGCGGGAAGGGAAAAGGGGATGGTATGTGAGGCACCTTCTAGCTTGCCTATGTGACCTTGCCCCTATCCTCCTTAAGCCCTGCTTGGGACCCCCTGTGAGCTCAGTAGCCGGAAGTCTGAGGGTTTCCCGCTATTTGGGCTTACCTGGCTTGTGTCTTCCCTTCTGTCACGCTCTAGAGCTCAGAGCCTGAAGGGACAGTGGTGGGTGTCTACCCGTCACCTACAATTCTGATATTTTGCCATGCAATTTCTTGCACATTCCCAGCAAAGGGACACTCATTGTCACGTTGGGTACTCCAGTCCACTGTTACCCAGTTCTGGTTGTTAACGCCTGTCTGTAACTTCCTCCCCCACTTGGAGCAGGGAACATGTGTGGACAGTGCTCTTGTCCCCTGGATGAGCTGACTTGCTGTCCTGTAATGGGCTTCAGAGGTAACCCCTGGGCATGAAGCGGCTGCAGAGTCAGCCTGCTGGACACGCCCACTCAGCAGGGCTCCATCCTGCCAGTCCCCAGCGGGCCTCTCCACCCCATCTGGCAGTGCCTATCACTGGGTCCATCCCGAAGCTTCTTCCGCACCTGGCATCCACAATGCCATGAGCTCCTCATTCCCCTCCCCCATCCCTGGCTGCTTCTTCTCAGTCTCCATCCCTACTCACCTCTTTCATGTCAGGGTTCTTCACAGCCTGGTTCACTTCTCTGCTGACGTCACACACAGTCTGGACAATTGTATCTCCATGATCTCTCTCTCTCTCTCTCTCTCTCTCTTTTTAACATCAGTGAGTTGAGGACACTGCCCAGATTTCTCCTCTGAACTCCATCCAGGTCCATAAATGCCGTATCACCCAGACACCTCCTCCTGGATGTCTCACAGACACTTAAAATTCAATTTGTCCCAAAGGGAATTTTTACCCTCATCCCTCAACAGAACTCTTTTGGGGGGCTTCCCAGCTTGGTGAAAAGTACCACTGCTGTGTCTCCAACTCCCACGTCATGAAACTGAATCATTCTGGAGTCTCCCCGTCCCCCCACCCCCATGTCCAGACTGACCATTGCTCCACTCCCTGTTGCCCTCCTATCCTCACCCCTCACCATAGTCCTGGCCCCGCTTCCTCTGGGGACTCAGAGCTTTTCCCCTGGGCTGCTAGAGCCCCTGTCTCCTGCCACTTCCCTCTGGTCCCTCCTCTACTCAGATAACTGGAGTCATCTTTCCAAAACCCACCTCAATACCCTCCTAGGGCTCCCTAGTATCTATAGGATAGAGTTCAAACTCTTGAGCCTCTGTGACCCATCTAAACAGTGGGACAGTAATAGCCATCTCATAGGACTGGGAGGAAGTAAATGAAGTGATGGGTATATAGCAAGCACATGGATGGTACTGGACGGTCTCCAGTTTCCCTCTTTGACCACCCAGAAGGACTTTTTTTCCCATGCTAAAGAGAATGCATTTTCCCCCATCTATCTTGTCAATAGGTGGTAAGTTGTCACCCCTGTGTGTCCTGGCCCAGCCTAGGATAAGACTCAAGATCTGACGCCACATATCTTCTTGAACAGAACTCGGTAAACCTTGTGTTTCACTCTAGGGAATCTGAGGCTAATCCAACCCCCCAGCCTCACTTTATTAAAAACAACAACAAAGGGTGCCCAGATGGCTCATTCAGTTCAATGTCCAACTTTGGCTCAGGTCATGACATCACAGTTCATGAGTTCAGGCCCTGAATCGTGTTCTGTGCTGACAGCTTGGAGCCTGGAGCCTGCTTCGGATTCTGTGTCTCCCTCTCTCTCTCTTTGCCCCTCCTCTGCTCGTGCTCTCTTTCTCTCAAAAATAATAAACATTAAAAACAACAACAAACACATTAGTTATCTATTACTGTGTAACTGGAGACTCCAAAACTTAGAAACTGAAAACAATGAACAATTTTTCGTCTGACGGTTTCTGAGGATACGGCTTAGTGGGTGGTTTGGCTCAGGGTCAGACTGCCAGCTAAGGCCACAGTCAGTTGGAGGCTCCACTGGGGTTGGGATCTGCTTCTGAGGCTCACCCATGTGGTTGTTGGTCTCAGTTCCTTACCCGTGGGTCTCTCCATAGGGTGCCTAAGGGTCCTTGTGACATGGCAGCTGGCTTCCCTCAGAGTGAGTGATGAGATAGACCAAAACCAAGATAGAAGCCAGTCTTTTAAAACTTAATCTTGGAAGTGACATACCATCATCCTACCATATTCCATTTTTCACACAGACTGGTACAATCTGAGAAGGCACTACACAGGGGAGGGCATACCAGGAGTTGGAGATCATGGGGGGCGGGGGGACTTGGCAGCGGGTCACCATATCCAGCTGATCCCCATAGCTTCCAAGTGGCACTTGAGGATTTGCAAAATCCAGATAAATACAGCCTCAGAAGGAAAGCTTTTGTACCATTTGGAAAATAAGACCATAGGAGGGAGAAGCCCTCAGAGCAGGGAGGCCAGATATCCAGGTACACCATATGAGAATGCCTCTAGTCATTGTATAGCCCAGGGCAGGTCTCGGCCCTACCAGGCCTCAGTGGCACCATTTGGATGATGGGGTGAAGTAGATAGAAGTAGATAATACTGAGACCTCTGAGATGCTCAGGCCCATAGGTCTCAGCTCTAGGATGGTGCTGCCCAAGGCCTTGAAGGTGCTCTGGGTGATGGCAACATCTTAGAAGAAGTTCTCTCCCCCAGGGGACCACTTCACGGGGACTGGCACTGCCCAGTCTAGCCCTGTGGTCACCCTCCATCACTTTGTTTTGGAGCCTCCATCACTTTGTTTCAGCTTTCAAATCTCTTCCCCACATGTGACCTATGGT
Organism: Herpailurus yagouaroundi; assembly: GCF_014898765.1. NCBI lineage: Eukaryota > Metazoa > Chordata > Mammalia > Carnivora > Felidae > Herpailurus > Herpailurus yagouaroundi. The sequence continues at coordinate 48,505,184 of NW_024412401.1, read as the reverse complement.
GTGGAGGCCAGAGAGGTGACAGCTGGGGAGGAGAGCAGAAAATTATATTGTCTGCCAAGACTCCTTCCAGTCAGGTTTGCCAAGTCCTCCCCGAAGGGTCTGCCTCTCTGAACACTGAACTCTAGTCTCAATAGGGCAGAGGTCCCCAGAACAGGGACTGGAAAAAGCTTTGCCATCAGGGACCATTGCCTGCTTGTCTTTTGGGTCAGATCGTACATGCTGCCATTTCTGCCTTGGCTGCCCAAATGCAGCTGCTTGGCTACACCCCAACACTGCCCTGTGAGGACCCTCTTCAGTTCCCAGAAGAGATAGAGAGGGACAGAGGCAAAGAGTTCCACCTTTTCCCCCCCCCATTTTTTAAAATGTTTATTTTATGGACTCTGTGCTGACAGCTCAGAGCCTGGAGCCTGCTTCGGATTCTGTGTCTCCCTCTCTCTCTGACCCTCCCCCATTCATGCTCTGTCCCTCTCTGTCTCAAAAATAAATAAAAATTAAAAAAAATTTTAAATGTTTACTTTATTTTTAAGAGAGAGAGAGAGAGAGAGAGAGCGCGCACACAAGCAGGGAAGGGGCAGAGAGAGAGGGAGACATAGAAGCCAAAGCAGGCTCCAGGCTCTGAGCTGTCAGCACAGAGCCCAACACAGGGCCTGAACTCACAAACTGTGAGATCATGACCTGAGCCAAAGTCAGACACCTAACTGACTGAGCCACCCAGGCGCCCCTCAAAGAGTTTCACCTTAAGGAGAGTCCATCAGGTTTCCACAGGCTCTGGCAACCCCAGTTGGTGCCCTGTACATGCAAATGCACAAGTCCAAGAGCACATGTGTACACAGTCACACACGCATGGCACACTCCTACACACTCACCCCCAGACACACGGGACCCCATGCACTAAGCAGCCTCAAGGTGGATGAGAAGCACTGGATCACTTCATGGGCAAAGTTCGAGCTTAGTGGTCCATCAAAGCAGAGATACTTTAAAATAAAGTGGGCGAGGAGGGGGATGAAAGAATTTTAAATAAAAGTAGTAATTTCGCTATCATGGGAAAAATTAGAGCTTGGTGGAATTGTTTCAGTCATCTCATAGTTTAGGATTGTTTTTATTTTGAATCTAATATTCACCTTCTCTCCACCCTTTTTAGTACCCAGGACTCTATATGTCCTAATCAGGTCTGGGTAAAGGGGGACAATGTCTCACCCCACTTTGAGTCCCCAGCCTGCTGCCTTTTCTATCCTCACATGCCACACTGCTCCAGCTCAGCTTAGGGGCAACTCTTTCTGCAGAATGGGCTCACGCGATGCTCCCAGGGTCCTTCTCTCCACAGTGGTCACCTGCTCTGAAGGCGCAGCTGCCACCTCTGAATAGAGTGCAAATGGATTTATTACACTGAGATGCAATTTTGCCGCCTGACCTTGGAGCTGACCCATCATTACTTACGAGGTTGAACCCAGACACCTCATCCTTCTGTTTGTTTGAATGAACCCTAATGGCCTTGAGTCTGTTGGGTGAGTTGGGGGAGGGGGATTCGTTAAAGCACAGAGCCTTCTCAGGCATAGATGGGGATGAATCAATAGGACTCACCTAGTTGGAGGGGCATTGAACCAAATGCCTCAGCTATGTTGTCAGGGTCCTCTGTCTAGGTTTATTACCACCATCATTGAGAGTGTCCGTCCTTTAATGCTCTGGCCTTCCCAGAGCAGAGCTCCCGTCAGTCCCACAGCAGAGATGAGCCGGGCTAGTATCTCCAAAGAGACTTGGAGACAGAATGACTGAGAAACAGAGGTTGCAAAGAGCCTGAAAAGAACCAAGCCTCTGAAGATTAGCTTTCTGTTTCTAAGCTAAACCCTCCCACTCCCTGTCCCCTAGAGCCAGGTCCATCTGCTGCATATCACTTCCTCCAGGACAAGCCCCTATGCACTGAGGACACAATCTCTCAGACCCAGTGGGGTCTTTGTCCTCTGTTCCAGCCTGAGGACCTGGACAGCCATCAGGTCCCCCTCATCAAGTCACCAACTCCACCCCTGGCTTGAGGTTTTGTTCAGGCATATGCCTCTCCTACATTCAAGGAAGCTGCACTGGTTAGGTCTTTTTGGTTGAAAGTAATAGAAACACACTCAAATGAGATTAAGTAGGAAAAGGAAATACAGTTTTAGGATCCAGGGATATCTCATAAAACCTAAGGTTTTCCAGGAGGACTTAGAACCAGGAACTGGGCTTTCTCTGCCTCCTGTGTCTGCTTCTTTATACTCTTTCCCTACACACCAGTCTTCCTGCTTCTCCAGATCACAGGGGAGAAGACAGTTGCCCCACTTCTCTTGAGTGTCCATATTATAATCCAGTTATCCACCAATACTATCTGATATTCCTATAGTCTAATTCCAGGTTCACAGAGGGGAGACTCTGACTTGCTGAGCTGTGGGCCATCAGCTATGGCCAGAAGGTGGGACCAAATAGCATCAATATGGCTCTGGGGATCTACCCCTGTGCCTTAGGGAGTAGTTCTCAGAGAAGAGTAGCCACTGTAATCTGAGCAAAAGTTTCTGCTGACATTAGCAAAGTCAGGACACAGCCAAGGCCACTGCACTGTTACTACTCCATGACTATCCCACACCTTCAGGGAGAAAAACACCTTTATGGGAACAGGAAGACTATTTCCTTGTAAGCTCTGATCATGTTGCCATTTTGGGAAGTACGGCCACCCTCTCTACTATTCATTGGGGGGTGGTAGGTTGGAGCTTCAATAAGTGTCAGGAATATCACCACCAAGGTTCAAGCTGGAAGAAACCTAACAAAGTCAAATGCATATGCCAGAGAAGTGTGACTTGTCCAAGGTCACAGAATAAGCAAGCAGCTAAAGAAGTACTAGCACTTGTCTTTGCCTCTCGGTCTGTTATTCTGTTCAATGATAGATAAGCTTCCCCAGCACGAAGGATTCTCTGTGACAACAGTGAGCTTGGAAGTCTTGTCAGAGACCCGCAACAATCGCTGGAGGCAAACTAATGACTGTGCATCTCTGTTGGTGGAAATGTGAGGACATTTTCAACTCTGGAGTATTAGAGGGAACTGAGCACGGAAAGGGGGTGTACCAGAGCCTTGATTCAAGGATAAGCCCTGTCTTACCCTGTGAGCCATGCAGGAAAAAGAGGGACCACACACACACACACACACACACCAGTGTATTCCAGTTAATCTAGTCTATAAACCCATTATAAGCTGAAGGCACCCTGCGGATACTCCAGTTGGGATAGAAAACTTATATTTCTCCTCTGAAATAAAAACCCATGTAAAAGTGAGGATGATTCTCTGGATTCAGAATCTGGCCCCAAAGAGTCAGTAATTTTCGAAGCAAAGCACTGACCATCAAAATAGATATAAAACCCACAAAAGGCTGCCAGCCCTCTTCAAAGAGATAGCAACGTTCTGGGAGCTGTCCAGAGTGCTGACCAAACTGGTCCTTTCTATAACCAAGCCCCAGTCTCTCTTGGCATCTGCCCTGAAATTTGCCCCACGGGTCTCTGTTCAGCAATAACCCTACAGGGTGTTGAATGGTGAATACAATGGACACAGGTTTCCCCTAGCCACCCACGACCAGGCTCTGGGCCAACAGGACCCTATCTTCCCTGACTCCTTCCAGGCTTCCCCCTCAGAACCATGCCCAACCTCACCAGAACAATGTCATGAATTTTTCCTCCTTGATGAACTTCAAAGTCTTTTAATGACTCTTCATAAAGGAACAGTGGGGCCAAAAGTTGAGCAAAGGAGATGATTAAAGTACCTTATTAAAAGCAGCCTTGTAGAATTCTCCACATGAAAGCAAGCACCATTATGAGGGCTTATCCTTATAAATGACGCTTCGCTTTTGCGAACATGCTGAAACCTGATTAGAGTGACAAGCACTGACTGATACTGCAAACCTGTTAATAACATGAAAATTAGAAGAGGCTCATGCAAAGAAGGGAGATTAATTTAGCCGGAGTACATCTCGCGCAAATTGCAAAGTTGTGAATATGTTCTCAGATAATGAGCCTTCCCAGTCATCAGCTCACTTGTCATTTTCTGTAATTAATGTTAAGGAAGACGCCTTCCTGATGGTTCGTATTACTCATATACCAAGAAAATTTCTTCAGAGAAATAATTTACATTTATTATCATCGGTCTGTTTGTGTGGTTTATTTCGCGCCGGAGTAATTTATTGCAGGACCGTTTGCCATGCCTTGATTAGTCGCTCGTCAGGACGGGATGTAATTTTTTTTGCTTGATGGCGACGTCTAAAACTTGACAGTGGTGTAACACTCCTTCTTGTCTCTGGGTGGGTTTTTTCACTTAAATAAACTTTGGGGCTGAGTGCCCCGGGCTGTCTTCCCACCAGGATGAGGCCTTGGCACACAGTGTCCTCCTGCTTCCAGGAGGAGCAAGGGATTCGACACTGGGATCCTCTGGAACCTTCTAGGCCACCTGCTTCATCTATGAGCCTGGCTGGAACTTGAATTCAAGAGTTTATGCCATTCTTTCTCATTCCACTCCTGTTCAGGATGAAGAGAGGTTTTCTCTCTGCTCACAACTCCACACTTTCCCTGCTATTTCTCTTCTCCCTCAGGCTATCTGCTATTGGAGATTCCTCTGCAATTGCTTTTTCGCCCCACACATGGCTGTATATTTCTTTCAAACAGCTAAAGGTAAGAGGAAATGTTGCAGACAAGGTTTTTTTTTTTTTTTTTCCCAAGGTCAGTGAAATCTTTAATTCCATCTTGAATTTCATTCCCTGGCAACATAGCACCAAGGAATATGTCCAGTAAACTCACCTATCCCATCCCCATCTCTTTTTCAGGTCCTACCAAGCCCCAGTATGCTCAGGAGGAAGGGATGACTTGGCAGAATAAGAGACCCTTATAATTTTTTTTTCAATGTTTATTTATTTTTGGGACAGAGAGAGACAGAGCATGAACGGGGGAGGGGCAGAGAGAGAGGGAGACACAGAATCGGAAACAGGCTCCAGGCTCTGAGCCATCAGCCCAGAGCCCGACATGGGGCTCGAACTCACGGACCGCGAGATCGTGACCTGGCTGAAGTCGGACGCTTAACCGACTGCGCCACCCAGGCGCCCCAAGAGACCCTTATAAAACAGATCTGAATCCATATCAACAGGATACCTTGGGCCACTTTTGCCCTGGGCTAATACCCTATGCATTCTGAGTTCTCAAGGGGCAAGGACACCAGGGCCATGGCTATTTGAGACAACTCTTTCCCTTTCTCTCTGTCTGGTTTCCACCAAACAAACAAAATGGCACTCATGGATGCTTAGAATGTGCCACATAATGTGCTGAGCTCTTTGGGTGCATCAGCTTATTGGATCTTTACAACCAATGGATGCAGGTATTATTGAGAATGTTCTACATGTGAAGAACCTGAAGCTCAGGGACATCAAGTGATTAGCTCAAGGCTAATGCAAAGAACAATGACAATCATCATCATCATTATCATCATCATAAATAATGTTTACCATGTGCTTAAGTGTCAGGTCATGTGTTTGGGTTCAGTCTCATAGGGGATAGGTATGATTGTAATGCCCATTTTACTGATGAGAAAAATGAGATTCAGAGAGTTTAACTCAGTCGCTTAAAGTCTTAGCCAGTAAGCAGTGGATCTGGGTCTGACGCTCTCCAAATCTCATATTCATGTCCCATCCAATCCAATCACTCTCCAGAAATACCCCAGCCCTCTCAAAGTGATCCCACTTGAGCCCTTGGGCCTCCTTTTCTCCTTTTCCCCTCAATCACTTCATTTCCTTCCCCAGGTCCAAACTTGAGAAGCATCCTGCCAATCTCCCCAGCAGGGGTGGCCAGGCCGTGAAATGCACAAACAGAGGCAGTTAGCATGAGTTACTGACCCCTGCACTGCAAATGAGGCAAACGATACAGATCAGGGTTCGCAGACAGAGATAATGATTTTTTTTTATTGGACGTCTTCATCCCGAACCAGTGGCGTGGCGCTGGGTCAGCCAGCAGTGCACTGCCGGTGTCGGTTAATGATAATCTATATTTATAAAACGATAGTCCATCAAAGTGGGATGAATATTTTAGAAGCCGCGGACAAATCAAATTGTCTTTGTCAAATGGACGCGTGCTCTGGTGCTGAGCGTGTTTTATGGCTCTTTCTGGGGTAAGAAGCAAAGGGTTCTTCTCACTGGCTGGAGTGTGGCTGCCTTCCTCATTGTGGCTGGGAGATGAGGGCTGTGTTTCCACTATTTTAAAAAACCCAATGAGCTGTGGAGATTGACATTAGCGCCAGAGAATTGTACTTTGTTTGATGAAGTTAACAAATAACATATGAAACAGCATATGCAGTGTCTTCGTGGGAAAGAGTCCATTTATACTTGGAGAAATAAATTAGTTCCTTTGGAAGTCTAGGTAAGAAGGGAGGGACGGAGAGAGGAGACAGGCTGGGGGTCCTGGACTTCAGAGGGGGAGGAAGCAGGGGTGGGGAGGATAAGAGGAAGAGGAGAAAGAAAGAGCGTCCTGTGCCTGGACACCTCCAGGGCAAACAGAGCTACTGTGGCAGAACCCCTTTCCCCACAGTTAACCACTCCTGCTCTGTCATGAAACCAGCTGAGTAAGTTATGTCACCTTTCTGAGCTTCCATTTCCCCATGTGTCCCATGGGGAAACCTCCTTCATGGACCATTGTGAGGATTAAATGGCCCAGTCTGATTAAAGCCCCTCCCAGTCACCCGCACATTAGTTGGATCATAAATGAAGGTGAGTTCCCTTCCTCTGCCCTATAAAGTGGGGCCCATCCAGCAGGAACTCAGACATCAACCTGCTAATATCTGAGCTCTGGCCTCCACCTACTCAAGACAATATTTGCAAAAGTAATAGCTACCATTTACTGAGTATTTTTCACATGCCAGGTGCTGTGCTAAGCACTTTACACACATCTAATCTTCTCAAGGCTCTGTATCAGCACTGTCCAATAAAATATAATGTGACCCTCATAATTTTTAAAAAATAAAACTAGGTGAGATTATTTTAATAATGTTTTTTATTTAACACAATATACAAAATACTGTTTCAATATATAATCAATATTAGAAATATTGATGAAGCATTTAACATTCTTTTATTCATATAAATGTGTGTAGTTTTACACTTACAGAACACCTCACTATGGACTTGCCACGTTTCAAGTACTTAATAGCCCCATGTTGCTAATGGCTACTATATTTGACAGTCCAGATACAGAACACTTCCGTCATTATAAGAAAGTTCTAGGGATGTCAGTGTGGCTCAGTCAGTTAAGCACCCAACTCCTGATTTCCACTCAGGTCATGATCTCTCAGTCCTTGAGATCGAGTCCCACATCAAGCTCTGTGCTGACAGCGCAGAGCCTGCTTGGGATTCTCTCTCTCTCTCTCTCTCTCTCTCTCTCTCTCTCTCTCTCTCCATTTTTCTCCCCCCCCCACTCTGTCCCTCCCCTGCTCATGCTCTGTCTCTCAAAATAAATAAAATAAATTTGTCTGCCTCCCCAGGACTGCAGGTGCTGGTCAGCTGACCTCTGACCTCAACTGCTTTGGACATCCTAACCCTCAAGAAGTCTAGACAGATGGCAGACAAAATATGTCTTTTGATTATCTAGTGCTGCATACCAAACCACCCTAAGACTTAGTGGCTTAAAACACTAACCATTTCATTTCTCATGATTCTGTGGGTCAGGAATTAGAGTGGAGTTCAACAGGGACAGCTCAGCCCTGCCCCACCTGGTGCTGATTAGGGTGGCTTGACCGAAACAAAAACATCCAAGATGGTTTCAATCACACAGCTAGTGCCCCAGCAGGGATGGCTCAAACGTCTAGAAGCAGGCTGGGACAGGTGGGGGCCTCTTTACTCACAGTATTGACTGAGGCCTCAGTTTTAACTCCATGTGGTGGCTCATCCTCCAGCAGGGTGACCTGCTCTTATTTACATGGCAGCTGGCTCTTCTCAGAGCTTATGTGGATGCTACAAGGCCTCTTCAGTCCTGAGCTCATTGATCTCAAAACATCCCTTCTGCCATATTCTACTGGTCAAATCAGGTCAGGCAGCCCAGCTTCAAGGAACAGAGAAATAGAGTCCACCTTTTGAAGGGAGGAAGAAGTGTGCCTGCAGGGATGGGAGGAACTGTTGATGACCATATCTGCAGACGTGCTCTCACAGTATGTGTCTGGGTCATGGACATAGCAGCTGGAGTTGGGGCCACCTTGGCCCTGTCTCACCCCTTCTGACCCTATGAGCACTGTGCTGAAGAATTTACTGACATGTTGAGTGGAGAAGAGTTCCTGGAGGAACAGAGCCATAAGCATGCTGAGCAAGGGTTGGGATGGAGATGTGGGGGTGGAGTGGTTTGCTTAGCTCCTCCCTCAGGGATACCAGAGGCAAGTAAGAGTCTGGGGACTACCTCAGAGAAGGAAACAGGAGCAACAAACAGAAGGTCTAGAGGGTCCTGGAAGCTTCAGGTCTCCACAAAGATCAGCAATAAAATCTTTAGAATCAAAAAAGTGTAGAGGTTTCTTTTTGGAGCAGCTAAGAAAGGGACCGCTGGAGGTAAGATGACCCAGTTCTGGAAGAGAGATTCATGGGAGAAGGAGTAAAATAGGTTTAAAAAGTAGAAAGCAAGATAAGTATTAAGGTCCATGGGAAGAAAGTTGAGGGTGCCTGGAAACTGGTTTTTGGCCTGAGAAGTAGACCCCAGGACATAACCATTGGCATATCATTATGTTCCTTGCCCTCAAGGGAAAATCATTCTTAATGAATATTTAACCTGTTCTTTGTTTTCTCCAGTTAAGATGTGGTTAAACATAATCATTTCCTTTAAACTCATTCCATCCCTCAATATAATTGCCTCCTGAGCCCAGAATTGTCCACTTCTAGAATTAGAGGACTGGGATTGAAGAAACTAAGATGCAAGAGGGGACCTAGTAAAACCAGAAGCAATCTGTCCAAATCATGTTCTAAGCTTTAAGACCTGAGAGGTTAAGTGATGAAGACCTCACACTAGCCCTGTGGCTCCTAGCCCTTGGGCAGAGTTCCATACATCACAGAGGACGGCCCTCCCTCCTCTCACTATATATACATGCCCCTGGATGCCCCTCTCCCTGGGCTTCCTGGTTCCTGGCCATATTCATCCACTCTTCTCCAAATGGCTATGGTTTCTGGAGCCACAGAACACTTGAAGACTCCTGGTTCTTACCAGTTGCCTCCTCTGGACTCCAAGTCAGCTGCATTTCCTGATTCCTGATTTTCCCATCCTGGTGCCTGGGCAGTGGCCCTGTGGCTCCATGGTTGACCACATTCACCACCTGCCACCTTCTGCCTTTTGCTGAGATGTCCCCACTCAGCGCACAGTCTCTCTTTGTCCTTCTCTCTGTCTCTCTCTCTGTCTCTCTCTCTGTCTCTTTCTCTCTCTCTCTCTCAACACACATACACACACACACACACATACACACACACACACACACCAGTGGGAAACCAAACTCCCTACTCCATGCGTGGGGCAGAATGATCTAGGGGTTATGAGTATGACTGTTGGTATAAATAGAACTGGGTTCAAATCTGAGCTCCTCTTTTTAATTTCCTGTAGTACCTATGTAAATTGCTGACCTTTCTGGGTCTCTGTTTCCTGATCTGTACACCAGATGCATAGCCAGTGCACAGCAAAGTGCCTAGTATAGAGTAAGTACTCAATAAATGTTAGCCATTTTCATAGGAACCCCTTACTCCTGATTTAGTAAGGACTGCTTGAAAGTCTAGAAAAGTTATTAGAAACTCTCTCAGCAGGGCCATGTCCACCTGGCAAAGGACCTGGAGCAGATGGGTGGTCAGTAAAGGAAAGAACAAATAAAGATCCTTGGAAATGTATAAAGCCCTTTCACAAAACACTTGGAAGGCAGATGGGGATGGCCTAGGCATCCAGAATGCTGCCTGACAGGTTGAGAGACAGAAAACCAGGAGTTACAGATTTGTTCTGTTTCTTAATTTTTTTTACATTTTAACTCAAGTTTATTATAGACAATTCCAAATTTCTATTTTTATCATAAATAATGATACTGTATGAAAATTTACTGAAGTAGAAAAAAACAATATAATCAGCCCATCTACTCATCACTTCAATAAATCTCAACTCATGGACAATCTTATTTCATCTACAACTCCCATTCCCGACCCTAGATAAGCTTGAATCAATTCATCTGATATTTCAATTGTCTCTATACAAGATTGTTTTGATGACCAAATACTATTATCACACGTAAAAACAATAATGATTATTTATGATGATAAAAAAAATCAATGTTTGTATTTACCAAATTGCTTTATACATTTTTCTTACAGTCCATTTGAATTAAAACCCAAAAGTCATAAATTACAACTGATGGATGTCTCTTTGGTTTCTTTCAATCTATGACTACTGTTCCATTGTTTCATTTCCTTTGCAATGTTTTGTGGCAGAAACCAGATCATTTGACCTGTAGAATATCCCATTAGTCTGGATTTTGCTGATTGCATCCTCATAGTATCATTGAGTATGTTCCTCCATCCTCTATATTTCCTAGAAGTTGGTAGTTGATCTAGCAGCTTAATTGGGTTTTATTATATTTTTTTGGCAGCACTACTTTGTAAGTAGTGTTACATATTTCTATTAAAAGATATGTAATGTCTAGTTATCTTTTATTTTCTTTTGAAGATGTTTGCAGCTATTGAAGCTCATTGAAGATCCATTATTTCATTAAAGTTTGAAAAATAGTGATGTTCCAATTTATCATTCCTTCTTCACTTATTAGCTGGATAACTTCTATAGAGACAAATTTCTCTTCATCCAATTAATTGATTATCTAATATGTTATTGGCATATTTAATGGTATATTGAATACTCAACTTTTTCCCTTCATTTACCAGTTTTCAAAATAATGCTAATATCTTCCAAAGGTGACCTATCAGTTGTTCTGGGGTGTGTGTGTGTGTGTGTGTGTGTGTGTGTGTGTGTGTGTGCGCGCATTTTAGGATCATTATGAACTCAGATTTAAACATATTTGATGTGCTTCAATCCATTGCAGCTATTATCCTTATTTCTGTCCAAACTGCCCCATTACAGGCCATGAGAGTCCTTCAGGTTTTCTTCGGGGTCCTTTTGATACAATCTGAGGAGTCCTTGATATTCCTTTGCTTTCTGAAAAGATAAGGTAGTCCAGGTTTATCTTGTACATTTCCTTCCCTAGACCTGGAATTGAAAATTACTCCAAGAACCTCTGGGTTCTTTTAGGGGAAAATGGTATTTAGAGACCATAATCTGAGTACTACGGGTGCTCACAGCTACTAAGTTATTCACCATTTTTAGTGCTTTTCAGTGGGCAAAGATAGGTAATATGTCATTTTTAAATTTTCTAGATAAGATACATGATGAATTTATAGTACTTCCAAATCAAATTCAGGACCACAGTGTTCTTGTTTAACTTCACAAATCTTATATCTGTATCCCCCTTCTCTCATTCAAAAGCTGCTAGTACCCAATGACACCAATGTAATTGCCCATTTGCTCTATTTTATTATATGCCACCAATAGTCTCAGAATGATAGGAAGAGCATTTCACCAACAATGTGATTACTAAAATTGGTTTTAATACAAAATATGTACAGTTAAATTCCTGTATTTTAAAGGAATAGATGTAATTTCTCTTTCTGTGATTATGCCACCAACTGGACACACATTTAGGTTCAATTGTCTCATTTCACTTTCAAGTTTTAGAGATTGCTGTTTTATACAAATACAAATATTTACATGTTTTCAAAATAAGGTCTACTAAAAAAGGAATATTCAAAACCATTTAGCTTCTAGTTCTGTCCTCTTCCAACCCCTATAGGCTTAACTTTAAGAGGCAGGTACTATTATCTTCTTTTTCAGATGAGGAGAATAAGGCTTGGGTAGGCTAAGTTACTTGCTAAGGTCACACAGTTAGTAGGAGAAAGAGCCAGGGTGAAAACCTGGGTTTGCAGAAACCAGAATACAAGATTGTGTCTATCTTATTCTCTATCACATCTCTAGCACCTATTAGTATGAAAACAATTGTTAAATCAATAAATGAAAGGTGGGTTGATTACTTTTATATTTCAAATGGTTTCAAAAATGGTTTGAGGGCCCATGGAAAAAAGTCAGAAGAGGTGACTCTTATTGGCACCATCACTTCATGGAAGGCAGCAGGGCTCAACCTGGACCTGGAAAGTGGTTTCCGAGTGACTATACAGAAGTGTCTCCTCCAGGGACATGGAATTAGAGTCCCACTATGACCACTTTTTGTAGTAAGAGGCTTCTACTTTTGAAAACTCTTGTGGCTGGTCAGGTAACTATACTTGCCTAGTTGCCTTTCATAGCTGAACAGGTGGGTGAAAATCTGGCTGTCCCACCGATACCCCAGATACCCCAAATAGTAATGATTTTCATCACACACACTGTGTGTTTTGTCCCTACTGTATGCTTATTGCCTACTGAGTCTGCAATCCTGTAGCTGCCATGAGGTGACCTGCACTTCCCATTCTGTGGACCCACTAGCTTTTTGGAACATTCCCTGGTCAATGTATATCCTGTCCAAAACTATTCACTGAGCAAGTAGTAAGCTGGTCAGCATTTGAAGCCAGGTATACCTAATCCATAAATAAGCTTATAATGGTCATGGCATCCCTCCTGCTGAAGGACAGGAACCCTGTCAGCTTCTGTTTTGATAAGGTTTTCCAGGAATGATCTTGAATCACATTTGTGATACCAAATTTCTGCTGCTGGCCTCTGAGTGCTTGGGGGCCCCAGCCTCAGTGTGAGAGTCTTTGAAAGTCTTGCTTGAAGCACTGCTTTATCTATCACCCAGAGACCTCTTTCCCTGGGCTTCTCTGGTGAAGACTCCCTTCTGAGAGCATGGGGAAGGCTTGGGATATGGGGTGGAGAAGTAATGGCCAGCAGGTTGGCTCTTCTCTCTTTTCTCACTATCTTTAGGGTGAAAATTGATTTTTAAAAAACCAGCCCCTGTGAAGGTCCAACATGCCTGAAACCTCCTGTGGCTGTGTGGACTCCCCCAGACTTGGAGCAAGTTAGTAATTCACACAAAATGCCCCATCTTCATTGCCATCTTGCCTCTCTCCCAAACCATGCCCACTGGCCAAGGACTTGGGCAGTGTGGTATAATGGACATAACAGTGCCAGGGAGACCAGTCCCAATCCAGGACCCTCAGGAAAGTCTTTCAGCCCCCAGAACCTTACTTTTCTCATCTATGAAAGAGAGATAAAAGGAACTCCATGGCAGGATTGGGGAAAGGGGAGTTAAGAGATGTCCCACACATCTCAGTGCCACTAATCTGAGGATGGACGTGACTCATTCAACATGAATTCCCAGTTAGATTGGCACTAAGTTCCCACCTGCCATTGCAGGATCACACACACACACACACACACACACACACACACACACACACACGGTTGCCAAATTGAATAGCAAAAAACACGTGCAGTATGCTTCCTGTGTGCCAGCCACTCTGGGGACACTTTACAAATATTCACTAATTTAATCCTCACAGCAGCCCCATGAGGTAGGTACTACTAACACCCCTATTTTACAGAAAAGGAAATGAGGTACAGAATGGTGAAATAACTGGTCCAAGGCCACAAAGCTGGGAAGCAGTAGAATCAGGAACAGAATCCAGGTAGACTGGCCCCAAGGGGCAAAGTCCTGATTACTAGGCTTCCCTGCTTTGACAGTAAGCCCACTAAGGGGTTCCCCACAAGTGCAAGAGCCAGTTCTTTTGGGGTTTTAGTCTCCTCACTTCTCCTACACAGGAGAGATGTCCACCACATGTCTCCTCTGTTGCCTACCTATCCACAGCCTCCCCGATGAGCACAGAATTCTCAGGAGGAAGGCACTGGTCCAGGGTCTTTGGCGGGGGACAGGGAGAATGGCAAGCTGCCTCCAGCATGGTGGGTTCTCCATTAGTGGAAGTCACATTCTTGTTTTTGAAATCCCCAAAAGGAGCTAGGGAGGGTCAGAACTGGGATTTGAACCCTCAGCATCTCGCATATAAGCTCAAGTCTTAACCCAGACTGTGGAGAAGAAGAGAGGCTCTCCCTTTCACCATGATGCTAGGTGATGTGTCTCTTGTCTCCAGAATGCTGTCACCAAGTCCTTCCCTCCCTGAACATGCATGCCATTCTCTCACCAAAAGGTGGAGTTGATCCCCAGCCACTTTGAATCTGGGTTGGCCTGTGACAGCTTTGACCCATAGAACCTGGCACAGGTGATGCTTGGCCAGGTCCAGGACTAGTATTTAAGAAGCCTAGCGATTTCAGATGGAATGCTCACTCTTGGGAAGCCAGCACCATGTAAGAGGTTGAACTATATAACCTTAGACTGCCATGTTCTGAAGAAGCCCAGGACAGACAGAAAGCAATGCCTGCCCAACTCACTGTCCCCACCAACCCAGCTTAGGGGCTCGACATGAGTAAAGCAACTACCGTGGACATTTCAGCCCTTGTAGTTGCCATGCAGAGACAAGCCGAGACCTCAGACATGTGGCTCTAGTAGGGTCATTCCAGCCACCTCCAGCTGATCAAGCCACCCCAGTTGATGCCTCAGACATATGGACCAGAGGAGGGCCATATCCCGTTAGTGTCCTCCTAAGTTCCTGAACCATGAACATAATTAAATGGTTGTTTACACCACTACATTTTGAGGTGATCGGTTATACGGTGCTAGATGGTCAGAACTATGAGAAAGCAACACGACCACCTGGGGTGCTGGGGCCCTGGGAGGTACCCCCCCCAAGGGGCTATAGACCTGAGCCCTGGGGGTAGCAGGAAGCAGAAGCTCAGTGGTTCGAGAAGGGGCGGCTATACGAAATATGTGGTTTCACTGCCATTGCATTTCATTTCAGAACCAATGGCCAAGGACAGTTCCCCAGATAGTAGACAGGATAACCTAATCCAGTATGAGGAACTTATTCAAAATATATATGCCCTTTTTCAAGCTTTCCCAGTGAAGGTCTCCACTTTGTGGCTTCTACTCTCCTGAGGACAGAAATGAGAAGGCCTACCAGCTAAAGGGATCCCATGGTACCCCATAATGTTGGTGTGGGTGGTACCTGAGCCCACTTTCCCAAGGTCACTGAAACCCCCAATGTCCCTCAGACAAATACTCAACCCCAGACCCTGAGGAAGCCCCCTCCTCCTTCATAACCACGTTTTCCCTCAGATACCCAGTGGGGACCTCACACCCTGGTCCAGGTGCACGGGACCCCTCTTCCTGACATATGAGATTCCCCCAGAAGACACAGATTCAAAGATCCAGAGACAGAGAGAAAACCTGACCACAAAGATGCAGAGGCAGAGATAGAGACAGAGAAACAGACATACAAAGAGAGACAGACAAAAAAAGAGATATACAGAGGGGGATGGAAATAAAGGGAAAAAGAGAGTCTGAGAAAGAGAGACAGAGATAGAGAAAGAAGGGAAACAGAGAGAAAGAGAGAGAGAAGAGACAGCAAGAGATAGGCAGAAGCAGAAAACTAAGTGAAGGATGTGATGGAAGCAGTGAGATAAACTGTAGAAGGGACAAGAGTGACATTTCCCCAAACACTAGATTCACCCTCCTCCCCTCTCTGCCCCCACAGCTAGTAGTTCAGGTCCTCCCACCTTGGTCCCATCTCACCTCTCCACAGTTTGTCTCAGCACTCCCCACAAGACTGCCCCAGGGTGGACCTGGCGAGGCCCAAACCTCCTACCATGCACTAACATTACCCAACACACATCTCCAGGCCCCTCAAACCCGAGGTGTGACCGCATCTCCCCAAGACAAACTGCTGTCCCCAGGAGCTCCTAGCAAATTGCTTCCACCTCTGGCCATCTCTGCCTCACAAAGGCCAGTCCCAGGGCAGGGACACCCCTGTCACCCAAATCCATCCTCCATGGCTTCAGGGAAAGTTCCCTGGAGCACAACAGATGTGGGCTGGGAGAGACAGAGCCACAGCAAGGGGCAGCGGGGTGGTCCCGGTTAGGAGGGTCCAGAAAGCCACTTCCTAGGGAGGGTCTCCCCCGCCCCCTCCCTCCAGCGAATGGAGGTGTAAAACCAAGAGGGTCCCCCTGAGCAGGCTCCATAACTCAGCCAGCCAGTGGAGGCCGATATTTAAATCATAGCTTACTTTGCTTTGTGTGAGGGAATTTATTAGCCTACCACATAAATGTTTTATTCATTAGGCTGCGTAAATAATGCATGCCTGTTTCCATGGAGACTTAACCCTTCCACTCCCAGAGCCCTGGCCTGCCCTGGCCTCCCCACCTTTGTATTATCTTGCCACTTCCTCAGTTCTGCATCTGCACAACAATAAGACCACCAACAATACACAATAATAACCATTATTATTATTATTACCATCCATCATTTACTAAGCCCTCTGGGAGTCAGACACTCTGCCCAGTTCTTTATCCCCATGGTGTCATTGTCACACACACTGCTGTCTCCCCCAGGTTACAGATTAGAGGACTGGAACTCAGGATGGGGGAGACACTTGTCCAGGGTCACGGCGGGGGGTGAGGGGGGGGGGAAGGTGGTCACGGAGCCAGGATTCACACCAGATGTGATTGAAACCAAAGCCCAGCTGTTTGGATTCTTATTCCCTCTTCTCTGCCCAGCAGAGAACATGTTAGAGAGGCTGCTTGGAGGCACCTTGCAGGCAGGAATCCTTCCCCTGCTCAGTCTTGCTCTGCCATTTCAGGTGAGCTCTTTCTCTGCAGCCCGCAAAATCACAGCCCCCAAAGGCTGAGATTATGGGGATCGGCCAGACCAACCCCTGGGAACCAACGTGTAAACTGAGACCCAGAGTGGCATAGGACTTGGCCAAGGTCATACACAAATCCCAGCAGAGCTAGCCCTTGAACCCAAGTTCCCTCCTCATGCCCTGAGCTGCCTCTTCTAGAACCTTCTGAGGTCTAAAGGTGACAGTGCTTGCCCCTCACTTTACAGACAGAAGCTCTGAGGCATTAAGGTTAAGAGCCATGTGCAGGGTGGCTAGAAAATTGGCAAGGACAGCGTGCTGGGAGGCCTGGGCAGCCCCCTTGTTCCACCCGGTCACAACTCACTGCTCTGCTCAGTGAGCGTGGTCGTGCCCAAGCCACCTCTGCCATCTCAGCTACTTGTGAGGCAGCTTCCACGGGTGCCCGCATGGCCCCTGATGATGGCAGTAAGCAAAGGCCACGAAAGCTCCCATCACCATCATCAGGGGCACCCTGTCACCTCCTCCCCCACCGTCCGGACTTTCTCAGTCTGAAAACAGCAAAATCATATGCGAACCCAGAGCTGCTTGTGAAGAAACAGCCCAACCCACCAGTGTCTGCAAATCATACCCTTAAATCATGCACTCTTAGCTTTTCTCCAGCCCAGATGTGGGCCGGAAGTCTTTCCTGATTCACTGAACTCAACACAAGAGCCTGGGAATATGGTCAGGACTGAGGTAAGCCTTGATCCCTTCATCTTAACTACTCCTCAAGCAGCCCTAGGAGGGGTACCTGCTTTGCCTCACTTTCAGCTGAGGAACTCAAGGTTCACAAGAGGTGGAGAGACCTGCCCAGGCCACACAGCTGGCAAATAGCAAAACCCTGGAGCTTAACCCAGGTTGGAGCATCTGTCTGTCCTCCCTACCCAGCCCCTCACTGCCGCCATGTTGCAGAACGTGGGCTACGGCAGGCAGTAAAGCCGCCTGCATTCTTAGTAGGGAAGCTGTTTCCCTTTCGACTGTCTTCAGACCTTCTGCCCAGGTCAAGAAGAAAGTCTGTGTCTGGTGCTGGCTTGTGGAACGCTTCTCCAAACCCACAAATCGCCCTTATAAATAGAGATCGCAGGTCCCAGGGTTGGAGCCCTCTGCAGGCTGCAGGAACCAGCTGGAACATAATAACCCTATTGCATTTCATTATAGTTATTTTTATGGTTGCCTCCATTCATAGCAAGTGATGCTGGATTTCCCCTTAATCACAATAAGGGTAATATTCTGGCGTTGTTTTGAGCTTTGTATATTTTCACTCATCGAATCATCAGAAGGCCTTATGGGGTAGGATCATTATTATCCCCGATGAAGAGATAAGGAAACTGAGGCACAACATGGTTAGTACTGTCCCCAAGTTGCACAGCTAGTAAGTGCCTGGGGCGACTTTGAATCTTTCATAACCATAGTGCCTCCCACAGTGAGGTAAATTTGCCTCTTAAATTATTATAAAAGTGAAAGATCACTTTGTAATATGCACTAAGAAAATAATCAAATGGGGAGTATTTGGACGTGTCAAAAGTCATAAGGGTGTTTACAATCTCAGCACTGCCCTGGGCGTGCATACCATGTCATCCCCCATAAGCTCCACCCCCTGGGCTTGCAGCCAATGAGAACAAGGCCTGGCTTGGGACTCTGTACTCGCCACTGGTGGGACCTAGGAGTGGTCGGCACTCCTGAGCCCAGTCTGCAGGGGGCGAGGGGAGAGCCAGGCGTGACAGGCACCATCACTGGGACTCCTCACAGCTCCGTGCAGGTAGTTCCTATCACTGTGCCCATTTTACATGCGAATGGACTGAGGCACGTGGGCTTAAGAACTGCACCCTCTATCACCAATCCACAGGGCACGGAGCCAGGGTTTGAAGCCTGGCAGTCTGGCTTCAGAGTCCTTAGCACATAAGCACGGCGCTACAAGGCTCAAGTTGTCCAGTGGCCGCATTACAGAGCCCCTAGATAGAGCTGGGCCCAGAGCCAGTCTTTCCCCAGATTTGTTCTTCATTCCAGCCAGCGAATTCCCATTCATGCTTGATCTTCTGGAAATGGACTACAAGTTCTTATACCTGCAAAGAAGAGAGTGATAGTGCTCCCTTCCTCCCTTGGCTGGGAGGAATCAGTTTGGTGGAGTCTGTGCATGAGTTCTTTCTGAGACTTGGTGTCCCCAAGTGACAAGTGTAAAATGAAAAGTGTCAGTGTTGAGACCAGAGTGAGGGGGGAGAGGCACCTTGGGGGCAAAATATAAGGAAGCCTCCATTCTCCCTCAGGTGCTGACCATGCTTTTGCACGTGACAGTGAGGGCTTCCTTGCATTTCTCACACTGGGTGCCTCACTCTTGTGCCCCAGGCATCATCGGGTGTATCCAGTGGGTCACTTTCACAGGCATGACCCATGTTTCCCTGTCACAACCCCTATAGCTCCACACAGACACACTGGTGGCTCTGGGGCAGCACACCTGAGATCACCCTCCACACTCTCCTACTCTACCCTGCTGAAGTTTGTGTCCCTGCCAAGGGACTGCTGCTGATGTCAACAAGGCTGCAAGCCCCCCTGACACCAAAGGACCCCTGTACCCCCCTACAACCCTCAGTGAGCCGAAGCCATGCAGGGCTCATGCCCATTCAGGAGAAAGTGTCCCTCTGGGCCCACACGGCTCAGCCCATGGCCCAAGTCACCAGCAGCCCCCATGAAAATGGTCCTTCAGCTCCTACCTAGATGCCACCTCTCCATAGCTCAGCTGTGAGTCCATGGTGCCAGGAGGTGACAGATATCCTGGTCCCTCAGCCTCAACTATTCACACCAACCTCTTCCCTCCCCTTAACACCACTGATACAGGCCCAGGACATGCCTACGGGCTTCAGACACACTCAGAAGTACTCAAACCACCATCACACGCTCACCCACCATTCACCAAATGCTTCAGACTCTATTCTAGGCACAGCAACTCCTGGGGACAAAATGGCACTATCCCCGTTTTACAGAGAAAACCCATCAGAAAGGCCCAAGAACTTGTCCCGGGTCACACAGTTTCTAAATGGTGGTGCTCAGGGGCTGAATCTACTACTCTACTATTTGTGATCGAGGAGAGTCAGAATCATCCTGACCCCCAGGTTCCCTTCATCAGTTGGCCTTCTCAGTGGTGCAAAGGCATGCTCTTCTCTGTGAGGAGTGTGAGAATCCCCAGGCCCTTCAAGCCAGTGGAATCCAGGGCCTCCCAGAATTCCTCCTTCCAATTCCTCCTTCCACCCCAGCAGGTTCTACCTGCCGCTACATTTCCCCACCAGTTCAATTCTAGCCTCTGGCCCAAGTCTTCAGCTCCTTAACTGAGTCAGTATAGCCAGCCCTTGTGGAACCCAAAAACCATCCAAACCCCCAGAGAGGGCTTCAGTCCCACATCGCAACCCCAGTGTGCAATCCTTGCTCTGCTGTCCCATTGTGTTTTGAGGACTTTACAAGTTGGGCCCCATGTAGTCTCTGAGATATCCCTGGCCATGGTAGGAAGCAAATCTGGGGACCCAAAGGGTCAGAGTGCCTTATCATCATCAGTGAGATCTCAGTGGGAGGGGACATCCCGATCCTTCCCATTCCCACTATGTCAGCCTCCCTGTGATTAGTCCCCCTTTGTTTCCCTGCCCAGCACTCCAGCTTTCTTCTGGGCATGGTACCCTTTCCTATACCTGGGGAAGCCGGGAGCTCTGGCTCTTTATTTGATCTCCAGCAAGTGTTCAATAAACATTTGCTGAAGTGAAAGGTAGGGAATCGGGCTGAGGAGGATTGAGGCACCAGTCCCGGCTCAATGCCCCCTCCCTCCCAAAGCCAGCCAGTGTCCCCATCATTTGGAGCAACCCTGTTTATTGGCCCCTGGTCACACCCTCAGGGCTCACCTGAACATCACCTGACAGATCTCTCACACCATCTCACCCACCTGGAAATTGCCATTAATGGGAAATCCTTTCTCCTCAAATGAACTCTGTGCTTCTTTCAACCTAGAGTACTTGGCCCAATCTTCCTTCCCCATGTGTCTGGCTTTCTTAATCCCTTACACCTCTGCTTAAACTCCTCATAATCAATTGACCTCACAATCAAAATCTGGCCTCCCTATTATATGTTTTTATAGCTCCTTGAATTTATATGTGTAATATATATGCTATCTTTGAATTATATGTAGATATATAGATATATACTATCACTGTTTACCAGTGGTTCCTGGAGTGGTTGTTTGATTAATGTCTTACTCTGTGAGGTTACCCCCTTACCAATTGCAATCCCTGGCATGTAGTGGGCCTATAGGAAATATTGGGTGAATGAATGAGTGAAGAGCTGCCCATAAGACCTCAGCCCTAAGAACAGTCTCTGAATAGCTGTACCCCAAAGTCATCCCAAGAGACACCACCAAAATACTTAGGCCACAGTCTTAGGTGAGGCCATCACCTATGTGACAACTTTTCCAAGCCAGAAGGAGCAGCATTAGCCCAGCCCTGAGCTCACAGCTCTGACCCATTTCTCCTGAGATGGTCTCACTGCCGTGATGGTAGTGGTCATCTTGAGGTAGTGGTCATCCCCCTGCAGTCCTCACTCAGGCCCTATGTAGATGCAACCCTTTCTCCCAAGGTGTCAAGGTTACCGCCTTGTACTTACCTTATGCCCCCCCTCACTACTACACTTTGTCCTCAGCAAGACATTGTCAGGGTCTCAGGGACCCTCTGAGGAGGTGCCATGGGTCAAATTGTGTCCCTCAAAGATATATATTGAAGTGTTAACACCTGGTGCTTGTGAATATGCCATTATTTAGAAATAGAGCTTTTGTAGATATGATCAAGTTAAAGTGAATGATACTGGATTAGGGTAGACCCTGAATCCAACTTCAGCTTTGTCCTTACAAGAAGAGGAGAGACAAATGCTGTCTAATGACAGTGGCAGAGACGGGAGAGATGCAACAAGGGTGTCAAGCCAAAGGGTTGCCAAGGGTTGCCAAGTCAAGGATTGCCAGCAGTCACCAGAAGCTGAAAGAGGCTGGATGGATTCTTCATTACAGCCTGTAAAAGGAGCATGACCCTGCTGACCCCTTCATTTCAGACTCCAGAGCTGGGAGTAGAAATTTCTGTTGTTTTAAGCCACCCAATTTGTGGTGCTTTGTTAAAAAACAGCCCCAGGAAACTAACGCAGAAGACTTCCTGTCCCTGTGGGTCACGGGCCAGAAGCTGCCATAGAGAAAGACCCTGTTCTTTGCCCAGGGCCAGGCATGCAAGTCCCTGCCAACCAGAGAATGGCAGGGGTGCTGTTATGTCTGAAATGTAAGGATGATGCAGCAGTAGGCTGTCTGGGTGCAGAGCTGCTCGGGAAACAGTTCTTTACAATGCATGAGGGAATGGCCCGAGGCCAGCATGTGTGTGGGCTGTGACATGCTGTGAGCCTGTCTCTCCAGAGACCGTGCCATCTAGATGGGACACTAGCTCCCTCCCCCCATCACCAGCCTCTTTGCTCAGGATCTCCCAGAAGACTTCAGTCCTTGGGCCAAGCTACCAGCTACACAGAGCAGAGAAATTGGCCAGAGGTGTTTCTGGGAATAGAAGGGGCACCACTTAACCTTTGTACAAAGGATTAAATGTCAAAATATCAGCTACACCTAGTGAGCAACTACTCTGTGACAGGTACTTGGCATGTGTTATCTGAGTTCCTCCTCTCATGGGTGTGTATCATCATCCCCACTTGATACCTGGGAAGACAGCGGCTCAGAAAATCTTGGCTCAAGTGCCCTAGCTGATTGCGATAGAACCAGAATTCAAATCTAGGACTTTCTGACTGAAGCCCATCATGTTACCTTGACTCCTCAGGGATAAGAAGGATACACCAAGGACACTCTGGTCTTGGACACCCAAAGAACAGAGGAGACCCACGTGAATACACATGGACTGAGGTAACGCAGGAAAAGTAACTCAGTAACTCAGGAGAAGAGGTCAACCTTAGGGCTGAGGTTAGTAGGGCATGGCATGGTCCAGAAGTTGGGCTGCCTGCCCATGTCAACCATCTGCTGTGGGCTCCAGCCTCCCAGCTGGCCCTGAGACTCCACCCTGCACAGGCCTAAGCCAGTGAGTGTCTGACCCAGTGGCATACCTAGGCCTTCATACTGAGGGCAGTGTTGGGAAGCCATGGCTCCTCCATGAATCTCACTCCCCTCCCCATTCTTGGGTGTACCCATGAGCTTCAACCTGAAGCCTCCAGGGCTAACCCTCACCAATACCCCAGTTTGCTATGCTCTCCTCCTTCTGGGGTCTCAGACTGGCATCTGCCCAGTTTTCCATAGCCCAACCCCTCTGATCTATGCCTGAGGCGACCCTACTCCTGGCATCTGCCCGGGCCACTTTGGTCTTTGCAGCAGATCATCTATGAACTTGAACATAGCAGACAAGTCCAGAGGTATTTCTCCAGGTCACACACCTCCTTACTCTCAAGTTGTCCTTCCAGGGTTGGACCTGGGAGTCACGTTCAAGAGACAGTATAATGTAGTGATCACACACACAGATATTACGATCGGACTGCCAGGTTCAAAGTCCAGCTCAGCCACACATTGCTTGTGTGACCTTGAGCATGTCACTTAAACTGTCTGTGTCTCACCTGTAGAGTGAGGCTGATAATTGCAGCACGTCTGTCACAGGAATACTGTGTGAAGTAGAGGGATTATACATGTAAAGCACTTGAAACAGTTAGTAAGCACTCAATAGATGTTGGCTCTTATCATTACATCATCATAATTATTGCCATCCTTGTCATCAATATATCATTACAGTGGCTCTAGCCATAGCTGATGAACACCTGACCCAGCCTGGGAAAATCAGGTCCTCAGACCCAAGAACATGGGATTTATGCCCAGGACAGATGGACATAAAACAGTCTAGGTTTGCCCAGTGACATGGAAATCCAGAAGTCCCTGTTTGTCCACAGGCATGGAGAACCACATGCAGAGAGAACGAAACAGAAGCACACAGAGATATTCAACTCAGAGGCCACTTGGATCTAGACAGAGAAGAGAGATGGAAGGTGAGGCTGCCTGGGACCCAGTGGCTCTCTGACCCGGCCTCAGGCTGTACTTCCTGCCCTTGGACTCTTGCAGACCAGATCATGGTGGTAAGGCTCTGGAAGGCCCACAGATCCATCCCTCTGTGTATGGGTAAATTCAGTCTCAGCCATCCCACCCAGAGAAAATGGCTGTGCCAAGGACTGTCTATTTGGGAAGAGGGGTCAGCATGTGAATATCTATCTGTGTCTGAGTTCTCCTTCCCTCTTCTCACACCTCTTCTCACATTGGTGATTGAATCCAATCACCAGTGACCTCCATAGGGCCACTAACACTTTTCATCTCCTACCTGATTTTTTGCAATGTTTCACTCTAGCAGCCACTTCTTGGTTCCCAAAACACTCTCTCTTCCTGAGTTCTGTGACATCACACCTTCCTGTATACCTCCTTCTTCCCCGCCACCCCTTTTCTGTCTCCTGAAGCTTTCTCAATGGCTGGTTGTCCTCAAGGTACTGTCCCTGGGACTCTCCTTTCTCCATGCACTCCCTAGATGGTCTCAACAACTCCCTTGGCTTCTCCCCCAGCCTGAGTGCCAAGGATGCCCAGATATGTCTCAAGCACAAACCCTCTCTGGGGCTACAGGAGTTCAGTAGCCTCTTCCACAGCCACCTGTGGTGCCCAGAGGCTCCCTAAACTCAGTCTACTTGACTCTAAACTCTTCTCTCCCACTAAAGAAGGATCATATATTTCTTATCTCAATGAATAATGTCCTCCAGCCTCTAGTCACTTCTGCGATGGACAGCCATGATGCCTCACTCTCTGCCCTGCAAATAAAGCCTATTAACTAGTTCCATCTCTTCTACCTTTCAAGCATCCTTTTAAGCTGCCCATCTCCCCATACCCTCACCACTGCCTCAGTTCTAAGGCATATTATTGTTCACCTGGGCTTTCCTATCAGATGTAGATGCTCAATAAATCTTTTAAAATAAATTAACCTAGTTTAAAGTCTAAAATATAAGAATTAGGCCCTACCTGACCAGACTCAGGAACACTTTGGAGTGTAAATCAGAACTCAAACCTCAGCCCAGAGCTCAGAAACTAGACTGATGACTAGAGCCTGGAGCAAAATGCTCTCCAAAACTCAGAGGGGGAAGCCGAGCACCCCACACAAGCCAATTTTATAGTCTAAGAAGTCACATATGGCTCAACCCCTTCCACCAACATCCTTATTGTATTTTCCTCAAAGAAAAACAAGTGTCGATGGGGAGAGGGTTAACAGTTTATTCTATTTTTTTCTGAGTGATTTTATCACTGTCGTTAGAACATTCATTGAAGTAAGTGAGGAATCCATCACAGGCTGACAGCAGTGTGCAGACTAATAGCTGTTAGATGGTAATAATTTTTAATATGATTTTTATTTCACTTAATTTCATATGTGCTTGACAAAAGGTCCCCAGTCACTGGGGAGCAGTGCGGAACTGGGAATATGCTCACAGGAAGGTCTATTAAGCCAGGTGCTAGAAGCATTTCAAAGAAACAACTTTGCCATTCAGGGGAAAAGTTAGAAACTTGGTCAGGTTTAAGGGAGCTGATTTCTGGCACAATGGCATATCTATGCCTAATGATACCAGGAATCAGAGGAACAGGCACTTAAGTGATAGCAATGTCCGCATACATACACACAATCATGCCAAGGAAAGATGCATAGATATGCCTCATCTTGTGAGTGGACACACAATCACACCCAATGAGCCACCTGCTCCAAGTTTTCAGAAAAACACATATGCAGCACAGATTACACACATAAACATGCTTATTTCCAGGCAGAGAGAGAGAGAGATTGAGGCTCATTCCTTGGTATGACATAGAGTCTCACCCAAGGAGCTCTCTCTCTCTGTCTCTCTCTCTCTCTCTCTCTCTCACACACACACACACACACACACACATAATCACATAAAGAAAACATACAGATTTAACCCTATAGAGAGTTACATCTCACACACATAAAAGCAACCACATATAAAACATCTCTCACAGTCACTGAAATAGACACACACATCCTACTGGGTCTATTCTACAGTCTGTTAATGCATCATTAAGCCCTTTGGGGTTTTCTAAAAATTGTTTTTAACTATTAGAGGAAGTGGTGGGGGAGAGCAACGCTTGTACCCAAAGGCAAATATCCAGAGGTAGCCATGAGGATGGGGGAAAGGACAGTCCTCTTTTGTGTAGTTTCAGTGTCCCAGCATTCCAGGAGCTCCTGGCAGAAAACAAGGGCAAGCTGGCACAGAAATAGGTAAGGATGAAACCATATCTGAATATAGCTGACGCCTAAAGTGCTCTGAGGTGGGGTGGGGTGGGTAGGGCCTTGCTTGAGGCATCAGGTGCCCTCCCAGATGTAGATCAGATCAAAGTAACCCAGCCCAGATTCTCAGGTTCTGGGAGGAGAGGATCCTGGAATTTTTCTATGAGAGTATTTCCAACCACAGGAAACCAGGCTGGCCTTGGGACTGCTCCAACCAACATGAACTTGAACCAGAATGGGGTCCCAGCTTAGAAATGAAGTGGTCAGTGGAGAGAGAAGTGGAAAGAGGGAAGAGAAACTACAGTTCGTCAGCCCTATAGTTGTGTAACCACTAACCCAGACACAGAGGCAGAGGATAGATCATAAATACTCTGGCAGGTGAGGAAAGCCCTCACTGTCACACCTTACTGACTCTCACTTGCTCCAAGACAAGGTCTAGAGGAAGCTGAAAAGAGCTGACAGGGCCCCGTCTCTCCTTGGCTCCCCCTCTGGAGGAAAAATAAAACAATAAAACAGTTTTCCCGCCTCCCAATACACAGCCTTCTGTGGCAAGGCGTTGTACGATCCTGGCCACAAACCTGTATGGGGACCTCTTGCTGATGAACTGTCAGCATACTGTTCTCTCAGCTTGACTCTGAGAGGGGCTGTCATGTGGTATTAAAAGGGAAGACGCTAGAGCCAGGCTGCCTGAGATTAAGCTCACCTCTGCTCACTCATTAGTTTTGTGAACTTAGGAAAACTGCTTAACCTATGGTCTGTTTCTGCACCTGTAGAATTGTAATAGTAAGTTCCTACCTCACAGGTGATTGTAGATTAGGTGAAAGAGTCTGGCTTTCAGAAAAGGTTGCCCACTATTATTATTTTCTACAAGTTTCTTCTAGAAAGGGTGGGAATTGGCGGCTTTCCCCATGTTGTTTTTGTTGTTGTTTGTTTGTTTTTTTGTTTGTTTAGCATAGAGGGGAATCTGAAGGCTGGGGCAGTCATCCCATGATGTCACTCTTCCTTGACGTCACTCTTCCTAAGGCTGCCTGAAAGCTATCAGCACCATGGACAGCATCAATTCTCTGTCCAGGGTGCTGGCTTGAGCTTTTCTTCAGTTTTCCATACCACACACTGGCCCCTTCCATATTTCAACCAGAAAGTCCAGGAGGACACTTATCTGGATACGGAGACTACAAGGAGATTCATATGTAGGTCATAAGCCATCTATATATAGCCATCTACAAGGAGAAGTTACTGATTTCATGGAAAATTCTGAATCTAAAAAAAATTCTTTTCTAAAGGAGACTGTTGAGGTCCAGAGGCTGCCCTGCTTATTTGCCCTAAGGACATCTCCACGCTCCCTTTCCTTGGACTGGTCCAGGACCCACTGAGAAATGATTTAAAGAGTAAGTCTTTATCCCACATTTCTTGTGCATAGAATTGTGTGCCGGGGTCTGTGCTAAGCCCTTTACATACACTATCCCAGTTAATTCTCCAACAAACCACCGATGTAGGTGCTCCTATCATCACCATTTTGCAGATAAAAAATCTGATTTAAGAGAAGCTATTGGTTCACCCCAGTTCACACAGCTAGAGGTGGGGTGGCAGGATTCACAGACATGTCTAGATTGTAAGCCCCAGTAATTTTGTCTATCTTGGTGATTTATGTGCCCAGACCAGGCAAAGAAGAAATTCTCAATGCATATCTGTTTAATGGATGAATAACTTCAAAGTCAGTGTCCTACCTTCTTCAGTTTCTGCATCTCAATTGGGAGATCTGGTCCAGCATTAAGGCTGTTTCTTTAGACATAGATTCTCCCACATATTTCTGCTGACAGGACCTGTCCTTCCCACAGCCCCCATGGAACCTGGCACAGGCCTCTATTGCTCCTCAGTAGGATCTGGCCATCTCAAACCTCTCTCGATCAGAGACTAAAGTTCCTGAGATCTGGAGCCACTTTGCTGGCTCAGTCAGAAGAGCATGCGGCACTTGATCTTGAGGTCGTGAGTTCGAGGCCCATGTGGGGTGCAGAGATTATATACATACATATATACATACATAGTCCTGAGATCTGGCTCCTTATATCCTGGAACAGCTAGTACAGGGTAGACTTCCAGGAGAAGCCCTGCCCACGTTGACTCTTCAGCTGAAGCTACTGTGGAAAGTAGTAAGTACTCCATAAATGGCAGTGACCATTATCATTCCTGTGAAACGACAAGTTGTCTCCACATTGGCACATGCAGGGGGCAAATTTAAGCTAGTTTCCAAGGTGGAGGCAGGTCTTGGGGAGGGGGGAATATGGATCAGTAAAAGTACTTTTGACTCACAGTAAAAGAAAGATTCTGCCAATCTCCACCTTGCAGTGTATAAGCTCAGAAATTATTTCATAGACCCAAGACTGAGAGATTCATGTGTAGGTAGTAAGCCATTTATATATAGGTTGAGCCTTTCCAAAACCATGTGCATAAGTCTTCAGGGTGGAAGGTCAAATTCTAATTCCAAAGAGTGTAATGAATAAGAGTCCAAATTTATATCAACAACAAACAACAGTAACAAATTTCTGTTAACTGACTGCCTACTATGAGGCCAGCACTATACTAGGCACAAGACATATAAAGTTAACCAGACAGAATCCTTGCCTTTAACAACCTCAATGAATGACAGAAATGAAATACAAGTCAATGGGAAATTTATGCCAGACAGGACTTTGTCAAAGATGACTGAAGTGGAAAAGAACCAGGGTTCTCCCAGGACCATGTTGGCTGTCCCTTGTCCCCTTGACAGCCTTCTCCAGACCCCAATTATATCCACTCATCAATTGTCCCAGCCCCATACAGAATAACCAGGTAGAAACAGTAAATTCTAGTGGCTTTTAAAAACAAAGATTCAGAAGGTAGACTGCTTTTATTCAAATCCTAGTTCTTCCACTTATCATAGGTGTGTCTTTGCACAAGTTATTAATCTCTCTAGGCCCGAATATTCTCAGCTTCAAGTGAAATAATAAAACCTAATGTATCTCAATGGGTGTTGTAAGGACTAAATAAGTGAATGATTATAAAGATTTTAGGACAGGGCTTGGCATATAGCAAGTCTAGAAAAGTACTAGGTGTCGTTGATGGTGTCATCCCAACACACAAGCCAATCAGAGGCTGGCACCAACTTGTGTGGGGGTGGGGGGATGAAGCACATAGGACTCAGCCTGACAGTGCTCCTGCTTGTGAGCTATTATCTCTACCTGAGCCAAAGGCAGAACTCATTCCACCAAAGGCAGAGCCCAATTAGAACCCTGCCTTCATCTCCAGATGCCCAGTCTGCTCCCCTATGCCTCTTTCCCCAAGTTTCCTGTGTATTAACTATTTTAGCTGCCATTAATCGGATGCTTATTTTGCCAAGCACTTAGCATACATTATGCCATTCCAAATCCTCACAATAACCCCTTTGAGGTGGGTATTGTTATTTTTATTGTTTTATTTTATATGTGAGAGAGAGACAGAGACAGAGCATGAGCAGGGGAGGAACAGAGAGAGAGGGAGACACAGAATCCGAAGCAGTCTCCAGGCTCCGAGCTGTCTGTACAGAGCCCGATGCAGGGCTTGAACTCACAAGCAGTGAGATCATGACCTGAGCTGAAGTCAGACGCTTAAGCGACTGAGTCACCCAGGCGCCCTGAGGTGGGTACTATTATGATATCCGCTTTTCAGAAGGGGTATTGTGATTCAGGGAGGTTTAAATGCAGGCAGGTGATTCCAGAGTCCAAGCTCTGACCCATTAAGCTATACCAACTTCATCCACAAAGAATGTGAGGTGGCCCTTCCTTGTTATATCTTCTAGTCCCCCTTCTACTCCTTGGAACTTCCTCAACCCTCACCAGGCTGCCAAGTGAAACACAGTATCCTAAGTCCCCCTCTGACTGCCCCATGGTCCTGCTTACTTGAAAATTTGCTGCTGATGCTGATGGGATCCATCTAGGGTCCCAGATAGGATGACAATTTGGGTATCCTGGACCATGGCTCCCAAATCCCTCTCAAGACAGGCCCTGGATATCTACTCTTATCTGTTGTCATTGAGGGGACAGCACCGCAAGTTTTTTCTTTCAGGCCCTCCTCCAAGGGGAGGAGTCAAAGTGACTCCTTTCTCCATGGAGGGATTATTGGAACAGAACTATACTCAGAGCACCTGGGTGGCTCAGTTGGTTAAGCATCAAACTTCAGCTCGCGTCATGATCTCACAGTTCATAGGTTTGAGCCCCACATTGTGCTCTGTGCTGACAGCTCAGAGCCTGGAGCTTTCTTTGGATTCTGTGTCTCCCACTCTCTCTGCCCCTCCCCTGCTCACACTCTCTCTCTCTCTCAAAAATAAATAAACATTAAAAAGTTAAGAACAGAACTATGCTCTTGTCTCCAGAGATATCTGCACTGGGAGGTTCCACAGAGATATCACCTAGGGACACCGTCTCATACAACACTTAAAGTAGACATGTTCAAGTTTTGGCCATCCATAACTATTCCCCCTTCACTGGATGGGGACAATGTCACCCAGATAGGAGTGGATGAGCCTTCCTGTACCCAACCCACTCTGGTGGGCCTGACTTAAATCCACTTTTACCAACTGGGCACATACCATGGTCTTCTCTGCCACACCAACCACTGCTACCCAACAGACACACACACACACACACACACACACACACACACACACACACTCACACACACACACACTTGGTTTTAGATGAACACATAACTAGATCAAATCCTAGCTCTACTGCTGATTTGGACCTGGCACTTTTCTCTCTGGGTCCTCACTTCTCCCACCTATAAAATGAAGAGGGGAGCTCCATCTCCCAGGGACCATCCTGATCCAGCATGTTGGGCCTACAGGAGAGATCTGAATCTGGTCATACTCCCATTGCCCACTCTCCTAAAAGCCTCAGTAGCTGGCAGAACAAAAGAGCAAGAGGCCCAAGGGTTACTAGAGGAACCCACTGCTTCACCACCCCCTCTTCACATTGTGTTTCCTCCCAGAGGCTTTACTAGGCCAACTAAGAGGCAGTGCAGTTTGGGGGCTGAAAGCAAGGATTTGGGTATCAGATAGAACTGGGTTCTATCAAACAGAACCAGGTAGAGCTGAGTTGAAAACTAAACTCTGCCCCTCGCTGGCAAGCTACCTGACCATTCTGAGCCCCAATATTCTCAATTATAAATTGGGGTGAACAATACTTTCCTCCCTGAGCACCTCTGGGAATTAAAGAAGATCACAAATGGGAAGTGCCTGACCTCCATGGCTCTCGGACATCAGTGCTGAGAAGAGCTGTGAGCTCAGAGAGCCTTAACCAGGGTCCTACCCCGCAAGGCTACTCATGACTCAGCAGGGATCCCTGCCCCATCAGAACACTATGGCCTGTGGGATCCCCTTTGGAAAGCACTTCCCGAAAAGCTTAAACATAGAGTTATCAAATGAGCCAGAAATTCCACACTTAGGTGTGCCAAGAGGATGAA
The DNA here is from genome assembly GCF_014898765.1 of Herpailurus yagouaroundi. Lineage (NCBI taxonomy): Eukaryota > Metazoa > Chordata > Mammalia > Carnivora > Felidae > Herpailurus > Herpailurus yagouaroundi. The sequence goes on along the minus strand of NW_024412401.1, from coordinate 48,473,579 downwards.
AAATACTTGTGTACTTGTACACAGTACAAACGCAAACCCTCGTACACAAATCTTCATGGCAACGTTATCACAGTAGCCAAGAACTGGAAGGCACCCAAATGTCCAGAGAGTGATGGACAGATAAACAAAATGCGACCTACCCATACCGTGGAATATTATTCCGCAATGAAAAGGAATGGGGTACTAACATGTGCTGTGACATGAGTGAAACTCAAGAGTGTGAAGCTAAGTAAGAGAGCCCAGACACAAAAACCCCCGTATTATGTGATTCCACTTCCATGAAATATCCAGACGAGGCAAATCCGTAGAGACAGCAAGTGGATTAGTGGTTGCCAAGGGGAAAGGACAGGGGAGTGGAGACTAACGGCTTAATGAGTGTGGGAGTTTCTTTTGGGGATGATGGATATGTTCTGGAATTAGATAGTGATAATAATTGTAAAACCTAGTGAATATACTAAAAATCACTGAACGTATACTTTCAAAGGGTGAATTTTATGGCACTTGAATGATGCCTTAAAGAAAAAAGATGGGCGTCTGAGCACCAGTCAGTACCCTGAAATTCCTTTTCACAGACTCAGGGAAAGTTTGCAGAGGCCTCAGATAGCCCTGGCCCTTAGAGGAAAGATGGCCACAGCCCTGACCACTGCTAAGGCCGGGTGCAGGCCACCTTGGAACCAGCATCCCTGAAGGCGCACAGATGGCAGGCAAGAGCACAGCCAGAGAGCCAAGGAGACCCGCAAGGAAATCCTACCTCCACCACTTACAATCTTCTGACCTCAGACCTATGGTTTAACTCTCTCACGCATAGTTTCCACATCTGTAAAATGGGAGATAATAATTTACCCATCTCACAAAGTTGCTGTGAAAATTAAGTAAAACCACCAGGTAAATGGCCTAGCATGGCGCTAGACACATAATGCTAAATACGTGTGGGTCACCACTGTCGTTGAACTCTCAGTAAGTCTTACCAACATCCCTAAAGAGCAAGAGTCATTATCCCCATATTACAGATGTTGCCCGTGCCTGCCTCTGAGGTTCAGGGATCTGGGATTCAGGTTCAGAAATCGCAGAGTCTATGGGGACACACCTGAGGCTGAGGGGCCAGTGGGAGGCTGTTGCAGACAAACCTGTGAGAAAGGCTGGTGGCTTGGCCAGGGCAAGGGTAGGAGGGATGGAGAGCAGAGATGAGAAGCATTTCGAAGAGAACTTGGCAAGGTTGGGTGACCCCCCACCCCAGCTGGGGGTGAAGGAAAAGGACTCAAGGATGACTGACCGCTCCCAGGTTCTAGCTTGGTGACCAGATGGGTGGTAGGGCTGACAGGACCCTGAGTTCAGGAACACAGCAAGAGGAAGAGCCTGGAAAAACCCAGGTTCATGGGAGAGTTCAGGGCTACACGCAGGGACGCAGGAGGGAGGAGCCGCCACAGGAAGTGGGGGGAGAGCCAGGTGGAGGGCTGGAAAACGGGCCCCTGGGCTCCGTCGCAGTTTAAGAAGGTCAACAGAGTGGGGCTACCTGGGTGGCTCAGTAGGTTGAGCTTCCAACTTCGGCTCAGGTCATGCTCTCGTGGTTTGTGAGTTTGTTTGTGGTTCGTGAGTTCAAGCCCCACATCAGACTCACTGCTCGGTGCTATCAGCACAGAACCCGCTTCGGATCCTCTGGCCCCCTCTCTCTGCCCCTCCCTGACTTGTGCTCTTTCAAAAAATAAACAAACATTAAAAAAAAAAAAAAAGAAGTCAGCAGAGGACCAGGAACCCTAAGAGGCTGGAAGGCAGTCAGGGAGGCAGGCACTACGTATAGGGGCCGCAGCATCACAGAGGGCACTAGAAATCACAAAGAGAAGGGAGTCCAGGGGTGCCTGGTTTGCGGAGAGATGGGAAGGATGTGTGTCCATAATAGTACAGATCACGGGGACAACTGGATCCACTGAGCAGCAGAGCGGGGTTGAGGGTGGTGGGCAGGTGGTGGAGAGCAGGTGGAGACGTGCCTGGTGAAGAAAAGTGCGATGGGGGGTAGACGGGGAGGGGTCGGAGTGGGGTAGGGTGGGCTTTTGTTTTCACGACAGGAGAACCCTGAGATAAGACTCTGAAAAGGCACAGGAGGAAAAAGGGAGTGACTGCTAGTCAGCACCCGCCAAGGCCTCGACCTTCTGGTCTGAGTTAGCCCCTTCCTCCTGGAGACCCCAAGGTGCTCCCTCCATCTATTCCTCCGTCACAGCACCGATCACCTGGGATGAGTGTGGCTGTCTCTCCAGGGAGAACATGCAGAACCCGAGGGCTCAGGCCTTCTCACGCATTTCTGCAACCCGGGGCCTGGTGTCCAGGGAAGGACGGAGTGTCAGACAGGCCGGCTAGCAAGGATTCAGGCAGGTGCATGGACAAGCAGGCTAGTGGACAGACAGGCCAACAAGCAGCGGGAAAAACGGCCACAGGGACAGGTAGGCAGGGAGATGCCCCCCCCCCCCCGCCCCCACGGCTGACACTGGAGCGCAAATTTATCTCCCAATGCCGCCACAGTCCGCTATTGGATTTGTAATCACAGACTCCAATGTTCACGGGATAAATATACTAACAAACTAATTGTTTGTTAGCTCTGAGGTTGGAGCAATCAACACGTCCAGCATGAGCTATGGGCCACTCGCCCGCGCGAGTTCAGGCCACCCCAAGGCGCGGGCACCGTACGGACCCCAGGCGGGGCTCGGGCCCAGTGTGCACGCACAGGCCCGAAGCCCGGAGCCAGGGGGGTGGCGCGGGTGGGAGGGCGCCAGTGCGCGCTGGCACGTAGCCCTCGCTGCCCTGCCTGAGCCTCATCAGTGGCAGACATAAACTAACTCGGTTCCTGGGGACCCCAGAGGAGCGGCAGGAACTGTTTGGTAGAGAATTATAGCTGTGGGTGAAATTAGATGTACTCTGAGCCCCAAGGCTGAGAGAAATAAAAAGCATTTTAAATGGAGTGTAGAATTCATATTCCTCAGTCACCTTCCAATAAATAAATCTTGTACCATTTTTTTCTGTAAACAGTGGTTACACTCAGCTTCTATTGTCTCCACATTCCATATGCCAATTGGCCAGGAGTGGCAGGGCCGAGCTGGGGTGGGAAGGGAGAAACCAGGGCGTGCCTAGGGTTGGGGGGCCCTGGAGCCACGATGGCTATCCCGGAGATGCCCCCCCCCAACTTTAAAGAAGCGTCAAGAGTGTTCTCCCCCCTGCCTGCCCACCAGTCGTAACCCAGCCCTGGTCATCCCTCGGGGATCCCCGAGGCAGGAGATCTGAGATGGGATTCCCAGCACCCAGGTTTTGAGACCCAGAGGTCCAGGGCTGGAGACCCATGGAGAACACTGCGCTCCAGCTCCCTGGGCCCCCTACCCCCTGGGGAAATGCAGGATTCCACCGAGGCTGACAGCTGGGGTGGGAGTTTGGGGGAGCCCTGCTGGCCTGGCAATGGCAGCTTTTATTGTCTCTGGGTTTCTTTTTCAAAGCCTTCCATGCGCAAAAACAATACCTCCTCATGGCTAAGGATGTGGAAAACACAGAAAATCACAAAGAAGAAAAACACCACCTGCAACCCTACCACCCTGAAAAAAAAAAATCACTGTTGATATTTTGGTATTCCTCCTCCAAGACTTTCCTCAGTGTGCATCTGCACATAAATAAATATATGTTTTACAAAATAGAAAGGATCCCTACATGTATTAAGTGCCCAACATGTACCAGGTACTATTCTAGGCATTTTGAATATATTATCTCTGAGTCTTATAATAATCCTGCAGAAAAAAAAAGAGTTCCTATTAAATATTAATACTAACTTGGATCATTAAGAGAAAAAAATACTGGCTCACATTTATTCGGCACTTACTGTGTACCCGGCGCATACTGCTGGGAACAAAGCTGCATGATCTCAGATAATCTCTTCCACAGCATGGGGGGAGCCCGTTGTGATCCCTCACCCCAGGGAGGGAACTTGTCCAAGGTCACAAAGAAGGTGAATGATAGAGCCACAATGCAAACTCGATCGTCTGACTTGGAGTGTGGTCTCAGTCCCCCCGACCCCACCCTCCACCACCGCCCACTACAGCAGATCACAGTGGAAGGCCCTCAGCTTCTCCATTAGTCCGTCTTCTCTCCCACTGACTCGAGCCATTCTTCTAGAACCTGTAGGAATTGTCCATTCCCTGCGGACTAAGACTGAGGTTTCCACAGTTGCCCTGCCCCTGCCCTGCCAGCTCACGAACAGAGAGGCAGCGGAGAAGACCGGCAAAGAGCGTGAGTCTAGGCTCAGAGAGACCTGGCTTCAGTCCCAGCCCAGCCTCTTACTAGCTGTGTGTCCTTGGGGAAGTCACTGTCCCTCTCTGGGCCTTATAGTCCTTAGCTGGAAAATGGAGATACTGAGAAGAGTTACCCCACAGGGCTTCGTGCAAACCAGACGAGATCATTTTGTGGCATCTGGCAGAGTATCTGGTGCATGCTAAGGGCTCCAAAACTGAAATGCTGCTATCTTTCAAATGAAGAACAAAACACCAAACAATTTTTAAGAAACAGCAAGAAAGCAAGAAAGAGAGAGAGAGAGAGAGAGAGAGGAAGGGAGGGAGGGAGGGAAGGAGGGAGCAGCAAAAATGGACACTGGGGCACACACCCTGACACTCCCTCCCCTCTGCTCCTGCTTTCTTCTCCTCCATTTAATTGGCTGGCGTGTACCCATTACACAGAATGCCAGGGAGCAGTGATTGAAAGTCAGGGCCTGATTCCTGAAAATCAAGGAAAAGAAAAGGAGAAACTAGCCCCTTTGCAGAGATGTTAGCACAAAAATCATGACACTTTCCTGTCTCCTCCCGGGGCCTGGCCTCTCCCTGCCCTGAGACCCTCTTGCTCCCACCAAAGGAATCCGTTGAGATGAGAACTGGTTGGGTGTTGCAGGTTGGTGTCATCTTTGAACTTAAAAGATTCACCACTCAAGCACAGTGAGGAGAGGCAGGGAAGACTTGGGACCCAGCTCTGCCCCCAGCTACCAAAGATCCATGGTCACTCAGTGGCTCCTTGGGCAGTGGCAGTCCAGGAGACCTTCCTGGAGGAGGAGGACAACAGGAAGATCTGCAGAGATGGTCAGGAAGAAGGGACGAGTCTGGGCTCGGAGGCCACAAGATCAAGTCCCAGGTTGCTTTCTGACTCCTGTGGGACTCTCAGCTGGTCCCTTCCCCTCAGCTTCCCCCTTTGTGAAACAGGGGTGACACCACTCCATTGGAATGACAATGGTTGTGCCGATGGGAATGCATGATGCACAATGAATGAATGAATGAATGAGTGCTGAGCAAGTGAGAGGCTCCCCTCCAAGCCCACAGTGGCAGCTGACTCTGCGGTGGCCAGGACTGCCTTCTTCCCAGGGCTGTTGGTCATTTATTTTTGGTTAATTAAACGGTAAGATTTTCAGGTCTGATTATTTACTGCCAGCCGGCTTCATTACCGGCTCCCCCATAAATCACAGTGGGGGAGCCAGCTCCAGCTCCCCGCCCCCACGCCCACTCCCAGGCCAAAGCCCCTGTCCACCTACAGGACCCCAGGAGAGAGAGGCATTGCGACACTTCTTGTCCTGGATGGCTATGCAAAGACTTCTTCTGACCCCTACCCTCCCAAACCCTGCACCATGGACCCTCTGCAGCCTCCTACAACCAGAGTTTCAGAAGACTTCTTCGTTGCCAACAGCCCCGTCCAGAAGATTCGGCCTCAGCATGTTGAAATGAGCACCTACTATGCGCTAGGTCCTTCACTAGCCTGAGCTCACTGCAGTGATTAGATCCACTCCTAGAGGAGGCTACGGAGGTCCCACGGCTGTCAATGGGGGAGAAAGGATTAGAATCCAGTCTGGCTGCAGGGCTTTGTCCCCACCACCCTGCCTTAATGAGGAGGGAGGCACAAGTTCTGGGGTCAGATGGGCCTGGATTCAAGTCTCAGCTCTAATGTCTACTAACTATAGGACCTTGAGCAGGTGCCTCCACATTTCTGGGCCTCCTCCCCAGGTATCAGGTGGGGACAGTAATATCTCCCTCCCCAAGTGCTATGAGCAGTAGAAGTAACATGCCTGGGACAACGCCAGACTCAGAGGCTGCATCCCACACGAGCACCTGCTGTGTTCCTAGTGGAGTACCGGGTGGGGGATGTATCTCATGGTCGGTGGCAGGGGGGTGGCCAGGCAAAGACAGCAGCAGATGGAGGCTGGGAGGGGGGTCTCAGGGGGCCCCCCACTGGCTGTGCCTGAATAGCCCCTAGTGGGTTCTAGAGGGTACCCCGGGCAGCCGTGTCCCCTGCAGGGCTGGCACCCTAGCCCCACGCTGATCCCTGGCCACACTCAGCCCTACGTACCCACCCAGACAGAGTGGAAGTTCTAGAGGTGCTGAGTACAGGAAGACCCCAAGGGACACAGGTACCATGGTGTCCCTCTGCTTCAGCCTTTGCCACTAAACAGAGGAAAAACCGAAGGTGGGTGGGGGTGGGGAACAAGGCAACAGGGGGAACCAGCTCCCGCATGTGACCGGGGACTCCAGGAGGCAGGCGGGGGCCATGCACCTGGTCCAAAGCCCCCAGCTCCCAGTCTGACTCGGAATGAGTGCTCGGTCCCTATCTGCTGGATGACTGAATGATGAGTGAACAAATCAACAAATGGAAGACAAAATACGTGACTGAATGGACAGTCAGATGACCGAGCACATGGCTAAATGAACAAAAGAACACACAAGTCATTGAATAAACAAACAAGTGGATGAATGAAGGCATGGGAGCACAGGGGAACAAGCAAACGATCAGACAAACCAATGAATAAACGAAAGAACAAATGAACAAAAATGAATGCCGGAGCAGAAGAGGAAGAAGAGAGGGAGAGGAAGGGGGGAGGGAAGGAGGAAGGGAGGGCTCGGCGGGTGAAGGTAGGTCTGCACAGGGCAGCCCCCCAAAGGCAGCACAGTCCCTCTGTCCCGTCCAACTGGTGAGAATGTCCTTCTCCCCCAGCCCCGGCGCCTCCACCAAAAGCTGGTGGGAACCTCGCTGCGGCCTCCCCAGCAGATCTGGAGCTCGGGGAGCCTTCTCCTAGCAAACCTCAAAAGCCAGGCGCGGGGAGGTGGGTTGGCTTTGCCAAGCCCTCAGCCTAGTCTTTAACTATTACATTAAACATCTGCTTTGCCATTCACGGATCAGATAGCATTTTACCCCTGAGATATTTGATTTTATTACTTTCCAGGGAGAGGGCCAAGCAAGTGTTCTTATTGATTTGCACATTAAATATATTAGTAATAAAACGACATCTCCGTAAACCAATTGTAAAATCAATATTAATTGGTACCAAAATATCACAAGCAGTTGAATTACAATTAAGGGAGGGGGTGAGTCCTGCCTCAGGGCAGAGGGTGCCGAGGTCCCAGAGGGAGAGTGGTTGGGGGACCAGACTTCAGTGTCAGGGTCCCCCACTCTGAGCCTCAGTTTCCTCATCTGCTAAATGGGGTTGATCATTCTAGCAGCCAACGTTTGGTGTGGACCTAATGCCTGTACGGGGACTGACAGTAGCAGGAGCCCAAGAAATGCTCCCTTCCTTCCTTCTCCTTAGTGCCTACCGCCGGCCAAGTGTAAGTCATTCCCACTTGAGTAAGAAAAAGCACTATCGGCAGCGGGAGAGGGAGAGGCATGGGTGATGGTGCAGGCCAATAGCAGAAAAGATAGGCAGCTCTGTGGGGGTGTCTAGTCCGGGGGGGGTCCACAATGTCCTTTTTATTACTCAAATAAGAAACAATAAGTCAACCAGGGAAACTTGAGGGCTTCCGCAAGGGTTGGGCTGGCACGGGCGCTTGGGGGTGAGCAGGGAACTCTGGTAGCAAGCCGCACCAGACACATGAATGATTTCTGTAGCCCAGGCAGCCTAGCCCATGGTGGCTGCTCTCAGGAGCAGTGACCAGGGCGCTGGTGCGGAGCCACTCGGCGTTGGCTGACACCCCCCCCCCCCACCCCCAGATCTGGAGGAGACCATCCCAAGGGTCACCAGCTCAGCCACAGAAGAATCATTGTCTCTGGCTGCCCCCTGCACTGCTCACAGCCCCGGGTTCTCCCCAAGGGCTCAGGGTGTCCCCTGGAGGAGTGTCACACGGGCTCGGAGGACCGGGACCCTTGGCTCCCCAGAGTCCGTGCACATGGGCGTATGTGGTTTCATTGGGTTGGTTGCTAAACTCCCTCGGTAACAATCACATTTGAGCCTCACACCGGCCTCATGAGGGCACTCGGCCCTCCTCCCCCATTTTACGGATGAGGAAACTGAGGCCAGAGAGGCCCCTGGTCTAGGCATCTGGCCAGCGGGTGGTGGGCTGGACTTCCACTCGAGACCGGTCTGACTGCAGAGCCTGTGTTCCTCTCCTGTTCCTGGTCCCCCAGGGGTGCTGATGGTGCGCAGGCGGCTCAAGCGCGCAGCCGCCAACACGTACCTCCGGCCCTGCTGCAGCCTCCAGACGACGGGCACAGGCACCCTGCCAGGGGCATTTCCTCCACCTCTGCTAACTACCTCCCTTCCGGCACCTCGTCGACGTTTGGGGTTCCCCGGGCTCTTTAGAGAAGGTGATAATGATATACAAACATGAATAACAGTAACACATCACACGTGGATGAAGGGCCTCGCGCTCAGCTAAAAACGTCACCCACGTTTCCCAATCTGATAGACTGTAGGGCATCGGGGTTAAGTTCTCGTTCTCTGGTCAGAACCACCCCGGTTTAGATCTCGGCTCTGCCACCACGGGTTGTGCGTTGTGTTCATCGGCTGCGGCCGCAGCAACGCTGTGTGACAACGTACCTAGAAAGTCAGCAGCTTTGCGGCAACAGACGTTTACTCTCACGCTTCTGAGTCTGCAAGTTGGCCCTGGTTTAGCCAAGCAAAGCCTGGCTTAAGAGACTCTGCTCCAGACTGACGACCCGGGTTCAGGTTGGCCCCGTGGATCTCATTCCGGGACCAGCGGCTACACCGGGCGTGTTTCCATGGAAATGGAAGAAGAACAAGCACATTCAAGGCCACCGTTCACATTGTGTCCCCTAATACCCCACCGGCCAAAACAGGTTATATGGCCAAGCTCAACATCGGTGGGGCAGGGAGATCTTTTCCATCCACGTTTGCTGAGCAATTACCTAACCTGTCACAGTGAACTTGGACCTCTGTTTGTTCATCTGTGAAATGGAGATAGGACCCGTACGAGACCTCCGGTGGTCCAAGCCTTGGCCTCACCGAGGCCTCCCTGATTCTACGGTGCTTTGTTATCTGGCCCCAGCATGTTGGCCACTTAGAGGGATGGGGGGAGCTGGCATCCTGGGTCCCCATGTCGTCCGGACCATTTGCTTGCTGGCTGACTGAGAGCAGGTCAAACACTCTGCCTTCCCCCCCACCCCGCCCCCCCGCCAACGATTTCTGAGAGGCCTTCCCTGCCCAGCTCCCGCTGGACCAGGTCCGACCCATTTCAGTCTCCCACGACTCACAGCACATCCCTCATGGCTCTTAGCACAACTGGGACTCAGTGGTTATTGGACACATGCTCAAATTCTTCCTCCCTGGTCCGAAGGCAAACACCTCGAGGGCAGGGACCTGGTCCATCTTATCGCTGTTGGATCCCAGTGCCTAGTGCAGTGTCTGGGACACAGTAGGACCTCAGCAAACACGGTGCCTGCCTCCTCTCGGGGCTTCTGCTTACTGTCCTCTCTCCGCACATGGCCTGGCCTTGACCCCACACAGCTCCACACACCCAACAGAGGCCGGCCAGAGACTGTGATTCAAATCAAAATCTCGGTTCCCCGGTGGGGAGAGAGGCTCCGGTTGGCTCCAGCTCCATTGCTGCCGGGGCCACAACTGGGGCAGAGGAGACAGATCTCAAAGAGGGTGGGAGTGAGTTTAACAGACCCTCTAAAGGTGGTGTTCCCTCCCTCGGCTTCGGTCCCCTCCTTGGCGAAATGAGAATAACACCACCACCTCCTGGAGTTGTGAATGTCAGATGGGCTAGCGGACAGCAGTTCTTACTGTCACAGAAGCCACTATGCGCGACGCCATTCTCTGTACCAAGGACCGTGCTGGGACCTTTCCTTGCACGGTCTGATTCAATCTTCAGAACAATTCCTTGGGTTTAGGACCTCCGTTGCTGCCACTTGACAGAGTAGAAAACTGGAGAACAGAGAGGGCAAGTGACTCATCCAAGGCCACACAGGGCTGGGATTCCGAAGTAGGTCTCTCTGCCTCCGCAGGCTGCATTTTCATACCGTGCTCCCTCTTTCACTAAGGGTGTCCTTGAACCAGTACCTGCTGCTAGGGGAGGGCAGACGAGAAAGCACTTTGCAAATTCTAAGGGCCATAGGTGTCACATGTTGTTGAGACATGAAATAAGTCCTGTGGGGTTTCCCCAGGGATGTGGGTGTTCTGCCCTTGATGGTACCCTGGTCTCTTTCAGGTCTGTGGCTCCCCTCCTTGCCAGAGATGCCTGGGCAGAATGCACACTCAAAATGTACCCATTTCTCAGAGTAACTCGATCATCTCCACCTGGATCGATGCATGGCTTCCAAACATCCCGTCTGGAGAAACCACAGCTAACATGCCAGCCTAGGACCCAGATGACCCCACCGCCGAAAGACACCAACTGGGAGGCGTGGTTTCCACCCCCAAAGAGCCCTTGGGAGGGGTTGGCTCTTCTCTTTCTTGTCTCATTGATCCAAACACATCCATTTTCTCTGCCAACGGCCCACGCTAGGGAGGGCAGATTGCAGGGGAAGCAGGAAAGGACATAGGGAGGACGCAGAGGGGCACTGGCCACGTGCAAGCTGTGTGGCACATACCTCACTTCTTAGCTGTGAAGCTGAGAACTTGGAGCTTTGCTGAGCTCCAACCCCAGCCCCCCGGCCCTCCGTCCCCCCCTCCTGGAGAAGAGGCCAACGCAGCTGAGCACCAGGGCGCACCCTCCCCCGTGCCCTCTGGAGCCTCAGAGACCTCAGCCTCAGGATGCCGGGAGTTGCGAGAAAAAAAAAAGGGCAGAAGGTGATGGGACCACGTCCACCCTCGGCCATTACCGCTTTCAGTTCCTACCTGCGCCCGCTTGTGTGAGCACGGTGCGGGCACGCCTCTGCGTGTGTAAGCAGACGTGCATTTGCGTGCCTCAGATGTGCACACGCCCATGCTTGGGTGTAAGGAGTGCACGCACGAGCGAGTGCACAGACATGGGTGGGTGTGAATGCGTGCAAACACACCAGTGCATACACACAAAACTGCCTTCCAAATCTCTGCGCTCTCGTGTGCTTGAGCCATGTGCACCTGACAATAAGCATGCCTGTCGGCCTGGGGTGTGCACAGATGTATATACCTGTGGGTGCGCGTGGGGGAGGCCGAGAACCTGACATCTGCTCGCCTTTCTCCAGCTAATCCCCGCTCTGCCCAGTTCTGAGATTTCTCTAAGATGAAAAGGTGTAATGCAGTGATTTGCTATTAATTACTGTTTCATTTTTTTGTGGGGTTTTGTTTTTGGTGGTTTTTTTTTTTGTTGTTTTTTTTTTTTTTTTTTTTGGCTTTGAGAACTGCCGCCTCTGTGGCAGTTAGTTTCTAGGTGAGATTTGATAAATAGCCCCCGCCACTGAGATGTCAGAACTCCCAAGAAAAGACAAACGTAGGAGATCCCCCACCCCAGCTCAAGCCTCTCACCAGGCT